>NC_067169.1:116816462-117133795 GCF_903995435.1 Acomys russatus | reverse complement strand
TAGTTAAAACATTCCTCTACAATAAAAGATCTTCTGTAGGAATCTCAATCCCAGATCTCAAGCTGTACAAAAGAGAAACAGTAATAAAAAACAGCATGGAACTGGCAAAGAAATAGGCTGGTTGATCAGTGGAATCAAAAGTCCCAGAAACAAATTCACTCACCTATGGGCACTTCATTTTTGACAAAGAAGCCAAATCCATACAATGGAAAAAAGATAGCATCTTCAAAAAATGGTGCTGGTCTAACTGGATGGCTACATGTAGAAAAACACAAATAGACCCATATTTATCACCATGCACAAACTAAAGTTCAAGTTAATTAAAGACTTCAACTTAAAACTGGAGACCCTAAATCTGTTAGAAGAAAAAGTAGGAAAGAGGCTTGAACTCATTGGCACAGGAAACAACTTCCTGAACAGAACACCGATAGCTCAGGCTCTAAGATCAACAATTAATAAATGGGACTGCATGCAACTGAAAAGCTTCTGTAAGGCAATGGAAAGAGTCAACAGAACAAAATGACAGCCTACGGACTGTGAAACGATATTAACCAACCTTACATTTGGTAAAGGGCTATGGCTGAGGGCTCCTAGCGAGGGGCTTCCACTGGTGGTGGCAAGCATCTAAAAGTGAAAGGGAAGGAAGGAGAGAAAAGAAAGAGAGAGAGAGAGAGAGAGAGAGAGAGAGAGAGAGAGAGAGAGAGAGAGAGAGACTTACATTAGATGACGAAGTAAGACAGACTCCAGCAGGTAGGTTTCAACAAGCTGCTGCTGCTTCTTTTTATTATAATCCTATTTTCATCCTTATATTTATTCTTATGTTTTCTTCTCCTTCTTCTTATCCTTATCCTTTTCCTTTCACAGTTTATATACTCCAACAAAATATTTCAAGCAGTACAAAAATCATATGTTTACATTAGATTTCTCTATAGATAAATGATTTCAATGGATATTTGTAAGAAAATCATGTTCCACAATACCGTCACATGATCAAGTGTTTTACATATTATGGGTAAGAAATAAACATGAATAACAAGTTATTTCTAAGAACCTACATACATTTGTACATAAGCAACTTGTTACATATTAACAGAGTATAAGCAAGCAAGGTAATTTCTCAGCCAGCTTTTCTTTACTGGCAGGCTACAATTTGCTATTACAAAGAAGGAATCAATTATCTTAAGAAGTAATCTTATGAAGATCTTAAAGGAATCAAAAATCTAAACTCCTATATAAAAATAATCAGCTATTTCTATTTTAAGTATTAAAGGTGCTCATCTACTCAGTATGTTTTATTAAATCATATCAGGAGCTGAGGGCAGAAAAATAGAATAAATAAATCAATCGTCATCTCAGTCACCAGCCCAGCTTAAAAGATTCACATCAGCCAATGCTGCTATGGGCCATTGTTCTTGCTTTGCCAACCTCAAAACATCCCTAGCTTTACTAATAAGAGTGTGCTTTCTCCTAACTTCAATTGTCCTCTAAGATTTCCTGTATCAGGGCCAAGAAAAAACATCTTTACCTTACTTTGCTAAACAATGTATTTTTCCCTAAGACTTTCTATATCAGAGAAACTAGCAAAAACATCTTTACCTAACCTTGCTGAACAATCTATTTTTCAAAATCCTTTCTAAGGATAATGATCATTGTTAGCAATCTACATCCATAGGTTGTTTTCAGAGATGGTGGTTGAATCATTAATCTGCTCCAGCAGCAATGCCTGAAAGAGATCAAGCTGGGAGCCCCCTTTATAGTACTCACACCATTCACATATTAAGGGGATTATAAGGACCTCAAAGGTAATAAGCAGAGCTATGCTCCACAACAGCATGAAGTCCTTAAGACGCGTGGTTTTCGGGGTTATGCCTGGCCGAGACACACCCGTCGTGGGTTTGCTAACTGGTGGACTGCATTCCATGAGTTCTAGAGCTGTTTTTCTGTTCCTCTTGCATTGACTCCACACGCTTTAAAAATTATTAATTGATTACAAGTCATCTTAAATATGCAAGTGCATCAAATTTTAAACACTAGATTTGTAAAGTTTTGATGTAACAGTAATGACTCCAACTAAGCTCTTTAAAAACAATGGACAAACTTCTCTAGAAAATGTAAAGGCAGAAAGAGTGTAAGAGTGGATGAAGGACACCAAGAAAACAAGACCCTCTCAGTCAATTGAGCAAAGCTCCTACAAACTCACAGAGCCTGACCAGGATGCAAATGCACAGGGCCAATATGGGTCTGCTCCAGGTCCTCTGTGTATATATATTACGGCTTCCATTTTAGTCTTTTTCTGAATGTGCCTCTGGTTCTTGTGCATTGTCTTGGTTTCATTTTCTTCTATTGGTTGTCTTGTCCAACTTCAATGTGATAGTTTCTGTTTTATCTTATATTTTATTGTGCATGTTTTGTTGTTATCTCTTAGAAACCTGTTCTTTTTTGAAACTAGAAAAGGAATGGGTCTGGATGGAAGGGAAGGAACTGAAATGACTAGCAGAAATCATAATCAAGATACACTGTGTGAGTAAGGAATCTATTTTCATAAAAACTCTTTTCTTTTTAAATACAGAAATGACGAACCGGGCATAGTAGCTCATGCTTTTCATCCCAGTACTCGGAGGCAGAGGTAGGTGGATCAATGTGAGTTTGAGGCCAGTCTGGTCTACAAAGTGAGTCCAGGACAGCCACAGCTACATAGAGAAGCCCTGTTCTGAAAAGGAAACAAACAAGAAACAGAAGTGACTGCTTCAAAAAACTCAGTAATATTTTTATGTTACAGTTTGATAATTGGCTTCCCAAAACAAACATTTGTTGAAAGAAACTATCAATGAGAAAATGGTATATGTACCTCAAACTTTATTTCCCTTTCTTCTGAGCCCATAGTTATCGTACACTTCCCATTCTGCCCACATTTGGTAAAGACATTTGCTCAAATTGTGGACATTGAATTTGTATTCAAGTGATTGACCTCACACTGACTTCAGACCGGCTACATTAAAATAAAAACTTGTCCTTATTGAAATTGTTTGATGAAATACATAGAGTTTTGACTCTTCATTGACAACAGGGAACACACAATATTATTTTAGAAAATGTATTATAGTTTGAAATTGTTTATCAGTATGATCCAGTTATTGTGAATGGATCAATAATACATCAATCAGAAGATGCATTACTGTTGAATTGGATGGGAAAGTGGGGCTTATTCCCATGGGGTGGCTAAGAAATAGCTCAACAATTAAAAAACCTGAATCTTATTTTTCCAATCATTTGATTATACTAGCAGTAGGTTTTAAATGGACTGTATCAAGTCCTTCATCAGTTGCGGTTGTTGTTAATGTATTTTCTTATTTTGAATTCTTTTTGTTTGCAACAAAAATACATTAAATTTGTTCCTATTCATTCTGTCTAACATCTTGATCATGAATATTCCACACAGAGATAATACTCTCTTATGAACATCCTTCAGGCCAATTTACATAACAAATGAATTTAAATAAAAATAAAAAGCTCAGGCACTATAATTCAGATCAAGTTTTCATAGTCAGATGAGTTTATTTTGTGCAAGATGAATTTCTAAGATCCCAGAGTTATATGAGAATAGACCTTAAGGTGTGTGTGTGTATTCTTATACATATGTGGAGCAATCTTGAGCATCTTTCCACTTAATGTAAAAAAAAAAAAAAAAAAAGTCCATGTATGTATTGTACTTAAATTCTAACAAAAAGAAAATAAGTAAATGGTTTGAAGCTAACAGTTGTAAGATTTAACTTGTTTTACTGAATGTATGAATTGTAATATAAACTATAAATATAGCCAGAATCCTTTTAGCCTGCAAAATAACTTACTTCAGCTGCCATAGAGCTTTTCCTTATCACTACTTTCAAGCGTTTGCTTCATTGGAGTGCAGGCTGCTGCTGCTTTTCTGTTGGTGTAAATAGTAAATGCCTTGATGTTGGCAGAGTGATCAATCACAGACTCACCTTGCAGAGGGTCTTCCCATATATGGTGACAGGACACATATCTCTGAACGCATATTGTTTTGGAACCGATAGAGGCTGACCTCTAGAATATTGGAATTATGCTAACGAATGATCCTATATTCTCCTCTGTTTTATTTCACTCCCGTTTCCTAAAAGAAAACACATGGATCATACAAAGCAGCAGCCTTAATGCTCAGTTTTGAAGACAGGAAAAGTCATGACTGATTTTACAATCAAATGCTGAACAGCCGCACTTCTTTATCTGTTTCAGGGGTGCTTTTGTGACACCTTTGCTAACTCTGCTTGTCACTAAACATTTGGTATTCTAATACATAATTATTTTAAGGTTCTATGAGGAAAATAATTACCATTATATTTGATTTTATATTTATGTCTAAGAATGCATGCCCTACCACATCTGCTCTAAATTTCCCAATCTTTTCCTCAAACAACTACACTTTTTTCTAATCAATGCACAAATGTCACTCTTCAGTGTGAAGTGCTCCTGAAATCACCATGTACAACTGTTTATGGAACTATTTTCAAAGAATACAATGAATACCCTGTGACTCTTATGGTTATCTCAATTTATATCCATCATATAATGTTGCCTGAATTAATTTCCTTTATCTATTAGACTTGTCATGGGTAAACATATTATACTCTTTTCTGTAACATTTAGTACCATGTCTAGGATGGAAATTAAGCTGGTAGCATTCACCAATAGGCACTGAAAACTTTTGAATATATCCAGTTTTTACAATTAACAAATATAGCATAGAACTTTAGAGAACAGGTTTGGATTTGGACTATCCTATATTTAAGTCATAGCCCTCCTTCATATCTGCTTTATAACCTTAGGCAAGTTTTTATTGCTATCTGTGCTTATTCTTGTGTGAAACATAGTTGTTAATAGAAAACATCTAATGGAAATATTGAGATGGTTTGATAAGAAAATGGATATGGCACATCATAATGTGTCTTACATACACTAAATGCTTATCATTTTGTTTTTAAATACACATTTATGCAGTCAATAACATCAGCTCCTATGCAAATGAATTGGTAGCGAGAGAATTTTTATTTTGCCATCAACCAAAGCCCTAATCTAAAGTAGAAAAAAAATACACTGAGGACATATTCATGTTACACATATGCTTTTTGATCCTTGAAAAAGACTTTTACATTCATGTTTAAGTACAAATACATTTGAGGTTCATCTTATTTGCTCTTTTTAATTATGAAGTGAAGGGAACTGTGGGTTACATTTTAAAAACTTTGTATAAAATCTCTCTAGTCAATTTCAAAATAAATTGCCATACATTATGCTTGGGAGCACTTCATTTTCAACGGTTTTTCTGTGGAAGTATTTTCTTTACATATGCATACACTCATAGATAATTGCAGGTTAACAGCTTGTAGAGGAGGACACCATGAATCACAAAACCAAGAAGAAGCCTCTTGTTACTTAAAAAAATATTTGAAGATTGTTTTGTCTTGCTGATAAAACTATAATTACACTTTACATTCTTCACAGGATTACTCAGAAAATGGTATATTTTTATATAAAATAGCTGTCCTTGAAGATAGGTTATTACAATAAGTAAGTCCTGGCTTTCCATAGTAGATAACATTCCTGAGATGGGCTCTTAGGTCTTTGCATGTTGTCTTTGTTCTGCTCTTGCCTCAGTTTTCAAAGAGTGAGAAATAGCTGCAAATTATTTTACACAGCTATAGCTGTATTTTGAAAATGTTTTCCATCTAGTTGATGAAAAACAGTTGGGGTTGTAGGTTGAGAAAAGACTTCAGAATGCCCATAAATTTTTCTAATGAAATGTTATAAACTTTGCACCCTGGATATAAAAATGTAAAACATCTAAAAATCCATATTTTAGTGAGTAAAAAAGTCTAAACAAACTAACCAAGGACTCAGTACAATTTGAATGAACTTGAAAATTAATTCTTCACAGAAAGAATATAGGTTATTATTTCTCAGCATGTATATGTTGTTACTGTTATGTTTTAAACAATTTTGTCACATTCTGGGAGGAAGCTTTGTTTTCAGGTATCAATATTATTATTGACTTATGGTTAAGAAACACATACACATATAAGTCTTTCCCAAACAAAATTAGTCCAGTGAGTAATTTAGAGTTCTTTGGTTTCTAAAGGGAAACAGAAGAGAATATAGTAAGCTGGGACTTGAACTATGAAGATAGCAGGGAAATATTGTACAATTTTCTCCTGTATATATTTGGAACACAAGAAACTAGAAAAAGGACATAGTAGGTATCCAATAAATATTGGTAGGGTGAAGAAACATTTATCTAATTAGAGAAGCCATTATACGATAGTTGTACAACATTTGTAAAATAGTGATATAATATTGGGAATAAAAGCACTGAAGATTCAAGTGTTCAAAAATGCTAATGAATTTCTTGTACTTATTTTAATCCAGTTTTTTTTTCACTTCAAGAAAACCAAATTAATTTGCATTTCCCTGATGACTAAGGAGGTTGAGCATTTCTTTAAGTGTTTCTCAGCCATTTGATACTCCTCTGTTGAGAATTCTCTGTTTAGTTCCAAGCCCCATTTCTCAATTGGGTTATTCGGTTTGAGATTCCATCTTACACCCATCAGAATGGCTAAGATCAAAAATTCAAGCGACACCACATGCTGGCGAGGATGTGGGGAGAGAGGAACACTCCTTCATTGCTGGTGGGAATGCAAACTAGTACAGCCACTTTGGAAATCTATCTGGTGCTATCTCAGAAAAATGGGAATAGGGCTTCCTCAAGACCCAGCTATTCCACTCCTTGGAATATACCCAGAAGATGCTCCAGCACACAACAAGAAAATTTGCTCAACCATGTTCATAGCAGCCTTATTCATAATAGCCAGAACATGGAAACAGCCTAAGTGTCCCTCAGTAGAAGAGTGGATAAAGAAACTGTGGTACATATACACTATGGAATACTACTCAGCTATTAAAAACAAGGAATTCCCGAAATTTGTGGATAAATGGATTGAGCTAGAAATGATCATAATGAGTGAGTTAACCCAGAAGCAGAAAGAATCAAATGGTATATACTCACTTATATCTGCATACTAGCCCAAGGGGCATGTCCCACGAAAGCCTTCACTTACCAGGAAACTGGGACAGAGGGGAGGGCATCCTATTGGGACTCTAAATGAGAGACGCATGGGAGAATAGCAAAATAAAAGGATCCAGAGGGTCCTAGAAACCTACAAGTAGAACAATATGATAGGCAGATTTGGGCCCAGGGGTCCCACTCAAACTAAGGCACCAGCCAAGGACAATACAGGAGGTAAACTTTAAACCCCTTCCCAGATCTAGCCAATGGTCAGAATATTCTCCACAGTTGAGTGGAGAGTGTGATATGACTTTCTCACGTACTCTGGTGCCTCACATTTGACCATGTCCCCTGGAGGGGGAGACCTGGTGGCACTCAGAGGAAGGACAGCAGGTTACCGAGAAGAGACTTGATACCCTATGAGAATATACAGGGAGAGATAATCCCCCTCAGGAACAGTCATAGGGGAGGGGAATAAGGGGAAAATGGCGGGGGGGGGGGGAGGGAGGAATGGGAGGATACAAGGGGTGGGATAAACATTGAGATGTAACAAGAATAAATTAATAAAAAAAGAAAAAAAAGAATGTTAGAACAATATATGTTCATATTGAACAAGAAAAGAAAAAAAAAAAAAAAACCAAATTAATGAAATCTATTTATAGGGATTCTGACACAATTTTACTTCTTCTATATCATTTCTGATTTCTTATTTATTTCTACAAGCTTCACTATCATTACAACTATTTCCCATATGCCTCCAATCTATGTCAGATATTTCAGTTTAAAAATGGCTTATCATTTGGGTCTACTGTTAGAATCTCAAAAATATACACCTTCTGAGATTCCTCTGAGCCATGTGATGATAAACTTCTGTGCTAGTCCAGTAAAATGGAGAATGTCTTATGAAACTGTGAGACATGTGTGGATTGCACAACTGAATTTAAGGGGTGGCTCTAAGGAGGGATATACCTACTAGGTTCTCAGTGAATGTAATATATATCAGTTCAGGAAATATGTCTTCCATTATTTCAGATTTTCACAAGGCATTAAGTAAATTGTGTATGGAAAAGCCAAGTAAGTGCTATTATTTATTTACTTATCTATCTATCTGTCTGTCTATCTATCTATCTATCTATCTATCTATCAATCATCTATGTATCTATCATGATGCCATGGTGTAAATTGGTTTTCTTTTTATAGTATAGATTATACAAATAATTTTCTCTGAGTTTTCTGCAATTACACTCTTTTGTCTGCATAGCATCAATTCAAGCAAAGGTTACTCTTTACTTAAGACTTATAGTAATCAGTATTAACATATCAGTTAACTGGTCCTGCATCTTTTAGCACTTCATTAATCTGTAAAGATTAATAGTTTCCATTAAGTATTCACCAATCATCATTATGGATTCTATTTTAAGTGATTCATTATGAAGACACAACCACTTTACTTGATTGGACTTAATTGTTCATACGTTTTTACCTTAGCATAGCATTACTCCCTTTTAGATTCTGTATATCTATTAAATGAGGGGAGATGTCTGTTGTGATGTCTTCTCTTTAACATAAAGTTTGAAGTACCATCCTCAGGTTTCATTATTATTTTCTGTAATTTGAGACTAAAAATTAAAATTACAAATAATAATTTAGATGTATCTATATTTAAATCAATTTTTCCATGGGTGGGTCAAATCAAGTAGACATCATATATTATAAATTATGTACTAAAACATGGAGAATGTGAAGAAGCAAAGTATTTTATAGTGCTATACCTATTGGATAAAGAAATATGTAGATAATTGGTAAATTTTACAATATTGTCACAATTTGGTGGTCATGAGGCATTGCTTTTGTTAATGCTCTGTTTATAAAGGAGGGAATTTTTCTGTTTTAAATAATTTTAAGAATTCCACTTCTGGTCGTATATGGCTTTGTTCTAGTACTGAAGACATGAGGCAGAGAGATCATGAGTTTGAGACTAGCCTAGGGTACAACGAAGATGTGAGAGGGATGGGGAGAGAGAAGGGAAACTGAAGGGCATATCTCCGGGACAAACTGGACACCTGCAATGAGGTGGGCTTATGGAAGAATGTGGGGGTGACTCTACCTGAGACTCCTAGCAACAAGGAATATGGAAACTAAAGTGGCTTACTCCTATAGCCAGGCAGGATTTCCAGTGGAGGGAAGGGAACACCAACTAAACCACAAATGCCGAAATTTATCCTGCCTATGAGATGTGCAGGGATAAAGATAGAGCAAAGATTGAAGAAATGGCCAAAGACTGGCCCAACTGGAGACCCATCCCATGGGAAAGAGCCAACCCCTGACACTCATGGAGACTGAACCACCAACCAAAGAGCATGCATGGACTGGAACTGGGCCCCCTACACATATGTAGCTGATGGGCAGCTTGGTCTCCATGTGGGTCCCTAGTAATTAGAGCAGGGACTGTCTTTGACATGGACTTAGTTTCCTGCTTTTGGATCACTTTTCCTTATCTGGGCTGTCTTGTCTTGCCTCAATGGAAGAGGATGCACTTAGTCTTCATGAGACTTGATATGCTAGGGCAGGTTGTTGGGGGAAGCTCTCTTTTCTGAGAAGAATGGGAGGGGGAGAGGGAAAACAAGGTGGGAGGATAGGACGAGGATGAAAGGAGGGAGAGGTTGTGGTCATATGTAAAGTGAATAAATAAATTAATGAGAAAAGTCTATAAGATAATAAATATAAAAATAATGAATAAAAAACCAATACTGTTCATTCAAAAATTAGATCTCACTATCCAAACTAAAGTCATTTTTTCATACTTAGTAGAAAAGAATGATTTAAGTATGAAAGTAAACAAAGGAAAAATTACTATTTCTTCTATATTCACTGTCATTGAACATAGATATTTACATATCTGTGAAATCTGTAGAGATATTCAGGCTCTATTGCCAATTTAAGACCAATTTTTGAACTCCATTTAAAACCCTTTCTTGGCTAATAGTGAGTTGTAATAAACAGAAATATGAAAATACCAGCATCAAATGATTTGCTACTTTGAGATTAGGCTTTTCTGTCTAAGATAAATTTACACCAAAATGATGAAATTTACTTCTGCATAAGTATTCCTTAACTAAACAGCAACCCTTACAGAGGGCCAGTTTGTGTTCTTGTTAAAAGTTGCTATCACTACTCTGACTTGTTAAGTGATATATTTAAGTTAGGGCTGGTGAGAGATACTCATGTTTCAATGAAAAAAGAAATGATTAGGTTAACTCTTATCCCAGAGGGAAGGGGTAGCATACCTCAGAGCCTTAAATGGGCAATGCAAATATGTGGGCAACATACATAACATACAAACCCAACCAATGTCTAGTGAGGTAAAGAAGGAGGAAATCTTTCAGAGATATCAAGTTTTTACTTACATAATTTTCTCATCATGGTATCACTTTAATTCATCTGAAAGAGGACATACTATGCCTTGGCACTTGGAATTTCATACCCACTTCACTAGATTAAGGCAGAAGTAAAGCAGTCAAGCAGCTCATTGTGCAGAGTCTTGTCTTGGGATTTCTACTACTGTGATAAAGAACCATGACCAAAATCAACGTGGAGAGCAAAGGGTTTATTTTGAAATACACTTTCAAGTAATGATCTGTTACTGAGGAAAGTCAACTCAGCAACTCAATCAGGGCAGGGACCTGGAAACAAGGACCACCAGCCCAAGTGTTGCACCTCCCGCAATGGGCTGGGCTCTCCCATACCAATCACTAAGAACATGCACTACAGACTTGCCTACAGGCCAGACTTATAGAGGCATTTTCTCAATTGAGGCTCCTTCTCAGATAACCCTATCTTGTATCAAATTGACATAAAACTAGACAGCACAGTTCACATATATTTAGAACACAAAATGAATTGAGCAGAGACTGCTTCAGAACTTGATAACAACATGGATGTCTAGTCACAGTCATATGAATGAGAATGATGGCAATCATTGTTATCAGATATGCAAAGCTATTATTGAGTCAATTAATGTTTGAAATCTTCTATAGAAAACATTTTCTAATTGATAAACTTTCGTTTTAACAGGGAAAATTTGATGAGTTAATGATTTTATTGTTACTTAGCTTCTTCACTCTTTGATGAAGAAAACAATTTAAAATTTATACAATTGATTTTAGTTTCTCTTAAAGAGAGCTTGGTGATTTGTAGAAATGTTTACCCTTGAAAACAAAAATAAAACAAAACAAAAATTCCTCATATATATTTTCTCCAAATTAAACTCCTAAAGTTTTGGAGAAATTTTCTTCTAATACTTTCAGAATTCCAAAGACTACTGCTTCTTTATACAGATAATTATCTCCAAATTATTGCTAGTGTTCTCTTTTCCTGAATGAATTTCTCCTTTCACCCCAATAGTTAACACAATAGAGAAAAGTCTGCCCTTTTCTCTTTTTCCTTTTATTATTATAATGTAACTGACTTGCACAGAATTAATTAAATCATAAACAGTAGTTTCTAATATACCATTATTCGTTCATACATAGTGTTATTTTTATATATTCTATATTTTACTAATTTCATTAATTTTATGTTTAGTAAATTTAAGCCTAAGATATCTTATAATAGAGGCTGAACTGAAGATTGTTAACAATGGCAAGTAATACACTACACTATCAATATTAATAATATTAGAGCATATTACTTCCGCTAATTATTTACCACTAACATGAACCTCTTAGGAAAGAAGGAGAGAATTAAGTCTATTGGTGGAAATATCAAGGATACATAGAAATGCTCAATATATTGTGACTAGAGCATTATGTAGACAAGAGGAACTAGTAAGATAGTTAATAACCTTGAACTCTAGCTAAATAATTTAGAATCTATCCTATTGGCCAGTCATCTATGCAAACAACTCATTAGGGTTCTGAAAGTAAGAATATTCCCAAGAAAGAAGTGACATTGATTAATGAAGATGGAAGAAAGAAGAATAAGTATTGATCATTTAGGAGAAGAATATCATTAGCTGCTCAGAATTTTTTATCACACTCTATCTTTTTATAAGAAATCAGCTTATGTTTATCCCATTGTGTGTGGGGTCCTGATATTCAAGTCGATTGTGCTTTCCTTAAGGAACTTAGTTCCTAGGTACGTACTGAGGTGAGACAGAATTGCTTCCCCAGTGTTTGTTGTTATACTGTGTCAGCAAGGAACAGAAAGCACTGCATTAATATATATATATATATATGCTGCAGTATCAGCAAGCTATTGGTATTCAGAATACTCAGTTTGCTAGAATACTTAAAATTAAGTTAAAAATATTTGTGTGCTGCTTCATTTAATTGTTTTAATTGTTGTAAGATGCTTAATGACCTGAATTCTAAAGAGCTTGAAGAATGGTAAATAAAGCATATGCTATACTCTGATTTATGAGAGTTGAGACAAGTTGTTCTATTTGTTTGTGTATTACCAGAATAATTGGATGCTATCCAGGAATGAATGTCACCAAGTTGATTTGGAAGATCATCATCCTGGTAAGCCTAGCATGAAAAGAAAGGAAATTCTTGTTTATGAATAATGCTCCATGAAACAAGAGCCACACTTCAAGCACACAGTCAGCACTTTCTCCTGGAGGGATTGATTTTACTTGAGTAAAGCTATAGAGCAAAATTTCTCACTTGGACCTCTATTAATATTTTTGACACTGTAATTTTTTAATGGGGGTAATATCCTATTTACTTTGGGATGTTTTGTAGAATACATCTCTTCTCTCTGAAGGCTGGTGTACTCATATATATTCAAACATTGCTCTTAATTTTCATTATTTGATACACATGAGCATACATTTAAAACGAAACATTGTCAAGTTCTCAGAAATTGTAGTTTATGAAGTTTATAGCCATATTTTGAACTCAAGATTCCTCAGGTTTAAGTCTTTTCTCTGCTGTTTAACACTCGTGTGATCTTTGGAAAGTTACTTAATATCAGTAAGGTACACACTATGCCTACAATTAAAATGATGGTGACACTAAATTTGTGGACTTACTGTGAAGAAAATAGAAAACATGGGGAATGGTCTATATAACATATGTCATTATATTTGCCAACATAATGTTTCTTGAATTAATTGGGATTATTGCTAAGCTTTATTTCTTTCTCACTGGTTTCATTGGAAGAAGAGCCCCTTCTCTGATTCAAGGACGATGCTTCTTCCTCTTCTCCAGTCCCTATCACCTTCAGATTTCTCTGTAACATGACTGTGATTGACATGATTTTGTCAGTTGTCTCTTCAACATTTTCTTTTCCATGAAAGATATACAGCACTAGGAGAAATTTAGACACCTACTCAGATAGTTATAAACATTGAAATTATCCACTGGAATAATGAATAAAGAAAGAAAATTTGAATAAAATAAAATTACAAGAAAACAATAAATTTATAATCACATCTATTTGTAGGGTTAGTATTGAGGAAATAATAGCTATGTTAGTGAACTTAACATAATCAATGCATAAATATTATCAAAACTTCACATTGTTTACCTCAAAAATATGCAATTATTATCTACTCAAGCTAATTAAAATAATAAATTATAAGATATTGGCTACCCAAAAACATTGGATATTCTCTTCTTCCTTGCTTTATCTATATTACTGGGAAATACAGATGAATTAATTATTCAATAGATAATCATGTGGTAGCAGTGAAAATGACTAGGTCCTGCTGTGGAGCACAGGAAGACATCAACAGCTTAAACAAATATGATTGATTCCTTGACTTTGCTGTGTACTCATTGACTCACTGTATATTGGGCTCAGGAATATTAGACGTATCTCAAGGGCTTATGATTCCATTTTGAAATATTTTGGTTTTGAAGATTTTACCACATTTTAAAGTAGGCTGAAAATCAATGACTATTTTCTCATATGATAATGATATCTTCCACTAATGTCTGCTGTTTTTCTTTTTCAGTTTTGATGATTTCATATGTGTATACAATGTATTTTGATCATATTCACTTCATTTTCCTCTTATCCCTCACACATAACTGCTTCCTCTTTTCCTTCCCAATTAACCCTGCCTCCACTTTATTTCCATGTTTTCTTTCGTGTGTGTCTTATGCACATAGCCACATCTACTGTGCATGCATAGTAGTTTGCAATGAACATACAAGTTCCAAAAAAACACAGAACTTCATAACTCTTCTCGACAATCCATCTCTTATTTATTTATTTTTTAGCCCCTTCATGATCTTCCACTGAAGTCTATAGGAGGTCATATAAATGTCTCATTTAAGGCTGAGTATTCATCAATTCCTGATTCTAAGTACTTTAATCAGAAATGAATCTCTGAATTATCCATAGCCCACTGTAAAAAGAAGCTTCTTTGACAAAGACTAAGAACATTGATGTAAGGATAAATATTTAGAAGACACTTTTATATGTCCATTTATCAAGGCATCAATGGAAGATTTCCACGTAAGTCTGAAACAACCATACCATATCTGCTTCGCAGGTCAGTATTACTGCAAATGGGAATCAGAACTGGGAAAGACAGTGAATGAATTTTCTTCTCTAGCAGTCTACATAGCAATTTCTGACACTATAAATGCTAGCCTGCAGGCAGGTAAGGGGGGTTACCCAGCTCACTTCCAGCTTGATCTCTCTGTGCACTATGTTCAATTTGTGTGATATTTTCAACAATAGGGTCTTACCATCTAGCTTCCAAAAACCACCCAATGCAATAGCACAAGCATTTATTGTATGGGTGAGTCTAGAGGCTTCTCTGGATAATGACCCTTAGGAAAGGATTCCTTACCTACCTCTGAGATTTTTTTATTTAAATACTGTTGGCTGCTAGGAGGATCATTGCCAAGCCATGCAGGATATATCCATTAAAATTCTGTTTTAAAAAGGAGATGGGGGAAGGGAATGTGAGAGGGAGGGACTTGGAGGAGTAGAAGGAGGGGAAGCTGTGATTAGGATATAAAATAAATAAACAAAATGATAAAAATAAATTCTTTCTAATAAGTTTCTAGAACGGTAGGTGTCTATAGTTCTTTATCATCTGTGATGGTTTGATTGAGAATGACTCCCATACATTATTATATATTGATGGTAGATTCCTAGTTGGTGGAACTGTTTTGGGAAGGATTTGGAGGTATGGCCTTATTTAAAAAGTGTGTAAATGGGGGTGGGCTTTAAGGTTTCAAAAGCCCATACCAGCCCCACTGGCTTTCTTTCTTGCCTCTAATTTGCAGACCATGATATAAATTCTCAGCTACTGCCTCTGTGCCATGCCAGCCTGCCTGCTGCCATGATCTTCATCATGATGGTTATGACTCATTTTCTGATACTGTAAGCCTTCTATAAATTCATATATGTTGTCTTGGCCATGTTGTCTTATAAAAACAATAGAAAATTAAGTAAAACATCCTTAATTGTATTTAACCATCTCCTAAACCTCATCCATTTCCCTATTTCCCTTTTTCATCCTTTATTTCAATATTTTGTCACCTAGTATTTCCTCCCTCTTAATTTCATTCCACAAGTGTTTTACTATTTTACCATGTCTGTCCTTTCCTCCCATTCCCAAACTCATGGCTCCTTTCTTGTTTCCTCACCTCTACATACTCCTGTTTAAACACAGAAATCTAAAAATTTGAAAACAAGGTCTACATATGAGAGAACATAGGACATATTTTTGGGTGTGCAGTATTTATACACTAAAATATTTTATTTAATGGTTTTATTTATATGAACTTTCGTGTAGTATAGAAAGGGGTTGATAGAAATGGACTTCACAAGTGACTGAATTTTTCTTCTGTGTTTTCTGGGAGTCATGTGTTAATCAGTTTTTCAGCAATATGTTGTCTGTACCAAAGGGATTTTACTTGGATGCATATGCTTCTATTTTTCAAAATGTTTCTCTTGTCTAATAAATTACTTTATCCAAGTAATAAAAAAGCACATTTTATCAGAAAGATTTTGCTGTTCTGCTAAAGGTTAGCAATCCATCCACAAGATAATAATGAAATATTTATAAGTTCCTGAATTTGAAGTTCACACTCAAGGAAATCATTCTCATTAAAACATTGAATAAGATAAGTCATGTTTATTAAAGTTTTTAATTAATAATTTCTAAGCTGCTAATTTTATATCCTTATGGGACTAATATAAATGACTATCCAAATTTAATATCAGTGATGTCTTCAAACTTTTAATCTAGACAGTTAAGACTTTACTGTGAAATAATAAACCTATTGTTGTTATGTTGATGGAATTATTAATTGGGTTTTCTCTATTTCTTGTTAATGTAGACTATAAAATTAACACATTTTTCATCTTAAAAATGCCTATATTCTCTTAGAGTCTACCCAGCACGAATGTAATTGTATGTAAAATTTTATCTTAAAACTTTAAAAAAAAATTTTATTATTAATTTATTCTTGTTACATCTCAATAGTTATCCCATCCCTTGTGTCCTCCCATTCTTCCCTCCCTTCCCTTTTCCCCTTATTCCTCTCCCCTATGACTGTGACTGAGGGGGATTACCTCCCCCTGTATATTCTCATAGGGTATCAAGTCTCTTCTTGGCTACCTGCTGTCCTTCCTCTGAGTGCCACCAGGACTCCCCCTCCAGGGGACATGGTCAAATGTGAGGCACCAGAGTATGTGAGAAAGTCATATCCCACTCTCCACTCAAGTGTGTAGACTGTTCTGACCATTGGCTAGATCTGGGTAGGGGTTTAAAGTTTACCGCCTGTATTGTCCTTGGCTGGTGCCTTAGTTTGAGCGGGACCCCCGGGCCCAAATCTGCCTATCATAATGTTCTACTTGTAGGTTTCTAGGACCCTCTGGATCCTTCTACTTTGCCATTCTCCCATGCTTCTCTCATCTAGAGTCCCAATAGGATGTCCTCCCCTCTGTCCCAGTTTCCTAGTAAGTGAAGGCTTTGGTGGGACATGCTCCTTGGGCTAGTATGCAGATATAAGTGAGTATATACCATTTAAGTCTTTCTGCTTCTGGGTTAACTCACTCATTATGATCATTTCTAGCTCAATCCATTTATCCACAAATTTCGGGAATTCCTTGTTTTTAATAGCTGAGTAGTATTCCATAGTGTTTATGTACCACAGTTTCTTTATCCATTCTTCTACTGAGGGACACTTAGGCTGTTTCCATGATCTGGCTATTATGAATAAAAGTTAACTTTAGTTTAAGAGCTTCACATTATAAGCATATGAAATTTTATTATATATTTTGGGAGATATTTTTGAGATTTTACATTGTTCTGCAGGCTTTAAAATTTTAATACTAGTTTTATGATGTATGTATCCACAGATTATACCTGTAGTTATCTGAGTTTTATATACATGTGTTACAAAACAGTTAAGAGAGAGCTAAGCAAATTAAATGCTTTAAGAACTGATCCAACTTTGAATGCTTTTTGGTGCATTTGTGTGTCTTTTTTTTTAAATATTAACTCATGTTTTTACGAGTACTTTTGATATATTTACCAGCAGAATGCATAGAATTAATTATGACATCAATTTTGATTTTTCTTTTTATATATTCACTTGTGTTTAGAGCTTCTTTGCCATTTCAATATTGCTATTGACTGCATAAATGCCCCTCATTCATTTGCTTTGTGAAAAGCTGTGGAGTCTCTCAGAGAACATCTATGTTCGTCTAATATCCACTTATCAGTAAGTATATATCATGTGTGTCTTTCTGGGTCTGGGTTACCTCACTCAGAATGATCCTTTCTAGTTCCATCCATTTGCCTGCAAATTTCATTATTTCCCTGTTTTTAATAGAAGAGTAGTATTCCATTGTGTAATGGTACTACAATTTCTGTATCCATTTTTCAGTTGAGGGACACCTAGGTCGTTTCCAGATTCTGGAGATTATGAATAAAGCTGCAATGAACATTGTTGAGCAAATGTCCTTGTTGTATGTTGGGGATATCTTGGATTTGGTTTGCAACTATTTTATTGAGTATTTTTGAGTCAATGTTCATAAGGAAATTCATCTGAAATTCTCTTTCTTTGTTGGGTCATTGTGTGATTTAGGTATCAAGGTGACTGTGGGCTCATAGCATGACTTTGGTAATATTCCTTTCATTTCTATATTGTGGAATAATATGAAAGGTGTTAGTATTAGCTCTTCTTTGAAAGCCTGGTAGAATTCTTGGCTGAAACCATCTGGCACTGTGCTTTTTTTGGTTGGGAGATTTTTGCTGACTACTTCTATTTCCTTAGGGGATATAGGACTGCTTAATTTGTTTACCTAAT
Source organism: Acomys russatus (assembly GCF_903995435.1). NCBI lineage: Eukaryota > Metazoa > Chordata > Mammalia > Rodentia > Muridae > Acomys > Acomys russatus. The sequence goes on along the minus strand of NC_067169.1, from coordinate 117,115,432 downwards.
CTTGATTCAACTTTGGCAAGTGGAATCTACCAAGAAAATAGTCCATTTCATTTATATTTTCAATTTTTGTGGCATATAGGTTTTTGAAGTAAGACCTGATGATTCTTTGGATTTCATCAGTGTCGTTATACCTCCCTTTTCATTTATGATTTTGTTGATTCAGATAATGTCTCTATGCCTTTTAGATAGCTTGAGAGAGGGTTTATCTATTTTGTTGATTTTCTCAAAGAACCAGCTCTTGGTTTTGTTGATTCTTTGAATTGTTCTCTTTCTTTCCAATTTATTGATTTTAGCCCTGAGTTTGATTATTTCCTGCTGTTTACTGCTCTTGGGTGTGTCTGTTTCTTTTATTTTTCTTAGGGATTTTGGGTGTGCCAATAAATTTCTTTCTTTTATTCTTTCTTTCTTTTCTTTTCTTTCTATCTTTTTTTTCTAGACAGGGTTTCGCTGTGTAGTCTTGGCTGTCCTGGACTCACTTTGAAGACCAAGTTGGCCTTGAATGCACATTGATCCACCTGCTTCTGCCTCCTGAGTGCTGGGATTAAAGGCATGAGCCACCATGCCCGGTGCCATAAAGTTTCTTGTATGTGTGTCTCCAATATCTTTTGAAGGCACTTTGTGCTATGAACTTTCCTCTTAGCATTGCTTTCATTGTTTCCCCTAAATTTGGATATGTTTTGCCTACACTTTTATTGAATATTTGGAAATATTTAATCTCTTTCTTATTCTTTTCCTAAACCAGCTGTTGTTGAGTAGAGAGTTGTTCAGTTTCCATGTATGTGTGGGATTTTTATTATTTCTGTTATTGAGGTCCAGCTTTATTCTATGATGGTCTGGTAAGATACAAAGTGATATTTCAATCTTCTTATATCTGTTGAGGCTTGCTTTGTGACTGACTATATCAGCAATTTTGAAGATGGTTCTGTGAGGTGCTGAGAAGTTATAATCTTTTGTGTTTGGGTGAAAGGTTCTGAAGTTGTCTTTTAGATATATTTGATTCATGACATCTGTTAGTGTCATTATTTCTCTGCTTAGTTTCTGTCTCGGTGACTTGTTCATTGGTGAGAATGGAGTTGTGAAATCCCTTACTATTAATGTATGGTGTTCAATGTGTGACTTAAGCTTTATTGATGTTTCTTTTGCAAATATGGGTGCCCTTGCATTTGGGGCACAGATTTTCAGAATGGAAATGTCATCGTGGTTAAGACTTTGATTAATATGAAGTACCCTTCCTCATTTCTTTTTATGAATTTTGGTTGAAAGTCTATTTTATAAACAGCTACTCCAGCTTGCTTCTTGGGTCCCATTTTTCCTGGAAAACCTTCTCCCAGCCCTTTACTCTCATGGAATATCTATCTTTGTGGCTGAGGTGTGTTTCTTGTATGTAGCAGATTGTTGGATTCTTGTTATGCATCCATTCTCTTAATCTGTATCATTTTATTATACAGTTGAGGCCATTGATGTTGAGAGAGATTAATGACCAGTGACTGTTAGGTCTTTTTATTTTGGTTTTGTTTGTGATAGTGTGTTTGTCTACTTTTGGTTTTGTTGTAGTGAAATTATTTATTTCTTGTGGTTTCCTGGGTGTAGTTAGCTTCCTTGACTCCGAGTTTTCCTTCTAGTATCTTCTGTAGGGCTGTATTTGTGGACAGGTAGTTTAAATTTGTTTTTTGTTGTTGTTATTGTTGTAGAATATATTGTTTTCTTCATCTATGGGTTTTGAAAACTTTGCTTGGTATAGTAGTCTCATCTGTCATCTGTGGTCTCTAAAGGTTTGCAAGCTGTCTGCCCAGGCACTTCTTGGCTTTTATGGTCTTTGCTGAAATGTTAGGTTTGATTCTGATAAATATGATATTATATGTTGCTTGGCCCTTTTCCCTTGCCTTGCAGCTTTTAATACTTTTTTTTTCTTTGTCTTGTACATTTAGTGTTTTGACTATTACGTGGTGGGAATATTTTCTTTTCATTTGGTGTTTTTAGGCCTCTTGTATGTTTATAGGCACCTCTTTCTTTATATTGAGTAAATTTTCTTCTACAATTTTGTGGAAAATATTTTCTGGGCTTTGGGGCCGGGACTTTTCTCTTTCCTCTATTCCTATTATTCTTATGTTTCATCTTTTCACAATGCCCTTGATTTCTTGTCATTCAATTGTATTAGAATATCTAGGGCTGATTGCCTTCAGGTAACTGGAAATGCCATATTGCTTTGGCTTTTGTTGGTTCTTATACCATCTGGTTATCTTTGTCATTGGCTGGTAGTTTCTTCTGGCCTTCAATGGCCAATAAGAAAATCATGCAGGTGAGTGGCTATAAGCCGAGACCCTGAGACCAAGTGTCAGAGGGAGCCTGGGAAATTTTCTGGGGGTTAGGCAGGTGACCTGATGTCAGACACCCATGTGTCTCTCAACATGAGGTATCCTCTCAGCTGGGAGAACCAGACACTTTTGTTTTGGGGACCAATGTTTGTTCTGTGTCAGTGAATGAAGTATGCCGGTGTGTGGTTAGATGCTAGAAACCGTGTGTGCTTGCAGAACCCCTAGAACTTTTCTGGGCATTAGCCAGGTGACCTGAGTTTGGACTCACTTGTGCCCCTCTCTGTTATGTCTCTTTTCACCTGGGCACCCAGACACTGATGTTTGGGATCTCACAGTTTGGTCTGTATAGGTGAGGACAGAGCATAGGCATGTAACTAGATGCTGGAGCCCTTACACCTGTTGAACTCTGAACTTTTCCATGAATTAGCCAGGTGACTTGAAGTTGCATCTGATTGTTGACCTCATTGTGAGGTCCTCTCACCTAGGAAACATGAATGCTGGTGTTTTGGGGCCCACAGTTTGGTCTGTTGGTCGCTGTGAAGTCCCTGCTGTCCTGCTGGTCAGACACTATGCAGTAGGAACCACCGTCTTGGATCTTGGTGTATGCTATTTCAAAACAACGTATCATCCTCAATTTGTTTCACTAACCTCACTGTAGACATTTGACAGTTTTACAAAGATATGTTTCCTTTTATATCTTCTTCCTTTTTAACTTCTCCAAGTGACTCAAGTTTAATAATTTCAGTCTCTACTGACTTTTGTTCATAATAAAGTAGTTACTCTAGTATTTTTTGTAAATATGAGCTCTATAAGTATCTTTAGCAGAGAATTGTCAAAGCTCTCAAGAGCATTGGCTTGCAGATGGCTTCATTAGTGGACAATTTGCATTTCTTTTCACTAATTGCCCTAGGACTAAAATAATAACCACATCTGACACATTCATGTCAATTATGAGCTTTGGATTTCCCAAATAATGAATGAAATTCCCATTGAAAGATGATGAGGAAATAACAGAAAGTTGATTTAGTTCTACATTTGTCAACAGATTGTGTATTTGTCATATGAAAATAAAAGATACGGGAACAAGATGGCGGCACACAGTATCTACCATGTACAGAGGGCAGTGGACCATAGACTGAAAAACAGTCTGAAGGGAACAAGTCAGGCGCATCATGCTCCCCTCTCAGTACTTTGGGACAACACCCTCTCTTGTTCAGAGGAATAAACTTCAAACACCCTATAATGCTCCGATTATGACCTCCTGGGGAACCCGTGCCTGGTGGGCAGAGGCAGTGCAGCTCAGTAAATCAGGTGAGCAAAAGGACTTCTACTAAAAATGCTGCTGAGTCAAACCACAGTCTTGGGGTCTTCTCAGACTAAATAAGTGGAGAGGTTAAGAAGAAACTCCCACCCCAGCCCCGAAGCCCCCACCCCCACCCACATCCCAACCGAGGTTGGACTTCCCTAGGAGTTGGGAACCACAAGCTCCAAGGACACTGCACTCTTTTGAGAATTGGAGTAATGTAGGTCCCATATAGAACAAAGCATCAACACAGTGGAAAGAAGACAGCATACTGGCATCCAAACCGTTGTTCTACACTGTGCCTGATTCTTATGAGGAGAACAAGTGGCCAAAGGAAACCTATGAGATCACGATCCTAAATGGCAGAGCTCAGACAAATCTAGCTCCAGGACAGTGTTTGCCAATCAAGTATATGAAACAGCTGCCCTCCAAAGACACACACACACACACACACACACACACACACACACACACACACACACACGACCGTGTCTATGAGTTTAGAAATCTCAAGCACTCTCAGGAGATGCCTAAAGGAAAGGGTAAGAAGACATACAACAAAAACCAGGAGAGCATGGCTCCACCAGAAAGCACAGACATCAAGAGATACTCTAATGCAGCTGAATCCCAGGAAATGACCATAAAGCTATGAATACACAGTTAGTTGAGAATTGTAAAGAGGAAATGAATAGATCATTCCAAGAATTTCAGGAAAATACAAACAAACAAATACAGGCCATCCAGGAAAACCAGGAAACCACCCTCCTGCCTCTGACTCCCAAGTGTTAGAATTAAAGGTATGCACTACCATTCCCGGTGCTATATGATTCTTGAAGAACCTAGTTTCATAATATGATATTTCATAAGAAATGTAGATGTTGTCTTCTTTAGCAAAGGTAATAAAATAATGTAGGGAAGGGTTTCAATTTTCTTGGATTTCTGGGATGGTTCTGTTAGCAATTACTATAAACCGATTATGGTTGAAATTTTAATAGTGTACTATTAATAACATGTATAGCCACAATAATCATTTTGTTCTTTTAAATTGGATAAAAGGATCTCTTTTCATCTTATAAAATGCTATAAAAAGGATATTCTCTTGCTGTATCTTCTACAAAGCAATATTGATAGTGGGGTAAAATTTTATACTATTGATAGAATTATAATTTTCATCAACAACTTCAAATAACCTTCTTAGGAGTTAATGATGAGACAACATATGGATTATTCATGTTGTTGAGGAATATTTCTCCTTATTAAAAGTAATTTAGTAGTGCAATTTTAAATTACACTAATAGATTTTGAATTTTTCCCTTATTACTAAAAATTTATTGGATAATTTAATGGCAATATTCTGCACATATTAAATATTTTCTTCCATGGAAATAGAATTTCTTAAGGAATTCGTTATTTATAACCATATGAATACATATTAATTTATTCAATAAATTCCAATGAAGTCTATGCATTATAAGGACACCTTTGCTAAATTTTGAGATTTTTTTGCTGAATATACTGAACATTCTAAGAAAGACGTATTTATTTTTAAAGAATATTCTCCACAGTTGAGTGGAGAGTGTGATACGACTTTCTCACATACTCTGGTGCCTCACATTTGACCATGTCCCCTGGAGGGGGAGACCTGGTGGCACTCAGAGGAAGGACAGCAGGTAGCCAAGAAGAGACTTGATACCCTATGAGAATATATAGGGGGACATAATCCCCCTCAGGAACAGTCATAGGGGAGGGGAATAATGGGAAAATCGGGGGGAGGGGGGGAGGAATGGGAGGATACAAGGGATGGGATAAACATTGAGATGTAACAAGAATAAATTAATAAAAAAAAATTCCATCTTAAAAAAAATTTTTTTTGCTACATTGATGAAGGACATAAACATTTTATGGGGACAAATTCTCATCCAAAGCTAGGAAATTTCTCTATTTTATTAAAGCAGATGTTCTAATGCCAGTGTGTTTTCCCATTCCATAGAATCACATACTTATACACATGGTGAACTTGAAATATTACAAAAGACATTTATGTTAATAACTATGCCTACCCAAGCCTACAAATAGTGCACAAACCAAACAAGTGTATTATGTGACATATTTCTTTATAGAAATAAGCAACTCAGCATTTGCTCATAATTCTCAATTTGTATTTATTTATTTATTTTTATAAGATCTGATTTAAGAAATAAGTAGGTGAGTTAAAGATAACTTTCCATATGTTGAATATTAATTAATAAACAAGATTGAAAACATGGAATCATTTCATGGAACAAGTATGATAATTCTTCTACCTTGTACTATTTGATATTCATAGTCTTTATTTTTCACATCAATTTATTCACTGTCCATTCATTTATTCCCATCCTTTACAGGAAGATTCACTCCCATTTAGCTTACTTATGTATATTTAAGCTCTAATAGCAAGTTCTTTTTTCTGTACTTCATTTGACTTCTATGTGTTTGTTATTTTTTTACTTACTATCTCTAACTGAATCCCATATGCAAAGGGGTTGCTGAATACTATTAATAGTATATAGATATTGATACTCTATTTATTACTTTTATTATGGCCAGAACAATCATTTAGAATACTCACTTAAAGTAAGTATTGATTTTTCCACTTTACAGATAAAAATTAAATCTTACACATATGTATTATTGTATATTGTATATTAATACCTCATTTTCATGTTCATTTATTTTTTCATTCATCAATCATGTTATTACATGCTTACAATATTATCTTATTTTGTGGAATGAACATGATGGTTAAAGCAGGAATTGTTCCTGTTTTCATATAATTATTTTGTTTTTTGAAACAAACTTTATAGAAAATAGGAAAAGTATGTATGAAATTGTCATAATTAGTGTAATATTGAAAGTATTGTACAGCACATAAACAATTACATGGAAATGAGAAAAATGTTTCTTAAGGGAGTGTGATAAATCCTGAAGTGTTAAGAACATTTGAAAAGTAGTCTCGATTTAGAATTTTAAAAATTAGACAAAATTAACACTTTATAAAGTCTTATATGACTTCCTAAATACAATTCAAATGAAATAGATGTATTAAGAATATTAGGAATTTTGAAGGCAAACTTTTGAATAAATTACAAGCATCCTGAAAAAAACATAGGCATGAATCATATATATCATACATTTTTAAAAGAAAATTTTTTTTCAAAATTCCAAAGAGCAAACTAGAAAATGAAGCATATTTTAAAAGTCTGTACTAAGTGCTTATGAATCAAAATATAATTTATCATTGAACTATATCCTTAAACAAAAATAAAATTGAGTGAATATTTAAATCAGGACACAAATTAAAATTATATATGAGTTGGTCTTTCACTTATCCAACATTTACTTTAAAATTTTCCCGTTTAGTTTAGAAAGTATCCTTCTTTTACTTTTAAATATAATTATCATTGTTGATTACTTTTTTGTCCTATTTCAAAGGTTTATGACTAGAGCAAAACATGTTACATTAGAAATTCCAAGGAGTGAGTGTCTAGGCAACAGAATGGAAAATAAATGAAGAGTTCTCTATACCTATTCAACTGTCTTTTTGATGTTCTCTATCTATACTTTATTTTTAAATTGCTCTTCATCCTGAAGATATTTATAAAATGGATGAAACAGACAAGGATAAATGATAACAACTTGGTGAACAGATTTCAGTGGACATTCTCAGCATCAAAGTTGTGTATATATCTGGACAACTGTTGTGCTTCAGATGGAAGATTTTGGGTATGTGAAATCAAGAGATTGTAAATGTTATATAGTATTATTAATTCATTTTAGTATTTCATAAATACCTTAACTTCATATGATTGATTTAAGGTTCATACATAAGTTGGGTAAGTAATGTGTTGTGGGAAATTTTATGTCTATCATGACATTTACAGTTTATCCATTTCATTATTTTCCTCACTCAGTATCATGAACATTGTTAAAATTTTTAAATAAAAATATAATCACTTAATTTACCTCTTTCTTTGCTCTCTCCAGTCTCTCCTAGACAATTAATATTTTCTCCCTTTCAAGTTTATGACCACTGACCTCTTTTGTTTATCTATTCTTATGTATTAACATATAATAGATTATATGTTAATATTTAATATATTCCAAAATATATAAATATATAAATACAACCTTCTGTGTCTTTATGCATGTATATGATTTCAGGGATGACCACTTGGAATTGTACAACCAATTGTAGAACTCTCTTTGGGAAGAATATTTTCTTCTGCTTTCAGCATTCCTTAGTTGCCTATAATTCTTTATATAGGTCTGAGACTGGGTGAGATTTCCAAAGAAAAACAGTAGGTGGAGTGGAAAGGATTACAAAATGTGCATTTGGAGAGGCTTCTGCTCTGCAGAGAAACAAAGGGAGGCATTCTCTCACGACAAGACCCAGATAATCTTTGACCTTGTGAAAGAGAACCTAAGTTATTTTCTGCACCTAAAAAGCAACTGAATATAAAAGCTACTGCTAATATGATTCAAGGGGACCTGGGTTGATCTTTGCAGTGTCCTCTTCCTAGCTTTAAAAGCATGAAAGTTGCATCGTTTTAGAGAGCTTCTGAGGTCAGGAAATTTTTTTTTTTTTTGCAAATTTTCAGATGAAGATATTAGATCACCAGCAAATTAATTCTAGGCACTTTGCAATCTATTTATGGTTTTTTGTATTTATTCCATTATAATTACTAACTCAATAGCTGTTTTCTGTGACATAGAGCTCGGCCACTGAATTTAGTACTCAACCCCCATAAAATACATATGCCATGTGTTGTCATGATCTTCACTTGCCCTATCTTTCATACCCCATTTTCTCCTTTCCCAGATCCGTCTTTCTTTTCCTATTAATACTATTCTATTTCAAAAATTTTTGCAGTTTCCACATATAAAAGGAAATGTGGTACTTGTCTGAGTCTTTCTTATTACAAATGATATGACAGTCTGTAATTCTACCTATTTCTTCTGCAAATAAATTATTTTCTTTTCTTTATGTAACTATTACCCTCACCACACCCCTCTCCTTATCCATCACTATTTATCTCATCTTATCCATCTTTCTATGGATATACCTATCTTCTATGTATCTCGCCTTTTTTTAAATCCATTCATCTGTTCATAGACTCCTAGGCTAGTAATATATCTGGCTGTTGTGAATAGTGATGTAATAAATGAAAGTTGCATAAGCTCCTCTGTATGGCATCACATATTCAAGGAGTTTTATGGCTAGTTAATAACATAGCTGTTTTATAATTTTTAGTATGGGACCTATACTATTTCACATACTATCTTCATTAAGTTCACTGTCATCAACAGAGGATAAATGTTCTTTTTTTATCCACAACTCCTTTAGAATTTATTTTAAACAATAGTCGAGGTCACTATCTGTGTCCCAGGTTTACAGATTGTGAGCAAGCAAAGAAAACTCCAAGCCAAAGGTTGTTTGCTAGGGACCCCCAGAAGCCTCTTTAGGATGTTGGACAGTGGATTTTAGAGCCTGCACCCTGCTCAGCTCAGCTAGGTTCACTGACTGTATTACAGTTCGGTAGGGCAAGGGAGGAATGTGTTAATATATTTCTAAGTCCAAACTTGCTCAGGTACCCTACAGTCCTTTTCAAGATGGCAGGGCTCTTTCTATCTGCTATGTTCCAGATGGTTCTCTGTGTCCCGTTTGGGTAAGGCCAACTGAGAGAACTTAGAGCTCCAAGCTTCTCAAGAGAAACAGCAGCTAATGTGGGGTGTGGCCTGTGCAAATCGCTGTTCTGTGACCTAGGTGGATCTGGCCAATGGGCTGTGGGTGGGCGGAGAGAGATCAAGGCCAGAAGCTGCTAGCAGGATTGCAGCTAATGAATAATTGGCCCAAGCAGGTCTCTGCCCCGTGGGCTTGCCTTGTGTCTTAGCTGTATCTGAGTGGTGTGCTTCAGGCGGGTGTGCATATACAGACCAAGGCCTGAAGTTGCTCTTAGGATGGCAGCTAATGTGGACTGTGTCCGGTGCCTGGATTCAGCTCTGCCAGCCACAAGGTATGTTCCGAGGTGATAAGCAGTTGGGGGTGCAGTAAGAGATTCGGGTCTCCAAGCTGCTCTGAAGTTCCACAGGCCCTCGTGGGATGGCAGGGATATATTTATCTGCTCCGTGACCCAGGAAGTCTAGGCCAGAAAGCAGCTAGGGGGCTGAGATATCTCAGGGCTCAAAGGTACTTGGGTGCCCCACACTCTTTTCTCAGGAGGCAGCTAATGTGGATTGTGTACTGTGCTGGGACTAAGCTCTGCCTGTTTGCTCCCTATCCCAGATCCAGCAAGCAGTGGATGGTGGACGGGGGAGCAAGAGCTGCAAGTATTTCCCAAAGTTTTTCTATCTACTATCCCGGAAGCAGTAGCCTGCAGTGAAGGCCCGAATCTGCAGGGATTTCCCATAGTCCTTCCCAAAATGGTGGCTAATGTGGGTTGTCCCCAGGGGCTGTCTTGTGGGTTAGCTGGGTGGCCAGGGGTCGGACCCACCCATGCTCCACATAATTTCGATCCCTCTCACCTTAGAATCAGCAGCACTGGTGTTTTGTAGTTCTCAGTTTGGTCTTTAGGTCCCTGCGCAGTCCTGGATTTCCTGCTAATCAGATGCAGTATGTGATGCGATTGGTGCCGTCATCTTGGAATACACCTGGATTGTCTTTTCTGGTTCAATGTATTTGGAGTTTTGTAGGCTTCTTGTATATTTATGGGCATTCCTTTCTTTAAGTTAGTGAAGTTTTCTTCTGTCTGATACAAACTCCTAAAACTTACAAAGTTGTGAATGTCTAAGACTTTTCTGTCATCCTGACGTTTCATACGACACAAACCTAAATTAATACCTAGCACAAATTTAAAGATCTTTAGGATGAAGGTTGTGGCTCTTATCATGCATGTCTCCTAACAGTACAATGATCTGCTCTACCTCACTGTTTTTGGTTTTAAAAAGCCTTCAGGCATACAGCTATCATGGGTCAGTGTTCAGCAACCTTGATTCCCTTATGTTGGCACAACAGTTCTGAACTGACTGTTCCCACTGTCTGGAAACAATAATTTCTTCCATTTTGTTCCTTGTTTTTTATTTTATTCAAACAGAGACGTAAGTTTAGTATCATCTAATCTACCATGGCAAGTACAGAATAGATCCTTCTTTGTAAATGACTGACTTGTTCTTTCTTCTTGAATGCTCACACGTATCTTCATTTATCCTTGAGACTCAGCAACTCCTTCAGAGATAATGTCTAATGCTGAATGTTCTGTACCACATTTTTCCCCTTAAGAAACATTATATCATTTTTAGCCTCACAGTCTGGCCTTTGTTAGCCTTCATAAGTCCTGCTTCATTCCGCAGAAACAGCCATTCTGAGTGAGCTGTGTAACTTTTGTCTGGTCTTCAGGTATTTCTTTTAGTATTTCAATATATATTTTGCTTTTTTGATTATAATTCTTTATGTAGTTTTTATTAAGCCTTAATGTATTTCAGCATGTTAATATTTAATTAGTTTCTTCTAATATGATAATGTATAGACTAAGTGCTTTACTCGTTTTTCAGCTGCTGAGTTCTGTTAGTTTTTGTTTCCTTATTTTGTGGTTTAATTTTTGTACCTTTGTATTTTGGCAGCTTCTTTTCTCATCATATAACTCATGCTATTTGTGTTTTCTTTTGGGAAAAGCATTTGTCTCAAAATATCTTTTTATTCTCAGAATGTGCATTATTCACTGGTCTCCAGCTTCCATTCATTCCTTGCTTTAACTATAAATAATTTGCCTCAATTTTACTGAATAACTTAATGTTTATTCAGATTCCATTATTCTCTTTGTGAACTGAAAATCAATGCACTGATAGAGTGATGCCAGGATTTCCAATTTAGCTTTATTGCCAGTGTTTTTCATACCAGGCATGCCTTCTTCTCTTCAAGAAAAGAATCTCTCAGTTACCAGAGTTCAAACCCTGCCCCCTTCATAGTAAGTTCCTGTTCAACTCTTTGTTTTGTGTTATAGTCTCTCTCTCTCTCTCTCTCTCTCTCTCTCTCTCTCTCTCTCTCTCTCATTTCCTGCTCTCTTTTTCCTTCCTCTCCTTCTTTCTCCTTCTACCTCCTTCCCTCTCTCTCTCCTCTCTCTGCTTCTGTGCTTCCCTTTCCTTCCTTCCATTCTCCCTTCTCCCTTCCTCCTCTGTCTGTGCCTGTCTGTCTCCCTGTCTGTCTGTCTCTGTGTCTCTGTGTCTGTGTGTCTGTGTCTGTGTCTGTCTGTCTGTCTATCTGTGTGTTTCTCTCTCTCTCACACACACAACTTTGGCTGGATACAATGTTGAATCACAGATAAACTTACAATGAGATTTCTTTTACACATTCAACTCCTGTGTTAAGATTCGTTGCCTATTCCAGTAAATATAGTTAATGAAAAAAATCTTTGAGTAGAATACTATGAGTAGTAATAATTACTTAGAAAAATTGAAGGTTTTTTTTTGAGGTTTAAAGAGGTATGTGTTCTATCCATGCATATTCACCCTTATTCCATTTTATATTTTGCAAAATTTCGTAGCTATGTTTCAAATTATGGGTACTATGGCTATGATTCTTTCCTCATAGTTCTGAAGAAATACCCACCCCTCATAATGCTCTCTGTTTTGTGTTATGCTGATAGTTGGTTTTAAGGGTAGGTTAATATTTTAAAAATAATTTTGTATTTTAGTTTGTATTCATATATTTCTCTATATTAGTTTCATTAAAATGTTAGTAGATTAATTGGATTGTTGTCATAAAATAAATAATATATTATAAACAGAAAAGATATTTATTACACTATTACAAAAATCCTCCAAAATCAATGGTGTAGAATTTCTTAGGAGCTTTAGTTTACTACCAGTGATTAACAATTTTTAATAGGAAAATTAGCAAAAAGAGTCATTCTTCAGATAAATGAAATTAGACACCATCTTCATAACCTTTTACTACCCATGTTATCTGAGTAGTAGCATAGGCTTCAGTAGGAATGCTATAAAATTGCATAATTTTAGGGTAAAGTACAAATACATTGAATTAAAACTGATATTTAAGAAGAACTCTGTGTCAGTTTTGTGCATATTAGAATGAAACACTATCATTACTATAATTGCTTTCAGAGCTTATCTCACTGAAAATCCATTTCTCTACATTTGTTTTTCAATAGATATGCTGTATGTACGTGACAATGGCCAAGAACTATTGTTATGCAGGTCCCTCTGGAGGAAGAAAACAGCAAGTTGATTTATCAATTTGGTTGTGATAAGACTCCTACAATGCCTAATTTCCAGCTAACCACATGATGTCACTGAATTTGAATTGGAACGAGATGTGTAGTCTGTTCTCACATGTCTGTGCAAGCTGACACCAGCAGGGCACTGCTCAGAATTTGTTTATTGTTTCTGTCTAAATAGAAACTACCCTTCTTGGGTTCTATGGAACTTTGGCACATTACAGATGTGATTCATGTTTAATAAGTTTATTGTAAATAAGGAACAGTGCAGTGCTATGATAATATTGAAACTTAAAAAATAACTTTACAACTTTTACTGAATTATTCTTTAAAAATTTCATAGATACTATCATAATGTTCTTTTTGTAGGTTTCTAGGACCCTCTGGATCCTTCTACTTTGCTATTCTCCCATGCTTCCTTCATCTAGAGTCCCAATAGGATGTCCTCTCCTCTGTCCCTGTTTCCTGGTAAGTGAAGGCTTTCGTGGGACATGCCCCTTGGGCTAGTATGCAGATATAAGTGAGTATATACCATTTGATTCTTTCTGCTTCTGGATTAACTCACTCATTATGATTATTTTTAGTTCAATCCATTTGTCCACAAATTTTGGGAGTTCTTTGTTTTTAATAGCTGAGTAGTATTCCATAGTGTAAATGTACCACAGTTTCTTTATCCATTCTTCTACTGAGGGACACTTAGGCTGTTTCCATGATCTGGCTATTATGAATAAGGCTGCTATGAACATGGTTGAGCAAATTTTCTTGTTGTGTGCTGGAGCATCTTCTGGGTATATTCCAAGGAGTGGAATAGTTGGGTGTTGAGGAAGCAGGCCGATTTAGGCCCAGGGGTCCAGCTCTCACTATGGCTCCAGCCAAGAACAATATAAGACGTAAACTTCAAACCCCTACCCAGATCTAGCCAATGGACAGGACATTCTCCACATTTGAGTGGAGAGTGGGGACTGACTTTCACATGAACTCTGGTGCCCCAGGGGAGACCTGGTGGCACTCAGAGGAAGGATAGCAGGCTACCAAGAAGAGACTTGATACCCTATGAGCATATACATGGGGAGGAGGTCCCCCTCAGGAACAGTCATAGGGGAGGGAAATAAAGGGAAAATGGGAGGTAGGGAGGAATGGGAGGATACAAGGGATGGGATAACCATTGAGATGTAATAAGAATAAATTAATAAAAATTAAAAAAATTTCATAGATACTTTAATTGGATTCAGGATACTGTATGTCCCAACCTTCTCTAATCCCCTCCCAGTCCTGAAACCTGACAAACTTTTTTATACCTTCTTTATATATTAATTATGATGTCTTTAAGTTTGTTTATAAATCAAAGGTATGCTTATATTTTGTTTTGTATACATAATGCATCTTCCAACTTATATTTTCTTAAATAATTTTAATTTCTCTATTTTATATGATAACTTTACGTCTTTTATTGATCAACATAGTCATTTATAAGGAATATGGCTGACTTAATCGAGCAATAAAACACATAGAGCAACAAAATAAAAGAAGATAGCCACAAATTCAGGCTTCTGACATTGCAATCACAGTTGTTATTTGTGTCAAGGCCAATTTGTAGAGAGAAACTGTACGTGACTGTCTAATAAAATCACAGTTCCAGGGCATTTTCAAGAGAAGAATTGGTTAAAAAAATAGTTATGCATGATTGTACTGATAGCAAAAGATTTGTGTGACAAAGTTTATGATGGATTTTTCTGACATTTTATTGCTTAAAATGGATTCAGGTATGAGTTAGGTTTATGTTTTTCTTCAATAGTCAACAGCAGCTACTTTTTTTATGAAGTCATTAAGAGTGCTTTAAATAACATGTTTATGTACACATAGCTCAGGAATTGAAAAGGAAGGTAAAATATTTTAATTCCCAAACCTAGTTTCTTGGCTTTATTTTATTACATTATATTTCTATGTTTTATTAACCTTTGTTCATTATATTATATTGAGTATGAATTTGCATCTTTTACAATTATGGACACACAAACACACATGCGCACACACACACATACACACACACACATCAGGGTGCTTTTAACAGAACCAATAATTGAGGTCCCATGGTCATTTTGATCTCAAATAATTTTTCTTTAGCTATTTTCTTTGCTGATTAAAAGGTATGAAATTATGATCAATAAATATGTTTTTGTTATAATAAATTAAATAAGTATAATTAATCTTCACAACTTTGAATATTATGCTCATGACAAAGATAATACATCTCATGTGGAATTACAATATTTCTGAGGCTTATAAAGTATTTACAATCTCTATACTTTTCTTCACAGCCTTCTTGTAAGATAATGCAATTCTTCAGATGTTTGAAGTTAAAATTCTATAAATAGGTGCTTTGCAAAAGTTACTTAGGTTTGTAATGACAGAGGTAACCTTTAAACCTTGTCTTTAGATTTTACTGTACCTCAAGATACTGTTGTTAAAGAATAATTTTTTAGGTCAATATTTCTGCACGAGCTAGTAGCAGCAGGAATAAAAATGGGCATTTCTCCAGGATATTATGTTGAGCTGGCAACCAAAAATTTCATACAATACTGCAATAGTTGACCCTGTTCTTGATTTACCATACCTGTACTGGTCTGTCACTTTCCTAACAGAATAAAAGAGATCATCATGAGTCACTTAATGAGAGAAATACATTCTCTAACAGGTGTCATGCCTTTTTGTCATTATGTACACACAGAGAAAGTGCTTGCTCAAACTAAAATAATTGTATGGTACTACTATATGTCATAGGGAGTATCATCAACTAAAATGTCATTATGAAATATATGACTTTGTACATAAACAAGTGATTTTTGGTAAACTTTTTCTCAAATTTATTAGTTTTATTTGTGTTTATATTCACCAAATTGTAAGCACCAAATTCTTAAATTGTCCACATCACTAACATTTTAGATAGAAATATATGTATCTATATATGTATGAAATACATACAAATATATGTGAACATGTTATTTTTTATTATTATTTTTGTTTATAGTTACTTTTCACACTTTTATATGTCTTGATTTATGATTATGGTTATTAATATATATGATATTAGTTAATATATGACATATTCATGTACATCTTCTTTTATCAATGAAATTTGTGCTTTATGAGTCCATGTTTCTTATCACTATATTTATTTATTTTACTAAATTTATCTGTTGTGTTCACATCAATGCATACAATACTGAAACTACATATCTCAGATAAAAACTTACAGTAGTAGATTCTCTTCTTTTACCATATGAATTCCAGGGTTTTAACTCAGATTGTCAGATTTGCCTTTATTTCTTGACCCTCATCACTGGACCCTGTTTAGTATAGTTTTGACTCTGGAGGCTTTAATTATACTATAATTTAAAGGCTTGTTCTTGATAGTCCTACTATTTGTTTTTATTTTGTTTTTTAAATACTTTTTAAAAAACTTTTTGTTTATGGTTGCATATATGCCTGTGCTCTACATGCATACAGTACCCACAGAGGCCAGAAGAGGGCGATACATCCCTTAGTACTACAGCTACAAATGACTACCACCCTGTGGGTGCTGGGGATCAAAATGTGATTCTTTGGAAGATTCTTGACCAATGAGACATCTCTCAAGCCCTTTTTCATTTTTCTTAACGTTTCAAAACCGTGTAATGTGTGAACATTCAGACAACAAATATAATTACTTGTTAATCTGAATAACAGATTTGAGAAATATTTTCTTTATGTCTACAAAATCTGAAAATCATAGACTATCACGTATATTGCATACCACTTATACATAGTTCTGTTTTTATTGCTTCACAAAAATATGGAAGGATATATGACCAACTTCATTTATAACTAATAATAAATCTAAAAGTAAAATTGATTGAAATAAATTTATTATGTTAATATTATGTAATAATATCTTCCCTAGAACCTACTTCATGTATTGTATATACATTTTAATCATGATATCAGAATACTATGTTTACCTAGTTAAACTCCCTACATTTTCAATGTGTTAACATGATTGGATATCTAATATATTCAAAGCTCAATGAGTGAAAAGTTACTGTCTTAACTCAAATGTGTGGTTATGTAGATTAGAAAGTAATATTCCTATGTTTTTCTGTGATGGCTTAAATGGCTGTTAAAGGAACTGAAAAGCTACTGAAACTGAAGTGGTGATTATTAGCCTTGAATTCATATTAGAATGACACAGATATCATTAAATACTTTGCTGGGTACCAGTTTCATGTACTTTTATTTAATTTGTTTGAATCTATCCTGGGTACTAGAAAAATTTCAAAGCTTCTTTATCTCTTTCTAATTAGCAGATGTCAACATTTTTTGTATATTTTAATGACCCTGTGAGCTCTTTAAAAATGTATCTAGATAAACAGAATACAACCAATGTTAACCAAATTTTCAAAAGAAGAGGGATTAAGACTAAGACTTCCTTATTAAAGGTTCCCAGATTGTTTCTTTAAGCAAGCATGTTGAAGACCTAACCATCTATAGTATTAACACATTAAGGTACTATCTATACAGATATTAACTCTACTTTGAGTATTTCCCTTACTGGTATTTCCCTTACTGGTATGTAAGGTACATTGAATAGCTTTAGCAGAGACATAGTGAGGGACATACTGGTTTTTCTCAATAGTATAAACGTATCTAGCAGGTTATTCTCTTAGGAAAAAATTATAATAGATCAAATATGTACTTTAAACTAATCTGTTGAATGATACTATGCCTAAATCTCACATGGTATACACACTAAGATTATCCAAATTAAAAATGTAGGAAAAGCAAGAGTTTTAGAATCCGTCATGCTGGTTATTTTGTGCTCTCATGGCTGTGTGTGCCAGATGAGAGAGAATTTGGTATGTTTAAATGAGCTACTGAGAAGTTCAAAAATCCATCATGTTAGGCATCTAAAAATTTAAGGTCCAGCAGTTGGAAAATATGGTTGCATTTAATATTAGTTGTTAACATATACATATATATACATATACTAGTTCATATTATCTTTGTAACTACTTATAAATTTCTGTATATGCCTTACTTCTACAGTGTCAGCACCTGGAAAGGGACTATATAGAGAATGGAAAGTTCCCTAGATATGGATTTCAAAAGAATTTCAAAAATTCTGTCACATTTTTCTTATGTCACTTAATTTTTAGGGTCTTAATTTCTTTATTGTTCTAAGAAGCTTAGTATAATGCCTTCCTGAAGGCCTTACAATGTTTTTGTTGGGATCAATCTACAGTTTGATCTGATATGAAGTAAATGACCTGGAAGAATAATGGCAATAAATGGGGCAAGTGGAAATTTTCTGAACTTAAAAGTATTCATTTGAGTAGTGTAAGTACTAGTATATTTGATTTTAAATATGGGATACTTTATAATTGAGGTAAGAGTAAAAGTAATTCCCTTGTATGAATCAGGCTCTAAGTATTGTAGAAGAGTGGAAACTGAAAATTAGCTACCCCAATCTTTAGAAATATAAGTTCCTTAGGTAAGGTGATCCAATAAAGCATAGGATATGGTTATACTTTTCTTTTAAATAATAATATTAATTACCACAAATTAATAATTAAGATTATCTTTTATGTTTGTCCTATGTATGGTAAATGCATATGGTAAATGCATATGATAAATATTATTTCTGATTTATCTTCAATTAATATTTGACTCGATTCTTCATTTTAATTTGTTGATTTTCTAATAGTAGAAAACTTTAGTTGTGAATTTGGCTTTCTGTTATTGTGGTATAGAATACATTTTAGTGGATTAATTTCTTGCTGTAAAAAGTTGCTGAGAATTTTTTTGGCTTATAATACTTTATTTATTAATAGCACTGTAGAATTGAAGAGAATATATATATATATATATATATACATATATATGTATATATATTGCAAAATCGTTAAAAATTATAATATATAATAATTTCTACTTTACAAACAAAGAAAACTGAAAATTATAGTTGTTAGTTCACTTGTTCAAGATTATATGGCTAGTTAGTATAATGCAAGGTTATTAGTTCTTTAATTATACATTTATTTTATTTAAGCCATGTTCAATTTATTTTAGGCTAATTATATCTCAGTGTTTATATATTACCAGAATAAAGTTCTTGTTTGTCTTTCATTATGTACATTAACTCCAGCAAGCATTTCTTCTAATCTTATATTTTTTCTTGTATGGTTCCACAGGAAGTTTAATAGTAATGAGTTCATTTTTTAGTAAAATATATGGCACATTGAATATATCATCTTATCGTAATTTTTCTGATAATATGAATTGCATAAATATAGCATTAAAACTCACACTTATACTTAGCTGGTAATGCAACAACTTATTTGATAGACAGGTTTTTTTTTTACAATGTATTAGTCACATTTCAGTCACTATAACAAATATTTGAGTAATCAACTTATAAAGAGAACAGAATTGGAAAGGTTCAGTTGCTGATATAAACAGCAAAACCTATTTCTTTTGCTTAGCACTTGTAAGAGAGATATCATGGTGAGACTATATCCATACATTTAACTAAAACACAGGTGAAAATGTAATGAGATATCACAAAGCCCTTCACAGGGACATCCTCAGTGACTTGAAGGTTTCTAACCAGGCCATATTTCTTAAAGTTGTCCAGCAGGAGGACAAAGCCTTAGATACCAATTATTTCCAAATGAAAACAACCACATTTTATTTTTTTGTTTTGTTTTGTTTTGTTTTGTTTTTCGAGACAGGGTTTCTCTGTGTAGCCTTGGCCATCCTGGACTCACTTTGTAGATCAGGCTGGCCTCAAACTCACAGCGATCCGCCTGCCTCTGCCTCCCTAGTGCTGGGATTAAAGGCGTGTGCCACCACGCCCGGCACAACCACATTTTAATAAATGGCCAATTAAGTGGACAACTTATGTTTATCCATTTGATTTCCATAAAATATTTAGAATTATTTATTAATTTCATGTAAGCACTCAATGCTTATGTTTTGTTTTGTTTTGTTTTTTACTAAGTATCTCAAAAGTTACCTGTACAAAAGCTTTGCCAAATCTTCAAGGGATCTACAAAATGTTCTTCCATTCTGTGTAGCGTGAATATTCTTTGATGGAGTTTTGTTCATGAAAAATAACCTCAGTAACTGTTTCTCAAAAAATTTTTTTCTATTTTATGTATGTGAGGGGTTTTTTTTTTTTTGCCAAAAAAACAGTCATTTCATAAACCACTCAAAAGGCTTTTAACACTTAAATGTCAAAGAGTAAAAGACAATCTATTAAAGGAAAATGGAAAAAAATAAAATAAAATACACAAAAGTATAAATAAAATGAAAAAAGACAGTAGATATCATAGATACCAATTAGTTATGCAGTGAAAGTATCACATAATTTTTGTCTTTTTTGAGTTATTATTTATTTTATATTATTTGTATGGGTATTTTTGCCTGTGCATCACATCCCTGCCCAGATTATGGATCACCTGGGACTCAAGTTATAGATGGTTGTGTAAATGACCGCATGGATTTTTAGAAACCAAACCTGGGTTCTTTACAAGACCAAAATTGTTCTAAACTATTTTGCCATTCCTCCAATAAGGTGTGTGTTTAAACTTTTTAAAATATTTTATTATTGTATTTGTACAAGTTATTTGTCCACAAGTTTTTCTATATAGAATGCACATACAGTGCCCACAGAGGCCAGAAGGGGTCTTCTGAGCTTCTTTAACTGGAATTACAGTTAAAGAACCTATCCTTTAAAAATAAATACAAAAATTAAATATAAAAATAAAATATTCATTTTGTTATAATTATAGATATACAGAAAAATTGAAGAACTAATGCAATGAATTTCTCTCCTACACACACACACACACACACACACACACACACGAGTGCATACACACTTTTATCTGTCTTACAGACATGCCAATATTAATAAAGCTTTCTACCCAAACAAACAATTTCTTCAAATATGATTATTATCTACTGAGATCCATAATTAGGACCCTAAAGGTAATTTATTTGTAGCTCTGGGAGATGGTGAGTCACTTTTCTACAGGTGTGAAGGTCTCGAGAAGCCACCCATGCTCCAGTAGTTGAACCTACATCCAAGTACAATAAAAGCAATACTAAGTGGACTTAGTTCATTAAAATAAATGAAGAACCTGAAATCAGGAGACAAAATAGGTAGAGAGATAGGAAAGGGCTGGAGGGGAAAGGATAAG
Source organism: Acomys russatus (assembly GCF_903995435.1). NCBI lineage: Eukaryota > Metazoa > Chordata > Mammalia > Rodentia > Muridae > Acomys > Acomys russatus. Next base: position 117,094,305 of record NC_067169.1, on the reverse strand, counting down.
GAATATATGTGATAAAAAAAATTCAGATGTGTGTGTGTGAAATTCTCAAAAACTGAAAGAGGTAATCCTCGTTCTAAACCACTTCCACTCTGAATATATGCTTTACCACAGATTGAAGTCTCATTTAGTTCCAAAATATCTAGACCCTGACCACTCTTTATTAGCTCTACTGCAAGCGTGACCATCTTTCATCTCCATGTTTTAGGAACCTTGGCATTGTCAGTGCATATCTAAACTTAGAACACATATACAATTTATTACCTTGTAAAAATGTGGATTTTAAATGCAAAGATTAGATTTCTATAGGTTTGCTCTTGTAAAAATAAAACTTATAGACTTTACAATATTTATAATTCTAGGTGGATTCTACTTTACTATCATGTGCAGACTTCTCCCTTCTTCCTATTTCACCTTTCCTCTATGCTCCTTAAATTCAATAAATGACTTATGTTTATATCTGATGCCTGTATGATTGCAAGTGATCTTTGTCTGTTCTAGAGTTTTATACCCCTCCTCCACTTGTATTTCCATGGTTACTCTTTTGCTTGTAGTGCATGCTACAGCTCAAAAAAGTCTGTTTTATTCTCTTATGATTAGCTCCTTCAATTATATTTTCATATAAATCTCCTTCACATTTCATCTTGATTATCATCTTCACAATGAAAATAAACTATTTGTCTCTGTACTGCACTTCTATGGTCTAGAACATGACAAGTTATAATTAAGAAACAGTAATTATCATTACCATTACTACAGTGTAGTATGAATAGTTTGGGTTGAAGGTCATAAAATGTGAAGCCTTATTAAATATGAGTAGTTGGATATTTGTGGCAACAAAGAGTATTATCACTGATAAAAGGACATTAGGTATACGGAAGCCTTTAAAAATAGCCTAAGCGCATTTGTCACCAGTCAAACTCTAGTTCTTTTGGTTTCTACTAAATCATATAATAGGTAAACTAAAATATGTTAGCTCAAAATTTATCTTCAAAGGGAAAACATTTTCTGATTTGTAAAGCCCATACACTAAGATGATTTCAAACAGCAGTGATTAAAATAATTATATCAGTCCTTTGATAGTGTCTGCATACTCATATGGGGCCTATTTCTACACTCCAGGGATAATTATCTTTAAACTTTTTTTTGACTTTGATCAAACAGCTTCAAATGCTAATCATAAGAAACAGGTCTGGCTATTTCATTGCCATTTATAGTAAGCCCAGAGTGTATTTTCTCTTTGTAGATTTATTTGACATTCCAGAAAAGCTGTCATGGAGCTGTAGACAGCCCTGATCAGATAAGACATTCTTATATTCATGATAGTTCGAGAAAACTCTTCAGCTGTGGTAGAGGAGTTCAAACCAAAAGCACAAATCACATAAATATAAAAACACTCGACAAAACTCTGACACCATCCTTTCTTTAGTTTCTCCTGCTTAATAGGCCTTTTAGCTCTTGAAGAAATCAAATTTAATTTTTGAATACTTTTGTAAAATAAAAGGAAATGTGATCTTTTGTAAATTAAATAATAAGCAAATACTATTCTCTAAAAATAAAATTCAAAAGAAAAGCTAAACTATAGTGTAAATCAGTGTGATCAGTCATCATTTTATCTCAGCATACTATATCTTTCCATGGTCTAAATTATTAGTACTGCTTTTGCCTTTCTAACACTGAAATGTTTAATGAGTCTCCTGTGTAATTAGTCTTTAGGAGTCTATTTTGTGAAATTTAGTATTACTTGTATTCATGTCTGGAGTGAGAATACGGTTTTCAAAATTTCCAGAATTATTTAAATGGAAAAAAGATACTAACAGATCCACTTGCATTTGTAAGGAATAACATATATTCTAACAATCTTATCCTAATCCAGTTTTGATGCTGTTATTAAAAAAGATTATAGTCTTAAATTTAATGTTATGAAATCAGTGGTTGCAACAGGAATCAATTGGTGCTTAATTATGAATAGTCAGTTGCTCAGAAACATATGGTGGAAAGACTAGTCTTTGTCAGTGAATAGTCTATGTAACTATGCCTCAAAATGCATAGTATATATTTGTGAGGTCTGTTTCTCACTTCTATAGTAAGTTCTGTTATTCTAAATGACTACTTCTCTGGCAGTAGCATAGTCTCTTATTACTTTAGCAAAATAGTCATCTTTAACATTTTAATTGATTTGGTTAATGCTTCTTCATGAGGTTTTCTTTTGCTATTTGGTGTCCCTGTAAATTTCAACATTCATTTTTAGGATGATCTGAATGAATTTTATTTGGTTCTTAATAGGAATCACATTGAGTTGGGACTATACATAAAATTGGGAAAATCTTACTAACTTATCTTCTGATCCATAAACACAGAATTTCTCCCATACTCCTTTAACGCACAATATATTTTTTATTTTATTTAAGTAATTTATTCATATTATATCACAATTGCTATCCCCTCATTTGTATCTTTTCATTTCCCTTCCCTCCCTCCTCCATCCTATTCCCCTCCTCTAGGTCTGTAACAGAAGGGGATCCCATCCCCCACCATTAGATTACAGCCTATCATGTCTCTTCCTAGTAGCCTGTTTACTCTTTTTCTGAGTGTACAATAGTTTATGCTGACCCACCTGGGTCCAGATTTGACAGCCTTAATGGTCTTCTGGTGGGTTTCTAGGATAATATGGATCCATCTACTTCCCCATTCTTCCTTACCTCTCTCACCTAGAGTCCCAATAGGAAGTCCCAGTGTCTATCCCAATCTCTGGATAAATGAAAACTTTCTGAGGACATCTCTGTTGTGCTAGTGTCCAATTATAACTAAGTATATGCCATGTGTATCTTTCTGGGTCAGGGTTAACTCACTCCAGATGATCATTTCTAGTTCTATCCATTTGCCCATATATTTCAGGATTTCCTTGTTTTTAATCGCTGAATAGTATTCTATAGTGTAAATGTATGACAGTTTCTTTATCCATTCTTCAACTGAGAGACATCTAGGTTGTTTCCAGGTTCTGGCTATTATGAATTACGCTGCTATGAACATGGTTGTGCATATGTCCTTGTGTGGTGGAGCATCTTCTGGGTATATTCCAAGGAGTGGAATAGCTGGGTCGTCAGATAGTCCTATTCCCAATTTTCTGAGAAAGCGCCAGAATAATTTCCAAAGTGGTTGTAAAAGTTTACACTCCCACCAGCAATGGAGTGTTTCCCTTTCTCCACATCCTAGCCAGCATAGGCTGTCGTTTGAGGTTTTGATCTTAGTGATTCTGATGGGTGTAAGATGGAATTTCAGAGTTGTTTTGGTTTGCATTTCTCTGATGTCTAAAGACATTGAGCGTTTACGTGTTTCTCAGCCATTCAATATTCCTCTGTTGAAAATTTTCTGTTGACTTCTGAGCCCCATTTCTTAATTGGGTTATTTGGTTTGGTGGTGTTTAATTTCTTGAACTCTTTATATATTTTGCATATCTAGGGGATCCAAATGAGAAAGGAGGAAGTCAAATTATCCCTATTCACAGATGATATGATAGTGTATACAAGTGACCCCCAAAATTCCATCAGAGAACTCCTACAGCTGATAAACACCTTCAGCAAATTGGCTGGATACAAAATTAACTCAAAAAAGTCCATAGACTATCGTGCTGAGAAAGAAATTAGGGAAACAACACACTTTATGATAGCCACAAGCAATATAAAGTATCTCATAATAACTTCAACCAAGCAAGTGAAAGACTTGTTTCCAAAAAAATTTCAAATCTCTGAATAAAGAGATTGAAGATGATATCAAAAGACGGAAGGACCTCCCTTGTTCCTGGATCAGGAGAATTAACATAGTAAAAGTGGCCATCTTACCAAAAGCAATTTACAGATTCAAAGCAATCCTTATCAAAATACCTACACAAAATTTTAAAGACATTAAAAGGTCAATACTCAACTTTATATGGAAAGATTAAAAAACCCAGAATAGCTAAAACAATCTTATACAATAAAAGGTGCTCCGGAGGAATCTCCATACCCTATCTCAAGCTGTACTATAGAGCAATAGTAATTAAAACAGCATGGTACTGGCAGAGCAATAGGCTGGTTGACCAATGGAATCAAATAAAAGACCAAGAAATAAATCCACATACATATGGACACTTGATTTTTGACAAAGAAGCCAAATCTATTCAATGGAAAAATGATAACATCTTTAACAATTGGTGCTGGTCTAACTGGATGTCTACATGTAGAAAGGTACAAGTAGATCCATATTTGTCACCTTGCACAAAACTCAAATCCAAGTGGATTAAAGACCTCAACATAAAACCAGAGACACTAAGCCACTTAGAAGAAAAAGTGGGAAAGAGCCTGGAACATATTGGCATAGGAGACAACTTCCTGAACAGAACACCAACAGCCCAGGCCTTAATGTCAACATTAATAAATGGGACCTCATGAGGCTGACAAGCTTCTGTAAGGCAAGAGACACTGTCAAGAGAACAAAGCGACAGCCTACAGACTGGGAAAAAATCTTCACCAACCCTACATCTGACAAAGGACTAATATCTAAAATATGTTTTATTATATAGATTTTGTTCATTTTTCTAAGCATCATTATAGAGTATCCTATATTATTAATTTCATTTTCCTTAGGTTCATTGCTACTGGATAGGGTTTGGGTGTTTTTCTTTTGTTGGTCTTGTAAACTGAACTGATAGAGAACTTGTATTTTTACTTTTAGGAAATTATTTTTTTCTGTAGATTTCTTGGTCTTTTTGTGTTGGTAATTATGTCTTCCTTAAGTAGAGATTATTTTATTTATTGTTTTCTTATTTATATGTTCTATTGGTATTCTAATTTAATTTTAGTGCTAAAACTGACTAATTATAATTAGTAACAGAAATATAATTTTACATAAATTTCTTCTTCCAGATTTTAAGGCTTAGATATATAGTGTCTCACAATCAGTATAATGGCAAGTATAAGTTTTTTCATAAATACTTTTTATCAAGTTGAATGTTATTTTTAAGTTCTACCTCACCATTCCTAAATTGATAGGAGATATCATCATGAATGTACGTTGAATGTCTTAAATGACCAATGTCAGTTGATATTTCTTCTTTGTGTGGTAGATTATATTAAGTAATTTTTAGATAAAAAATCAGGATAACAAACCTGTACTAAATCTAACTGGTCACAGTTTCAGAATTATGCTTAGTTTTATGCAGGATGATGTTAAGTACTCTGATTAAAATCTCTTAGGAAAACATAAATGGTAATGACATTAAAGTAAAAGAATTTAGAAAGAAAAAGATGATTTCTGAGGTAGTTTTTGAACATGTAAAGTAAGTTAAAGGAACATTAAACCAATGAAAAAGCTAAGATGGAATTGAGGATAGAATTACATATTGCTATATAAGTCAACATAACCTTGGCTTAAATAGGATACATTTATTGACTTATATTTTGCTGGAAGATATTACTTTATTTTACTTGTTATAATGAAATATTCAAGGCTGGGTAAGTTTGTCAATGAGCGATAGTTATTTAGTTTGTAGTTCTGCATATTTCAAGGGAAAGTTAATAGCATTGGTTTTCTCTGATGATAACTTTATGTCTGTATCATGATGGTATGACTGCATGTTAGAAGAGACCTCATGTTAACACAGCCAGTCAGAGAAACATGTGTCCAAAAATTCCCTTCCAAATTCACAACTCAAATGGTTTTTGAGTCTCCCATGAGACTTCACTGCTTAAAGGATCGCTTTTATCACTTGAAGTTTTGAAGATGAAATAATATAAAATTCATGGATTCTCACCTCAGAGTTTATAGTTATTTAACTATGAAAATAAATAAATAATTATTACTATCTAATTTTTCAAGTATTCCAGAGTTACTCAACATTATAAACAAAAAGTTTCTGCTGAGATTAAGGCAAATTGTATAAATTACAATTAACTATGAAAATAAAATAAAAAACTAACTGGCTTCCAAGTATATACATAGAATAATATTTGCATTACAAAACAAAGGAATAAATAATCAGAAACAGACACAATAAGATATTTTATCAAATAGAGAAGTCACAAACTCTACAATAGGAACTCTAGAATTCTGAATACACATGGTCTCAGGATGTCCTAGCTCCATTTTTCCTTGTTATTTCCTCAGTATTTTCTGACAGCATTTCACATTGCAGAGTTTTTTGGACTTTCTTGGGCTTTCCATGCAGTTTAATCACATGCTTTCATTCGGCTTGTATCAGCAGTTCTAACTAAAACAAACTTTCTGAGTTCCAAAGCTGTCTTTTTTAAATAGTGGTAGAAGATGTCATAAGCACATGGCTCTTTTCTAAACCAGATTCATGTATATGCCATGGAGTCTATGCTTCTATTAGTGCAATCAAAATCAGTTTGCATCATGACTCGACTGCCGTAGAACTACAAGGTAGTCATGGTTAAGTGATTGTGTGATATACATAAATCTGCTTTTCAGAACTTCAAGATTATCAGGGCACAAATCTGTCCTAGAAGTGATTTGGACTTGTGTTTGGGAAAAGAGGCAGTAGTAAAGATATCTGAGATGTCCACAAGTTCTTTTCCAATTTCACCAATGCTTACCACTCCAGCTAATATGTTCATGCCAGCACCCTCATAAGCATTTCCTTTGTCTAGAAAAACAATCACATGTATGTACTTAATAGTGAAACTCGCTGTGATTCGATTTGGTCAGAAGTATGATACAAATTGTAGATATGAGACACTAATATAACATGTTCGTAAACACTGGACTGGACAGTCAACCTCAATAAAGCATTTAGTGGGATGAAATAAAATATGGATGAGTGCTTCTAGAAATGCTTATATCTGGGCTTTGCATAGAGTATATATGCAAGTATTCAATACAAACAGAAGAAAATCAATAAATAAGAAAATTAGTGAGATTATAAAAGGAAAGGAGTAAGAACAATGCAATTTTGTACTTTTCCAGATAAAGTTTACGGCATACTATATTAAGGAAAGTTTCTATTCAAACCACAAATTTTATCCAGAAAGAAATCTGTGATTTCTGAGAGATTATAAGTCAAGGATATTAAAGTTTACCAGATGGCAGGTGCTATAAACAAGGTATTTCTAAAATTCATATTGCTATTAAAGTCTTCATGAAATAATTAACATCTAAATTTTATACCATTTGATATGCTCAACTTTTAATATTAAATGATATTGATTTCATTTCCAGTGATAAAAAATGTACTACTTGGTATTTCAGAGTATTTTCCTGTTGAGAAAAGAAGAGCCTAATTTACAAGACTATTTATGGCCTCTTTTATGCTCATTTGCTGTTCTAAGCCTTGCCTTTTTAGTTCAGATAATACTAATCCTCTTATTTCAGGTAAGAAAGATGAAGTTTGAGCAGCATAATAGAGTTCAGTCTTGAGAAAAGACCATTATACTTTCATAGGGTTTCATATCAAGCACTAAGCTAAATGGGTAGAATGATAAATCAAAAATAGTGCATGACTACCGGGAAGTAAAAATTATTCAGCTTTGAAAGCTTTGAAAAATAAGAAGAGTAGTTTCCTTGAATCAAAATACAGAGGTTGAGATACTCTTTTTAGGAAAGACAGTCAGTTATTACATAATATTTTTTCTTATTCTATACATTTAGTGTTTTGATTATTATATGGCAGGAGGATTTTCTTTTCTGGTCTAATCTATTTGATGTTCTACAGTCCTCTTGTATGTTTATAGGCATCTCTTTCTTTAGATTGGGCAAATTTTCTTTTATGGTTTTGTTGAAAATATTTTCTGTGTCTTGGATCCACTCACAGGACAGAAGGAGTAAGGCAGTGGCCAGAGGTTGAGACCTACTCTGGTGTGAACCAGGGGAATTTTCCTGGGATTAGCCTGTTGACCTGAGGTTGGACCGCTCATTTCCCTCACTGTGTGCTCTTTTCTCACCTGGGAAACAAAGTCCACAGCATGGCCTGATGGCCATTCTACAATTGCTACTGCTCTGCTGCTCAGATAGTGTGCATGGTTGTTGCTGCCATGTTAGATCTCCACCGAGAAATTTCATCATTACAAGGAAAAGATACAATAAAAAACATGCACTTAACTTGGCCTTTGACATAGTAAATACTGCCTGCTCTTCAGTGACATGGAAAATGACTTTCCCGTATGTTTCTGTTTCTAAGATTTGATTTAGAGACTAGTCTGGTCTACATAATGAGTCCCAGGCCAGCCAGAACTATATAGTGAGATCTTGTAACATAAAAGAGGATAGAAAGGAGGAAGTAAGTCATTAGTTCAAAGTAACCCTAATAGCTTGGTTTTAGTCTCTTGAAAAATAAACTGTTATTTCAAGCTTCTCATATTCTCAAGTAAACTGATTACATCCAAGTTTAGTGCTTTATGGGAAAGGTGCTATAAAACTACAGAGAGGGCAAACTCTTGTGGCAACAGATTACTGTAGCTTTCATATAGCTCCTGTATACACATAGCACCTGAAAGATGCTACCTTATGCCTAAGGGGTGATTTGTTTGTTTTTGGATTGGTTTTACAAGACAGAGTTTCATGTAGTCCAGTCTGCCTTTGAGTTCCTGATCCTTCTGCTTCCATTTCTCAGTGCTGTGATTATAGGCGTGAGCCACCACACCCAGCATATGGATTAATTTGTATACTGTCTATCAATGTGCCTTTAAGGAAGTGTGACAACAGGAATTAAATTTTAGTATATCACATGGGTCAGAAAAAAATATTTTTGTAGTATAATGCAATGATGTATTTCTGATTTATCATTTTTTACTAAACCGAGCTGTATTAGAGAAGACTTTCTCATTCTGGGCATTCATCAGTGGACTGGGATCCTGCAAACCCACTCGCCATGCTAAGCTTCATTCCTTCAGGTTCAGCATCTCTAGGCTTCAGTACCTGTATGCTCTGAGGGAAAGAAACAGGACCTGGGCTCCTGACTGACACTGGTTTATCTCTGATTACTGACATTTCTCTCACTCACAAATACTGTAATGACTCCATAGTAGAGGATTAATTATAAACTAATTTAGAAATTATAAAAACTGGTATTTCCCATATAAACCCGCTTCTAACAGCTTTTTATAAAAGCCAACACTATGGGGAGTTTCCTGGGATATAAAGAGAAGACATTGACTGTAGTTAGCTCAAAATCTCATGAATTTTCATTTTAGTCACTAATTTTTTGGCAAATTGCAAATTAGTGATTGCAATTAGAAAGGGGTGCTGATTTTCATATGCTAAATGCTGTTGTGTAAAAAACATCCTTTTGGTAAAGCAAATCCTTTATAACATCAATACCATCATATGTTAATGGTTTGTGGTTAAAGATGATTACTTTAGTTTTTAATTCCTACATAAAACCCAAATTGAAGCACAACAAGAAAAATGAAAGTACCAAAGATGGTACATTGTAAACCTATGTAATTGGGTTTGTGTGGGTATGTATGGTTGAATGAAAAGTCTTGCATGGATTGTGGCATGCTCTTCCAGAGATACAGCTCATCCAATGTTACAGCTCTTTTTACTAATGGCTGGGGGTTATAGAAGCTATCTAAACCTTTGGAAAGTAGGTAGGGATTTCTGGTAATTGAACACCATTGTCTTGGGCTGAGATACAGAGAGTGCTTTATTTTCTAGGCTATGTGACTACCTCGAGAATTTACTCATGACACCATAAACTTAAAGTGTTAGAGTTAGGGTTAGGGTTAGGGTTAGGATGGGGACATCTCTACCCGGTCTCTGCCTCTGCACATAATCTCTGCTCTTCTTCCTGGTCTACATCAGGGAACTATTTTAAATTAATTCTATAAAGGAAATCTGAAGACTAAAAGGGAATTTGAAAATGGCTTCATATAAAGCTTTTTTTTTGCTTTTCTCCTGAAATTGAGAAGCACTACTGCAGAGTTATTTAAACCAAGTGAGAACAGATTTTAATGTATTTATGATTGCCTCCATGAATAACAATTAAAATTAATTTAGCCTAAACTGTTTCTTATGTACAAATCTGTTAACATTGCTTTTATTTTATTTATGTTTAATTAATTAAATTATTATCTATTTTTGAGAAGGAGTCTAGTAATTGAAATCTTTCTGCATCCATTTCCAAAGTAGTTGGTTTATTGGCAAAAGAGACCACACTCTGCTACTCCATATTTTTTTAGTGGCTTCATTATTTTCCAAGATCTTAGTCTTTTCTCAATTCCCCCCAGCTTTTCATAATAAGCCCAGTATATTGTCTCTCCTTGATATTTTTAAAGATTCATTTCTATTTTATGTATTTGCACATTTGATGTGCATAATCCAGAAAATGGTGTTAGATCTTCTTCCAGAGCTGGAGTTCCAGATGTTTGTGAATTATCTGATGTGGCTGTTGAAGTGGCATGCTTCTTTCCCATTGCATATATGGACCTTGATTTCTTCTGTTCCTTTCTGCTTCCTATGAACAAAGAAATGTCAGCCAGTGTGATGAAAGACTAATATTGTAATGAAATGAAAGTAGAACAAAATGAGTATTACTACATATGCTTATTTAGTAAACAGTATGTGGGTATATTTTTACATTTAAACCAAATTGTTTGTTATGGAAAATATTTTATTAATGTTGTTTTGTTTTGAGAGAAGGTTTTACTTTATGTCCCTGAAGTCATGATCCTTCTGACCCCACTACCCAGGCAATGGAATTAAGTGTATATAACATGTCCATCTGGAATTTTTGTATTCCTGTATCCTTTTATTCTTTCAAAGAACCTAGTGTTACTACTAATCTTTAAATCTGTTTGATAAGTCTCATATATCAACTTCCTTCTCCAATTCAAAACATTCATCTTAAATAATCCTAATTTCTGTTGTCTGTGTCATGTGATGTCTAACCTAATAACTTTTTAAAAACATCCCTTTGAAATAAAAACTATGTAATTCATAAGCGTAAGATTTCATTACCTTAGAAACTTGTTTATATCATTTGTGAGCCACTAAAATATCAGGAGTTCTTATAGCATGCAGGTGACTCTAAGTATTCACTGGGACTGTTTTACTATCTATTTCTTTTTATTTATTGTGTTATATGTTCACATTTTTGGTGTCTTTGTAGTATCTGTTCCTAAAATTGTGAAGAGAGGGAAACAGAAAGATAGGAACACAGACTGAAGAATTTTAAAGTATATAACGAAAATCAATTGTTTTCTTATTTGATCTCTTAATAAAGTACAAATCAATTGAAATTATGTGTAATATATATATATATATATATATATATATATATATATATATTTGTGTATGTCTGTATAAAGTTTACCTTACTCATGTCATGTGCTATCGTAAGTTTAATTTTCAACATAAAATAAATGGAAAAAATGTATGATACCAGTTTTTTTGTTTATGTTATGTATTAACATTTATATTTGTATAGATTTATATCAATTGTGGTTTCTAGTTTATCGCCATATCTACTATAAATGTCAAAGATTTTTTTTTCAGACAAGGTTTCTCTGTGTAACAGCCCTGGCTGTTCTGGACTCTCTTTATAAGCCAGGCTGGCCTCCTCAAACTCACAGAGATCCACCTACCTCTGTCTCCTGAGTGCTAGGATTACAGGCGTGCACCACCATGCCTGGCTTATGTCAAAGATTTTAAATATGTAGGACATCAGTACATTTTCTCAATAAACTATGTGGGAAAGTGGCTTGAAACCTAGATCCTTAATGATAGTCTGAGAGCCTGGATGTGTGAGGGTCATCTAAAATGCACATTCTGTTGAGCAGGCCTAACTTTGAGTTCGGAAAAGCTAAAGGCCCTGGTAGTTAAGCCCTGGTGACTTGGATTAGGTCCAATATTTGTATCTGTGGGTGTCTGAGGCCAAGGAAGCTGACCATGTGCTGGGGTAACCTTGAAGTCTAGGTCTACTGAAATGGAAATAGTGGTCAGGCAAGTGTGGAAATAAAGCTTTCTTGGAAGTTCTGAAAGCTGAGGTTGTATGCTCAACATGGTTTTATATGTGGTTTATAGATTAAAGATACTGTGTAGTAGTTTTCAAAACCCATAGAGACCTATCTGGTCCTAAATCTTATAAAGTGTTTCCAAATGTTAGGATCTGAGGCAAAATCCAGTGTTTACCTCTTTTCCTTTCCCATACAGAAGATATCATTCTTGATGTTGTACTGTCTAAAGTTGAGAGGGAACATTCTAGGTAAAACTATACTTTTTACTTTCTTCAATGAGCCATTACCAGTTTGGATATTAGTTCCAGGTACTATAATCTTTTACATAGCTACCCTGGATCCCGTGAAGGCTTTTTGCATGAATAACTGCTCACACTGCTGCTTCTGCGCAGGAGTCAAGTTCTGACAAGTCCAAGTCTTCTTCCATATTGCTCCTAAACCCTGAATGGTTTTCTAAAATAAGCTTGGGGCTTCTCAGGATAATATGGAGGCTTAGAGTTGCCTCTGTGTAATTTCATGAATGGCACAAATCAAGATAAGAAAGGAAAGACTTGTTTCCAAAGAGAAAATGATTAAAAAAAAAAAAAAGATCATGAGAGAGGGGTGACAGCATAGGTTAAAACCACAGAGAATAAAATGACTACACAGTAAAAATGAGCAATTGAATCCCTCTTCAGCTCCTCTTCCTTGTAGGTATCTGCAGATATAAGTAGATAGAGATTATTGAGATCACCATAATCTCATTATCTATGGGTCTAATGGTGAACAAATGCAAATCAAATCCATACTTCATTTTTATTTCAATAAACGTTTATTTCTCTTTCTGAGTAAATAGATGAACAAGCTAGATACCCATGTGGACCTAAAGAATGTTGAGTGGAGTGAGCAGGAGACAGTGATGTTAAAGCTCTGTGAGACCTGCCATTTCTCATTTATTCTACCGGGAAAAAATACAGATGTACAACTGGCTAAGATTCTCTTCTATTTTAGGGGTTTCTTCCTCACTTAATTGTTTTCCAGGCTGTATAAAATCTTTTTTAGTTTTATGTGATCCCAGTTGTCAGTGTTGGGTCTAAATTTCCTTGTCAAATGAAGTTTTCTTCAAAAAGTCCTTTCCTATACCCATAGAGGTCGTTTGCAGTACTGCCTATATTTTCCTCTAGCAGGTTTAGTGTTTCAGGTTCCCAATAGAAGTATTTTACTCACTTAGATCTAATTTGATGGTGGCTAATAGATATGAGTCTAATCTCATTTTTTCCAGCAACATTTATAGAAAAATCTTCTCTTTTCTCTAGTGTATGATTCTTGTCTCCTTATCATATAGCAAATGGCTGTAGTTTTTAATTCTCATGTTTGGGCATTTTATTTTATTCCATTGGTCTACCTATTTGCTTTAGTTCCAGTATCATACTCTTTTTTATTACTACAGCTGCATATTATATATTGAAACATGAAGTAGCAATTCCTTCAGTACTCTTCTTTCTGCTCAGGATTGCTTTGCCTACCCATGGTCTATCCAGAATATAAAAAGAACAACAACAACAAAAAATCAGAGTCAAGGAAACAAATGACCAAATTAAAAAGTGGACTAACCACTTAAACAGAGAGCTCTAAATAGAAGAAAAAAGAATGTCTAGGAGGTACTTCAAAAAATGTTCATCACCTTTAGCAATAGGGGAAATACAAATTAAAAGAACTTAGAGATTTCATTTGGTACCCATAGAAATGACTAAGATCAACGTAACAATTGGCAACAATGATTGTAGAGAAAAAGAAACCCTTATGAGTGCTGTCAAGAATTCAAATTGGTGCAGTCATTATGGATATCAGTGTGGAAAGTCCTCATAAAGCTAAAAATAAATCTATATGACCCATATATATGGCATATGTGCAAAGGACTTTATATCTTAATCCATAGATACTTGCTTAGCAATATGCATTGCTGTTCTATTCACAAAAGCCAGGAAATGGAATCTACCTAAATGTCATTCAATGGATTATGATTGGATTATAAAAATGTGGCACATATACACAATGAAATATTATTTGGCTGTAAAGAAAAATGAAATAATGAAATTTGCAGGCAAATGGATGGCCCTAAAATACAATTTATATTGAATAAGATAATCATTATTCTGAATTACAAACACCATATTTTCTCTAAAATCACATTTTACTAGCTCCAAATCTTCAAGAAATCATATTATTTTATGTTTATCTAAAACTTATTCATATATAGGAAGTTCAAAGTTAAGTCACTTAGGCTGACAGTGTGCTCTACCACAAACACAGACTAACAAAAACCCAGTACCAAGCATCAGAAATATCCTTTCAAGCACTTAATGAGATTAGTGTAAGTGACCCCAAAACAGTATAGATTATAGATGATTCCCCTGATTACTTCTTAGGAATGAGGGTGAGCCCCTAGTGTTGAAGACACCACACACTTAGGACAGAAGATTGTGATCACTCTAGCTGGATCTGACCTGAACTGTCTCTTTCCCACAGTCTAGTTTCCATGGTTCCAGAAAATAGGATACATGCTGCAAAGGGAAAGAAGAACTTAAATAGTCTTACCCATCTGCAACACCTATGAACCATGACAATTATCAACATAACAACATATGCATGAAGGTGCAGTAACTGGAACTCCCATGTTGGTGGCAATCAGCAGTCATCTAATTATCTTTAAGGTCCACTTAACAGGAGAGAAATCATGCCTAGCACTGGAAACCTAGCCAGCTTCCTTGGGTAGTGAGATCATAGATTTAAAAGAAAATCTACTACTTACTTTTTTTGGACTCGCAAAATACTTTGCTACATTCTAAATCTTATCCTTGTGTCCACAGGTCAATGTAACTATCATATTACATCAAAGAAGATTCTCTTTACAGAAAATGGAGAGTATCACATAAAAGCAAAGCTGGAAACAACTCAGCCCAATAGATAGGTCTGCATCACAGCTCCTACTCAGGGAATACTGTAGGAAAGAAGACTGAAACATTGTAAGAGCCAGAATACAAGAAAGTCTGCTGGAAGATACTCTCTTCTTGAAATGTCTGAATAGACAAACCAGAATAATGGCAGTATTGATAGACATCTTAATGTGGATGGGGAAGTTTTCATAGGCTTTTATCCCTAAACAAAAACCATAGGTGGCTAATGAGTGCTGTGAGAGGAACCTCTCCTATTAATTTTCAAGTGTAAAAAATCATGTAAACAAGCAAGAAAAAAGACAGTCTCTCTCTCTCTCTCTCTCTCTCTCTCTCTCTCTCTCTCTCTCTCTCTCTCTCTCTCTCACACACACACACACACACACACACACACACACAGAGAGAGAGAGAGAGAGAGAGAGAGGAGTGAGAGAGAGAGAGGAGAGAGGAGAGAGAGAGAGAGAGAGAGAGAGAGAGAGAGAGAGAGAGAAACATTAAAGAAAACAAAGCAATCATCTTGAGAGTAGATAGGGACATTGAAGGAGTTTGAATGATGGTGGAGAGGGTCTAGTTGGAAGAGGGCCAAAAATAATTATATTTCAATTAAAAACATATTTTAAAGATAGTAAAAAGAGAGGAGTGTAATAATAAAATCCAGTTTTTTAAGCCAGGTGGTTGAATGACTCTGTTTATGAAAAAGTTGTAAATAATATTTCTTTTACATGTAGAACTGAATGATTTTTCAGATTTGTGGAGGTAAAATAGAATACTGAATTTTAGATTGAGTGAAATCCTGTGTTTGAGTCCTTGGTCTCCTAAATTGTAAATTTAGTAAGTAAACTTGTTTTTATTTTTCTTAACATTTTAGTTTATGCTTATTTCATACTTTAAATGCACACATACATACATATTCATGATATATATTTGCTTTCTTCCTTCCATGTTGTCTGTGAGTGATTACCACCTTCCTCTCAAATATGAGAACATCAGAGTTTGTGCTCAGAAAGGAAGCTTTGAAATAGATGTCCCTTCTACAGCAGACCTGCAAATGAAGGCTGAGAATTGCAGGAGCATGATGAAGACAGCTGCAGGTCTAGGCTCAAAGGCCATTTCTCTCTTATAATTTAACCCAGGTACATTTTATATTTTCTTTCTTTGGAGTAAGAGGGGGAGTCTTTACTATGCTTTACCTATTGCCATACCCCAAAAACCTTTTTTCTCTACTTTGAGATGTCTTACTATGCTTACTATTTTCATTTATGTTTTGGGCAATAACAAGTGAACTATAAAACATAAGACAAAATAATTTTCATTTGCTGCATAAAAATTATGACAGATTTAACCAACTTAATACACATTTTGCAGGTCCTACAATCTCCATGAATTTGGGGATTTTCACAGTTTAGCTGAGTCTTTATCTTAGATTTCTTGGCTGAAATTACCTCAAATGAGGATGTAATCTGCTCTGAGGTTATACCAATCTCTTGTAAAACTGATCAAATTTATCTCCTTGTATCTATAAGACAGTGTCAGATTTTAGAGACCACTTGCCATCCATTGCCATGTAGCTATGTTCATTTCAACAAGGTCCTGCCCTCTTCTCTGTTAAATCCTATTTTAAAATGTTTCCCTGATTAAGACTATATTCCTCAAGATACTATATTTTTATTAAATAATTATATCTGTAATATCTTTTTGGCTATAAGACTTATTCCCAAATGATAGGGTAAAGTTTGTATAGGGAATATACATAAAGCTCTATATTTGAGACTGTATTTGAATTCTTCCTTCTATAAAGAGGCTTCAAATTTTACAGTGAAAATTGGGATAGAGTAGGTTATGGCATGTATTGACATTCTCTCAACTTTGGATGAAAGATCATATATACAGACATCACTTATCATGACTTGAACTCTAATAAAACAATACTTTGTGAGGATCTACCTTAACCAAGTGAAAGGAGAAAGGATGGTTTTACTAGCCTGAAAGACCTGCAGGTCAAGCATGCATAAGATGAGATGACACTAATTCTATAATATATGAAAGAAGAAAAGCAATAAATGTATTTTAATCTATCTTTTGTATAGTCAAGGGAACCATGAACTAGAATCATCAGGCAACTATATGGAAGTAACGTGACCAGAGAGCATTTGAGGAGAAATGCCTCATAGATCTATGCTATGTGATGTGCCCCACTCCAAAAGTGCCCAATCAGGGGAACAAAAATATGGTTGGCACTTTTATGCGTGAGATAATTCACAACATATACAACTATACTCGGTGGCCCAAGAGTGACATTACTTGCATAGAACAGGGTCCACTTGGGGAAATGCTTTAAAAGGGATGCAAGGAAAATAATGGAACACATCAAATGAAGTGGAAGGTTAAATATGGAGGCAGCAGCTTAAAAATGAGAAAGAATGGCAAGAAGAAGGAGAAAGGAGTAGGCTTGGGAGAGGGTCAATTAAAAATATTTATGAAGATGTCGTTAGAAAACCTGATCCTTTGTGTGTTGATTTAATATTTAAAATTAAATAAAGAACTCCTTTTATTGAATTAAAAAATCAACCTGAAAATATTAATGAAGTACTTCTTTCCTGAGAAATAGAAAAAACAAAATTGTTTATTTCTCACACTACAAAGCCAGGATATTAAATGTGTACTAAGTAAGGTAATAATTACTCAAGGAGGTAACAGGTAAGGGCAGGTGGGTCTGTGAGCTCCTATTCAATGTTGGAAATATACATGGAATGCAAAGTGTATTTTTGTGTTTGGTCATAGCTACCATCTTCACTTGAGTGTAGTACTCTGCTTTAGAGGGTAACACTCAGATAGACTAACACATGATTGTTACCTTTTTGAGTAGAGTAATGCATATAACTGACATCATATTTACTAACCATGGACATGAATATGTATAGTTGAGTTGACAAGGTTACTTTTTTTTTCTTAATCCAAGTATTATGCTCAAATCTTTAGGCTATATCAGTTAGTTTGGTTAGTTTGGTTATATTGGATCTTGAGAAGGAAGACTGGAGGACTGAAGGTTCCCTGAGAAAGGCATATACGTAGATTTTACCAGAATTTTCATATACTCTGAAACAAAGAAATATGCTGTTATGGGTTGACCATGAAATATCTCACACAGGCTTATGTGTTGAATGTATGATCAGCAGCAGCGAGCATGATTTTGGGAGATGGTACAAATTTTAGGAGAGTAGCGATAGTTGAAGGAAGTAGGCTACCAGGAGCATGTCATTAGAGGTTATCTTTGGTGATTCCCTGGCACCCCACTACATGTTGCCTGTCTACTATGAACTAAATAGTCTCTTACAGTCTTTTCACACTATAGTGATTTGCCTCACCATAAATCAATGGAGCCAAGGACTGTGTGCTGAAATCTCTGAAATAAAAAGCCAAAATAAATCCTTCACCTCCTACATTGAGTTCCTTAGATATTTGTTACAATGAAAACTCTAACACACACACTTTTTTAAAGGTCAGTATGTACCTGCCTTTTCTTCTGCACATTTGAATGTTGTTCATTTCTTTCCCTCACACCAGCATCTTGTTCTTTCTTAGCAATTCTCATTTTAGTTTGTGAGCATTCACATTTTTCCTTGTTGGTTTACAAATATTCTGTCTGGAAATGTTTCTTTTGAATCCTCCAGCTCCAAATCTTTCCTTGCAGTCTTAGATACTCATCTATACTCGAAAATAGGATCTATCTTTTAAATATATATATATTTAAATATTTAATATATTTAAATATAAATATATTTTTTGAAAAAATATTTATCAATTGTTTCTGATTTCATCACAAAAGGGATAAGAAGGTTAATTATCTTTTCTCTAACAGTCTGTGCTTTGATGTTTGTTCTGAATGGTTGTTTAAGAAACACATAGACTCCAGAAGCACATCCTAGAATGTGTCTGTGATAGTATTTCCAGAGACAGAGAACAGATCAGTCCTATAATAAACTCAGAACTACTGGGGACTGTTCTGAGCTGTGTCTTGGGAGTAAGTTGGAGGAAGTATGCGCCTGTACCTGAATACTTGGGCCTATATCCCTTAAAACTGTGAGCCCAAAGCACAAATGAATAAATAAATAAATAAATCTTTTCCCTTTTAGTTATTTCTGTCAGGCATTCTTCCACCACTATTGCTAAAACTAATCCATTTGGAATGGGATTAAGGAAGAGAGTGTGTATCTTAGAGGTTTTGAGAAAGACTACATGTCCCTTAAAAATGGTTGCATGTTTCATGTTTTTCCTACTACATTGAGTTGTTCCATCTTATTTAATTCAAAGTGTTTTAAATTAAAAAAAAAAAAAAAGGACTACACAAAACTCATAGAGGATCCCTGAAGGTTATCTGCAGTATAAGAGAAGTGACACTAGCAACATCAAAGGATGTTGCATATATGACAGTGTTGGGAAACAGAGGTGAGCCCTAATGAGATAGGGGCAGTTGTCTTCATGCATCATCTCTCTGGAGCTCCCCCAAAGCAGTTGGATTATCAAGTGGAAGTTTTCTCTTTTATATGCAACTCAAATAAGTTATATACTTTTAGCTCTACTCTAAATCCTGGGAAGACCAAAATACCTCTTTTCTCTTAACATTTCTGCATAGTTATCTATGTAGAAATGGTATTTTCAGATTATGAGATCACTTTCCCTGTCACACAAACTTTATTTTCCTGTTTCTCAGATTTAGTCATATCCATTTTTGAGATATTTGGGAGGCCTGAAAGCCCATCTTCAGCATCAACTGGGAAAACTGAGGCAGGACATAGATCTGTCAGCTGGCCGGTGAGCCTGCAGACTTTCTCTGAGTGCAACTTTCCAGGCTGGAACTAATTGTTGCCAATAATGGCTTCCTCTAATAGTGGAGAACTGAAGGGCTAGAATTAAATTACTAGCGCTAGGCCAGTGCTGATAACTTCCTGCCAGGGGCATATAGCTACCTTGTAAGCAGAAACTAGGGATAATTGCTCCTACCTGGGGCTTCCATTGATGATGGCAATGGGGCCTAGGGCTTATGGCTCCTAAAGGGGGCTTCCACTGGTGGTGGCAAGTCTCTAAAAAGAAAGAGAAAAAGAAAAGAAACGCACACACACACACACCCTTCAACTTGATGATGAAGTAAGCAGATAGGTTCCAACAAGCTCCTTCTCTCAAGCTTCTCTTTGCACATTCACACATTCACACACACACACACACACACACACACACACACACACACACACACACACACACACACAACTTGGTGGATGGAACAAACTCTGAAGAGTGAGATCCATCCCAACCATCTATTGTATATATGCATGTACACTTTGGTGAATGGAACAAACTCTGAATAGTGAGCTCCAACAACCTTATTATTTTTCCCACAGCTTATATTCCCAATAAGATCTTTCAAAATTCACAACGTGGTTACATTCTGTTTTTCTTCAAGTGAATGATTACAATGAGTATACATGAGAAAAACAGGTTTGTCAATATCAACACAAGATCAAGAGTTTTACATATTATGGGTGAGAAACAAAGATGAAAAACAAGTTAAGAACCCATATATGTTTATAACTAAGAAACTCATTATGTTTTAACAGAGCATAAGCAAGCAAGGTTATTTTTCAGTCAGCTTTTCTTTTCTGGCAGGCTGCAATCTGTGTTTATAAAGAAAGAATCAATTATCTTAAAAAGTAATCTTATAAGGATATTAAAGGAATCACAAATCTAAACTTCCACATAAAAAATAGCCAGCAATTTCTACTTTACATCCTAAAGGTGCTTGTCTGCTCAATAATGTATTTTATTAAATCATGTCAAGAAGCTGAGGGAAAAAAAAATAGAATAAGGAAATCAATCATCATCTCAGCCAACAGCCCAGCTTGAGTCACATCAGCCAATGCTGCTATGGGCCATTGTTCTTGCTTTGCCAATCTCAAAAAGTTCTTAGCTTTATTAATAAGAGTGTACATTTTCTTAGCTTCAAATTGTTCCCTGAGATTTCTTGCATCAGGGTTAATAGCAAAAAATCTTTACCTAACTTTGCTAAACAATCTATTTTTTCCCTAAGATTTTCTACGCCAGAGCCACTACCACAAAGATCTTTATCTAAACTTGCTGAACAATCTATTATTGCAAATTCTTTCTAAAGGTAGTGGTCATTGTTAGAAATCTACATCTGCAGGTTCTTTTCAAGGGTGGTGGTTAAATCATTAATCTGCTCCCAGCACCAATGCCTGAAAGAGACCAGGCATTGTTATTGCATTTGTCATACTGCCCAGCGAGGGGCTGGAAGCCCCCTTTATAGTACTCACACAATTTACATATTAAGGGGATTATAAGGACCACAATGGTAACAAGCAGAGCTATGCTGCAAAACAGCATAAAGTCCTCAGGACAAGTAGTTTTCTGGATTATGCCTTGACAAGACACTTGTATCCTGGATATGCTAACTGGTGGACCACATTCCATGAGTTCCAGAGCCCTATGCTGGCCCTCTTGCATGGACCCAGGCAGGGAGGTTATATATCTGTGTTGGTGTTGTTTACAAGTCCGTTTAGTTATTTGGTTGGTTGTTTCTATTGGCATAATGTTCTTGTGGACTGTATACAATTTCTCCTTCTTCATTCCAATGCTGATTTCTCTACCCTACTCTCTGGTTTCAATGTGGATATTGCATTGTGATGTTTATTCTAAGTATCTCCTGTCTCAAGTTTGTGAAAACATATCACCATTTTTTTCTCTGTGTTACCAATAAAAGACAATAGCTTGTGCTGAGCAATACAGATGACAGAATGGTACATCTGGGTCTAGTGAGAGGAGGAGAAAGAATGGGAACGAGAGGAAAAATGCACACGAAGAAGCCCAGGAAGCACCAGGAGGAATGAACCAGACCTAGGATATTAGTAAAAAGCAATATAATGTAGGAAATCTGAATGGAAGGAAACTATACTAGCTTGGAGATTTATGATGGAGTAATTATTATGCAGCTTTGTGCTCTAGACTAATTAAACATGCCCTAGTTTCTTTGTATGCTTATTTGTGTATAAAGCTTGTTAAAGAGTAACCACTGTTTATAGTAAACTTATAAATCAATAGTACATATTAATAATCATTCAACAATTTCAGGTGAATATTAATTTCGCTTGGGTTTGAGCCTTTTAATTGTTTTTTTTTGTTGTTGTTGTTGTTTAATAACACTGTTTTATTACAATTGGATACCTGTGTTCATCTCTTTTGCTTTATTTGTGATTTTGTTTATATGTGTTATTTCTTTTCAACGCTTTTGAATTTGCTTTTAAAGTTAGGACTTTGTTTTTTTTAATTTTTATTACCATTTCCGTTGCAGTTCGTATGATGTGTTTATTGGTAACTGTAAGTCACCTTGAGGCCTTGCTCATTTCAGTTAGAATTATGTGAGTGTGTGTGTGTGTGTGTGTGTGTGTGTGTGTGTGTGTGTGTGTGTGTGTGTGTTGGTGAATCTTTTATTTCAAGCCTCCATTTTCTTTGCTTTGTTTATGTGTATTTGATTTTTACTGAAAGAATTTGAGGTTTAGTTGTATTTTGTGTGTGTATATGTGTATGTATGTGTTTGAGGGTATGTATACATGCATGTTATTTTTTATTTTTATATTGGGTTTAGACTTTTAAATATATTTTTACTATTTTTTCAAAGAAAAGCTCAGAAAAGTAGAGAGAGAAAAGTGACTTGATTAGAAAATTTAAGGCTAGAATAACCAGTATAACCTTTACCAGCCCACTATCTGTCAAAAGCAAGTAACCTCGGGAGTTTCATTGCTACTTCTAAGATTTACTGGAAACTCACTTGTGATAGCTAAGAAAGACACTCTCATCCATACCAAGTGAAAAATCTTCTCTACCAAGTGTTATAAAAGAAAAAGACAAAGCAGACTTCATCAGGAAAAAACAGGTAAATAGGAAAGTTGTTTGCCTCTATGATCTGAGATTTTCCTCCATTATTGACAAAAACAAACAAACAAAAAAAACAAACAAGCAAACAAAGCAAGGGAACATCTCCAACAAGCTCTTGGATTTGTAAGCTGCTTGTTCCAGAGGAGGTGAAACTACTGTTCTTTATGAAGGCACAGCAGGGTGTCCGGCAGTATTTCCATAAGAGAATCTAGCCAAAAGAAGGTACTTAACCAGGAAAGCCTTGTCTCTGTAGGCCCAAAGCATCCATAGGCCATCTGGAAGTACCAGATGGCTCAGCCTGGAACATTTCTTTCGTCCAAGTAGGTAGCAACAATCATGAACAAATGGAGACCCAGACAGCACCAGCTAAAATAATCAGATCAAATAGCAGCATAAGAAGTCTGAAGATTCAATTGTGATTAAAACTTATACAATTAGCCAAGGATCTACAGGATACGTGAATAAAAGTTAAAATCATATTTAAACAGAAGATGTAAGTAAAATCCAGATTCCCCTACTATCATAATAAAAATATGCTGGACAAAATAGAAAGTGTATTTTTCATTAACAATTATAGCCAGATTGGAGAGATGGTTCAAAGGTTAAGATAATTGGCTGCTCTTCCAAAGGTCCTAAGTTCAATTCTCAGCAACCAAATGGTAGCTCACAACCATCTATAATGAAATCTGGTGCTTTCTTCAGACATGCTGGAGTACATGCAGGCAGAACTTTGTGTCCATAGTAAATAAATAAATAAAACTTTAAAAAACTGTTATAGCCTTAAGGACTGCTGAAGGAAAATCTTTAAACTAAAAATAAATAATAAAATTAGAAATTTTACAACATCAGAAAAGAGAAAGAATTATAGAAAGAGTAGAAATATATTCCACACATGCATACACATACACATGCACTTAGTAAGACACTACAGAACACTCACAGGCTTATAAAAATGATTGCTCATTAAACAACTTTTGAACATGGAGAGGACAAATGAATTTAAGAGGTTGCTTGCTTTCTTATTTCAATGTTATTTGTAAAATATTAACACTGATAGACTGCGATAAGCTACATATTTATAACTTTTGGAACTGAAAAAATTATATGACAATTATACAAACAGATAAGCCACAATAAGTAGAAATATAGTAATAGAACATATTCAACAATGCATGGGAAAGCAAGAAAAGAGAACCAAAGGAGGCCAACATAAAGTGAAGTGACAGAGGAGATGAAAACAGAGAAAACTAGAAGGGGGAGAAAATGTTCTCAGCAAAAAACTGGTATCATATAAAAAGCTCAGCAATTCTGTTTTGTAAATGTCTTTTCCTTGGTTCTGTTTTCATTTTACAGTTTTGTTTTTGTAGCATGTGAGTGAAAAAGTGGCCTTCCCCTGTCACATACACACAAACAAAACAAAACAAAAGCAAGACTTTGCTGTTCTACACTGACTTTCTAGCAGGTTGGCATTTAGGTAAATGACACTAAAGAAGGCATCAGAAAGTCTTTTGCACATATACATAGGAAGCTGATATGGCTGGCCAGTCCATTTAATTGGTTACTATGGGAGTTGTATACATATTTTTTTTTTATTTTATCTCTCAAATTGGTGATCTGCTAATAAGGAATATTGTTATCCCTAGGAAAACAGTTGAAGGAAAATCATTCTTTCTTGCTACTAAAACTAAGCAGATAAAAAAAAAAAAACTCAAATAAATTACAATACAGCACAGGCTCATTGGAGAAATGCCTATGCCTATTCAAGGACTTAAAGGTGAAGGATGGGCGGAAAGTGTCGTGAGAGTTGGAATAAAGTTTTTGAGGGAGTTATCTGAGCAAGATTGTCAGATTCAGCATTGCAGGCAGGAAATTGCATGCATTCCACACCTGCTGGGAAAGATGTTATTTGGACAAACTAAAATTGGAATTTTGGTCAATCAAAGTACTTCAACATACGGTGCTCCTGGTTTGCGGACTGAGCATCAAACACAACTGCTCTTCTCTGAAGAAAAATGTCCTACTTGAAGGGTATGCTATCTCAGAGGATTTGCAGAAGTTCACCCTAAGGAGGAGCTCCAGCATGTGAGGCCCCATTGGAAACCTTCTAATACACATTCTTCAGTCATTTACATTTAGCTGTTCTGAAAGGGCCAGATGAAACTACAAGGGTGTGCTTTGGTGGAAGTGGCCCTCTGTGCAGCCTCAGAGTTGCTGCTTTCACACAAATCTAGAATACCCTTCTTGTATTCAAATCTATGATTTTGTTCTGTTTTCAGATTTCCTCACCAAACCTTCTCTATTTTCTTTGCCCAAGTTCTTTACAACTTTAAAAATACTCTCTGATGAATTGAGAAACCTCTATTTTTTTTGGAGATCAAATCTGATCAATAACCTAGATGTTCCTTCTTTCTCTCCATACTGTCTTTCATCATGTTAGTAATGGGCCACAATTATAATTAATCAGTTTCATGTAATAGACATATTTATGTTTCCATTTAAAATTTCGGGTAATTTTGTAGTGATGGAAGGATAAGAAAATCCACCTCTTAGCATTTTTCAGAATGAAAAAAAAATCCTGCCTTTACTTTGTATCTTGCTTATTCAAGGTAATTGCTCTTAATATAGAGATCTCACATAGGAGAGATTAAGAAGGGAAGGAGAGAACAATAGGAGAGTCCCAAGTGTTGTACATCATAGGAAGTACAGCTTGGAGAACAAGAGGTAAATTCTCCATTTCTGTAACAGGGCACAATCTCAAATTTGATCAACCAATGACCAGTTACCCTACAGCTTAGCCCCTTTAAACTATGTAAACATGTTTGGGAAGCAGCTGATACCTGTGCATTTGGTTACATGTATCTATGTGACCATCTATTTTATGTCACCAAAATTAGGAAGAAATTTAGGTTTAAGTGAAAAAAGAGAAGGTGCTTAACTTTGTCTCCTGCTATTGTTGTGGTACACTGTTGCTTGGCCTTATTACTCTTTCTGTAACTTCTCAGCATCTCTCTGTGCTGTAAATACCATCTAGCCTTGATATGTGTCAGGTAGATACCTGTAATGTTTATTTGAGGTTTTGTCTGGGATTACTGGGAAATGAAACCATTTTTTAGTCCAAATGCTTATTTATAAATCTAGTACTTATATGAGTATAGAGATATTCTTTAGGCTCTTTCTTGGAATGATTCTTTTTTATATACTTTATAGATTTATTTTGTTTTATATTTACAATGGAATTTTGTTGTTACTTTTATTATTTTCCTTGTTGAATTTTCTGGGCGGTATTTGAGTATACTGTATTTTTCTGTTCTTTTTACACTTATTTTGATTGGTGATTTTTATATGTGCATTTTTAATTTTGAATAATATTTTAAATCTATTGTTTGCACTGTACTGTTTTGAGGATTATCTTTAAATTTTGATTGCTTAAATATTTCTGTTTATATATTCCTTATTTACCTTCTTTATCTTTGATTTATAGGTTAATGGCTGCTGTGGGCACTACAGCAGAGCTTCATCTTGGACAAGAAGATACAAAGCCTAGGTCTACATTGTAGTATAAGGAAATCTCAAGATTCTGAGATTACGCATTGAATTATCTATTCCTACTCAACTTCATGTAGCCTGTAATATGCAGATATAATGATTGACTAGAGTGATCATTCCCCATCAACTGACTTTTGTGGTATACAAAGTAGCAGGGTAATGAGAACAGGTATCCTATATATCTAAGAGAGACAAATGTGGATTCTTGCTCTTTCTCAGTCCCCAAACCTGTCTAATTATAGCAACTAAATGGCAAAGAAACATTGATATAGAAAAGAAAGACAGGGTGGTAAAGAGAAGTAAGAGGTACAAATGCCATTTGGGTCTTTTGTCTGATTATCACAGAATGAGGGTATGGGTTGGATTATTTGATGAAATTGCAGAGGGAATAGACTTGGTTACCATCTTAATTCATACTATGTATGGTGTATCGCTTCAGGATGTGCCACCCATTTAATAAAAAATATGATTGGTACTTCTTTGAGTGAGGTAATGCACAGCAGCTACCACCTGAACACAAAAAGAAAAAGGCATGGATACTTACTCATTACTTGAGTCTTAGAACCAGCTAATTTTTGCTAATTCAACTCTTGGGACACTTTGCAGAATATTTTGTATAATAAAAAATGTAGACACTAAAACTCCCTAGGAATGTAGTCTTCTAAAGGTTTTTTATTGCTTTATATCCATCTGAAGATAAGTCTGCTACCTTCAACGATGCTGTGTACAGTGCCCCACTCAGTAAGGCATTGTTCTTCTATGCTAATAAATGAACAGTGCCTTTCTGTGTAGCGTAATGTACAACATGGACAATGTTCACAGTAGCATTGATAATGAGCTTATGACATAGGTGAGTAATGAACATTCAGTGTTGGGCAATTTCCAAGTACTGTTTTGTGTATGTCTTGAGAAACCAGCTCCAGAACTAAGTGTCTCTAGGAAAAGCGATTCTTTTCACTTCAAGTTGTTACTTTTAGCCCACAAAAGGACTAACCAAATGGAAGGTAAGATTTAAAATTCTTTTAGTTTTTAATCATTCTTTTTAGTATAATTCAAACATTTATGACTTTAAAAGTATAAAACTAGTATGCCTGTATGCTTGTTTTATAAGATTTTATTCTTATGTAAGTGACTGTTACTTTTCCCCTCAAGGTCAAAACACACTCAGATTTCATTCAGTATTCTTGTGTGGTTTTGATCAAATATCTATCAATATCTGTTAAAATCATTTCACTACATGATAAAATACTAACAGAGATATATGGAGGCATCAGATTGTACCCTTTTGTTACATTTCTGTCCTAGGAAAATTGAGGAATCTGTATGTTCCTTTGCTGTTAAACTACTTTTCTTAAAAACCCTTTTATTTCAAATTTAATGATTTTAGCTAGTATATATCTATTTAAACCTCTTCAAAGGAATTCTCAGAGTTAAGTGTTCCACATTTTAAGCCATACTTGTCCTTATTCTGATATTGGTCCATGCATTTTCTTCAATTTGTTCCAAGTTCAGTTTATTGAGGTAAATTCAGGTAACTAGCAGTATGTATCTTGTAATGAAGGAGATTAGATTATACCGATAACAATCATGCATCAAGGACATGGCCAAGGAAACCAAATAACAGAATAGTATATGGGAAATTTTAGACTAAGATTTTACATTCTGCTAATCTTTCTTGATAACTCAAATGGGATTTTCCTCATTTCAGACTGTTAGTAGGAAATATGATGCCAATTTTCTCCATTCTAGTACTTATAAATTATAATATTCTTTGCTTCAGGGACCCTGCATGAGTATCATTACTGCTTTGCTGTTCAGGAGTTGAGGATGTTTAAGTGAAGAGGTATAAAACAGTAAAAAATCATGTCTTTGCATGGCTCAATACAAACATGCTCCTATTTTATATCTTTAAGTTTCAGATATATGTTAGTATGCAGATGAATGCCTTCATAATCCTTGCCAAAACCTGGAGAAACAGATGACAGAAGCAAAGACTAGCACTTGATAAAAATACCATCACCACAGATAAGGGTTCTATTCACTTACAAACATAAAAAAAAAAAAAAAAGAAAATCACAAACAATATGTCTAAGTTAATATTACCTTTTTGAGGATTGTTAATCTAGATGCTGAGAGGTATTAAAGAATAGACTTTGTAAGACCTATTAATTTACCGAAGGAAAGAGTTACATGTTTGCAGTTCTAGATCTTGGCACTTGAAAGTAGAAGGACCAGTAGTTCAAGGTTTGCCTAGACTATATAGGGAGTTTGAGGCTAGGCTAGAATACATGATGAAAAAAAGCCTATCTATCTATCTATCTATCTATCTATCTATCTATCTATCTATCCTCTTTCTATCTATCTATCCATCTATCTATCTATCTATCTATCTATATCTTGATACCTAAGTAAAATAATTATTTAATGCATTATGTATATGTATAAAAACTCCACTTTCTTATTAGTACCTATAATTTTATGACTAGTAAAAATCAAAGATCATTCAAATTATGTTGAATTTATAATCATCTTAATATGACATTTCAGTTGTTATTTTGAAGTGGACATCTTAAACTCGTTATGAATTGATAGCAAAAAATTATAGATACTTGCTAAGTAAAAATGAAAAACCTAGAACAAAGAGGAGTAAAATCAGCAGTGCAGCAGTGCTTTGCTTCTAAGAGAATTCCCTGTTTTGTCTAGTTCTGTTAATCCAAGTTAACTCTTTCACTCCAAGGCCCAAATGGGGAAGAAAAAATTTGTCATCTTTATCCTAATATTTTTCACTGTTCTAAATTTATCTGTTTTCAGGTTTCTGCATGAAGGAGAGAAATTGCCTAGCACCATCATAGTGGCAAGTGCTTGGGGTATATGTACGTTAAGAAGCTTTAAGTAGTTTGTTTATTTTACAGGTAGATTTGTTTTAGTTAGATTTTGCCCAGCACGTAGTGCTGACAGTTTAAAAGCACGCTTCAGACTCCTTGTCATTACTTAGCCTTCTTAGGCCGAACCAATACAAATTTATTGTAACATCTACATTATTCCGTTCTTTTGGAGTGATGAAGGTAGTAAAGCCAATGTGGGATTTTCACTTTAGAGAGTATGGGTGAGTAGTTCATTTCTGCTTATGCAATGGCTTTGAGAGATTTCAAACTTTTTCTTAATAACAAAGCCACAGCCACTTTATTCAACAATAGGATAACTCAAAAAATTTGGCTTGCATTCAAGGAAGAACAAATGTAGAAATTTCTATTTTTAATTAACCAGAAACTTTCTATGCTAAATACTCACTTGGAAAAGAATGAAACAGGGAAATCATTAGCAGTGGACAGTGCATTTCTGCTTGGCATAAATCTTATTGTCCATGTAAACACAAGACTGCAGGAAAACATGAAGAAAAAAGCTGTAAGGATTGAGAATTTGGATGGGGCTGCCACATGGAGCAATTCTGTGTGCAGTGCTTTTCACAAGAAGGTGTCTTTCATGTGAACTTGAATATGAATGGCTCTTGTTGTGAGGAGTAATGTACAATGTGTAGTACCTATGTGCTGCCCTGGGAATAGGGTTGTAGACACTCTAATTAGGTATTACTAATCTTTAAAAAAAGATAATGAAGATTCGGTGTTTATGTGAGAAGTGTGAGTGTTCTTCCATAGCTCAAACCATATAAAGATACTAATGTAATCATAGTCCTTGCTGTAAAACCATTAAGACATCAGACATCAAGAAAAATAGTATAAAACATATTTGAACTTGAAGAAAACATCATGAAAAGAAAATCTCTGGCTGGTGCCTACATTACATAGTTACAAATACTGTTGCTGTGGGAGAAAATTTATCAATGGTCCTAACTAGTGCTGGATCCATCATGCTTAACGTCAGAAAGGATGTGCCCACAGGTGGAATAGTGATAAGGCTGTTATGGGTAACTGAATGCTTTCTGATTAGATTTGAAGCTTATTCCACCCGACATAATTTCATTCCTGGTACTTTAATCCTGGTAGAATTCCATGCATTTTAAGATTATAGGCCCAATAAGGGCACATACTGTTACTATTATTTTATAAAATCACCATGCTGTCAAACTGCTTTCCAAATATGTTTATACCATAGATTTATGGTGCTTTCACCTTTAGTCAGAAAAGCTTCATTACAAGGTAGATAGTAGTTAAGTAAGACACTTGGAACTGATCAAAGAGCCAAACAGAAGTAACTTCAAACACTCAGCTGTAGATAGGCTATCTATGTCAATCCCCTCCAAAACATGGCAAAGGGAGCATAATAAAAGCTAATGGAAAGGATATTTGGACTTCTGCAGATAACATGACCTATTGTATACATCAAATCACATAAGCTTTTATTCTATATACAAAGCCATCATAAGATCAACTCAGTCAAAAAATTCAGTATGGAGCAATGAGGGACCTCTGGGACCCCATCACTAGCAGAGAATCTACTGCAGTTGATGGCTGCTGAGAGGGAAATTCACACTACTATGCTATAATGGATATGCCCATACCCATTTATATATGGGCAGCATTTATTGGACTCAGGGGTTATTAATAATAAAAAAGAGGATATGAAGCTGGGAGGGAGAGAAAGGATGAAGAAACCTAGTGGGAGTTGGAGATTAGTAGTAGTTGATAGATTAAAATACATTTTGTAAATGCATGAAATCTTCAAGTAATTTAAAACATTTTAAAAGATAATGTTTAAACTAATCAAAATAAATTGATTGAACTAGACATTTGAAAAATTGGCATTTTGTCTTCTTTTAATAACATTATTATGAAAATTAAAATTACACAGAATTAAAATTTTCATAATGGAATAAATAACTTGAATCAAAGTCACATAGCATGTACCACTTATTTATACCCTAATTTTTATAACTGATGTCTAACTTTCAATAAAGTATTTGTTTTGTAAACATACTTTCAGTCTTTTTTTATTCCTTTTAATATTGCTAGCACATGAACCTACTTCGTACCTATGTTAATAGGTGCTTAAAGAATACATGCTTCTTTTGTGGCCCAGCTAATAGAGGCTCTTCTCTGTTTTACTAGATTCAAACTATTGGGAGGGCATGCTTCTCTTCACTTCATTCTCAGCTCCTGACACTAGAAAGAAACTAAAAGGGTTAGAGGAAAGCCTTCACAGCTCTCAGAGATATTCATTGAATAAGTCATTAAAGTATTTAATGGAAAGGCTGAAAAAGAAAAGGCTGAAAAGTCCTCCTGTGTTATAAATACCAGCTTCTGGTACCGTCCCTGTGGTCTTGACAACTAAAAATGACAGAGCTCCAGTGAACTTGACCAAGGGTCTGCTTTAAATGTCACAATGCCTGCCACTGGTAACAGAACTGACCTTCAACTTGTCCACCCCCAGGACACTGCGCCAAATGTGGAAGGACAGGACACAGGGAGGTTGACTGTCTTGCTGGGCCTTACTGTTGGGTCAGTTCCCCATGCTCCTTCTCTACAGGAAATTTTTCTGTTCTTCTGGGCCTGGCAGCTGAAGATTCATATGGCCCTGGGACCTTGGCCCCCACTGCTACCATCAAGATAATTACCAAGAAACCTAGGGTACATGTCCCGAAAGGGAGTAAGTCTGTCACTTTTGATTGAAATAGCAACCATTTGTTTTATATTTTCTACTTATTCCCCCAAACTTATCCTCAGGTCTCTGTCTGTGCATGATATTACCTGCTCTCACCAGCCTGGGGCTACTGGCCCACTTCTCTGTTCTATTTGGGGCCATCTAATTACTGATTCTTCCTCATGCCTAGCTTCCCTACCTCACTGCTGGGCAGAGACATCATGATTAAGCTATATTGTTCCTTATTTCACCTAATTACCTCTTCTGGATGTTTCTTCCTTTTTCTGGCCTTGGGAGAGTCTTTCTCCCCACCAACAAAATTTAAAGCCTCATCCCACTCACTCCCAGACACTCTTGTTGATTCTAAGGTATAGGATACCTTCTCTTCTCCAGTTGTTCCTCCTCACTTACATATTAGGATGAAACTCTGAGACCCTAAAACCTACCCCTGTCACCCTAAATACCATATCTCTATAAAACATAGAAAAAGTCTTAAACCTATCATTACAATGTCTTCTCAGCAGAAATGTACTCAAGCCTACTCACTTGCCCTATAGCACTCCTATATTGTCTGTTCCAAAATCTGACAGTTTCTACTACCTCATCTAGGACCTCAGGATCATTAGCATGACAGTTCTGCCTATCTACCCAGTGGGGCCTAATATCTTAAACTCTGCTTTCCAGACTCATTTATCTACTTTCCACTTCATTGTTCTTGATCTTAAAGATGTCCTTTTCACTATTCTTCCATACTATGCCTGATTCACATATCTTTGCTTTTACCTGGGAGGACACAAATACAAACAGTGTACCAAGTAACATGAAATGTCCTCTCCCAGGAGCTCCAAATCAGCCCTTATTTTTTTGACCAAGTTATCACCACCAACCTCCTTTCTCTAATCTGTCTTCCATACTCTTCCTGTCCTCTCCATACATTACTCCTCTTACTCATTCCAAATGTCAAAGACAAGCTCTCTTGACCACTGTGAGCCCCCAGACATGGCTTCTTCTATAAGATAGATACTGACTCTCAGGCAAAGTTTTTCCTGACAGACATACACAAGTCCTTTCATATTAAGTCTCAACCTCTTCACTGCTTCCTCCAACCTCTTCTACCCTAATCTTTCTGTTCTTAAGGCTATCACCCAGAGATTCCACACCTGCATTCAAACTTCCCCACAAGGAGCTTTATGACGCTTGCTTCCTTCAATCCATCCAGTTTTGGGGTAGTATTTCTGAGGAAGATTGACAGATATATTTTACACACATGCTGCCTAACAATAGGCATTTTAATACTATGTTAGACATTTTCTCAAGATGAGTAGACACTATGAGTGAGGGTGCTGAAGTGGTGTATTTCTAATTCATGAGTGATATTTTACCAAGATTTGTATTTCCTAGCTAATGGCCTAGCATTGATCTCTAAAGTCACACAGCTTGTGTCAAGGCCTCTAGAGATACATTGACAGTCACCAGACATGAGGAAAAGTAAAGAGAGCTAGTAGATTTGCAGTAAGAATGTGTATATATATATGTGTGTGTGTGTGTGTGTGTGTGTGTGTGTGTGTGTGTGTGTGTATGTGTGTGTGTGTGTGTGTGTGTGTGTGTGTGTATTAAGGAGGAAGAATGAAAAAATAAAGAAAAAGAAAAGAAAGAAAGAAAAGAAAGACCCAAACCAAACCAAACCAACCAACAAAACAAACAAACAAACAAAAAACCTAACAAAATTCACCTTTCTTTTATTAATCTGAATTTCACCTTCCTTGGACTCAAATCTTACCTCTCAACTTACCTAGCAGGCAGGCCATGCTCTGAGCCCCATCCATTGCCAGCTCATTTTAGTTGATCTAAAGTGGTCCTTTTCTTCTATGAAATGTACCTCATCTGGAACCATCCTCACTCCATTACTATTACCGTTTCTCACTCTCTTATGCAAGTTTCTCAGGGACTGTGCTGATTATGTTCACCCTTAGCTATCTCTACTCCCATACCATCCTACCAGGGAATCATGTTTACTAGAACACCTCTCAGACACTGGCCCTGAACAGATGTTGGACAAATCCACATCTTGTCATCCTTGTCAGCACACCAACCGCAGCTAAGTTTCAAGGAGTCACAATCTGAAACAGCTAAAATGGGCCCTAAATTCTTTCTCCAGTAAGAATATCTGTCAATTGATGGGACCATTAAAGTTTAAAATTTCTTGCTCCTATCCCTGAGAACACCAAATATGGACTCTTCCCACATCTTTTGTGAATTTTCTCCATCCTCTTGACTACTCAGACATGATGACTGTCTGAGTATACTTGCTAATACTAAATCTATCCTAAGTGCCACTTTGTGTCCTGTTGCTGATTGCAGCTCAGGAGACCACCTCACCTTCAACCTTCAGGCAGTCTGCTCTTCACCACCCACACAGGCTACCAAAGACCCCTGTCAACACATTTCACTATAACCTTCAATAAAATCATTTTTATCCAGTATCTGATCAGTTGTGACTTTTCTGTCTGACTCATCCTGAGGTAGATATCCCAATACAGGTGTAAATGCCATTATTGTGATCCAGGGTGATGTACACAGCCATAAAACCTTCACCACAGGCCTGAACATGGCATGATTACCTTCGCCATCCCAAACACTCAGAACAAAAAGTAGCTAAGGGTGGTCTTGGGTCCCACATTTATACCCATGTGGAAGAAACTGTCATAGCTAACAGAGAATGAGAGTGGAAATTTTTAGGTCCCTATAAAAGGCTACTTCTACATCAATTGACACCCCCCCAAATATAAACCACTAAATAATCAGCATACAGCCTATAATTGGAACTCTTTCAATTTAGACCTTTAAATTCTGCCTCATGGATGACAATCGTAAATGAACTTCTATACCCTCTCCATATGAGGTACTTCAACACCACATCTTCTTTTCTCTGTGCTACCTTGCTACAATGGTAACTCCTGTCCAATGTCACCCTCATATCTACTCCTGTAATTCTAAGTCCTTTCCACTACCACCAGTGTGTCTCTTTACTCCTGGAGACTCTGGGAGATTGATTGTTCAACAAACTCTCTTAGCTTTGTCTCTTATCTGCCTGTAAAGTTCTTCCTAGCCCTGTAGGGGACTATTTTCTGGAGCCACATTAAGCTCTATAAATGTATAGATACATCCACTCATGGTCCCTGCTTCCTGACTTTTTTAGTTCCTCAGATAACCCTACATTCTTAAAGGGAAGTTTATACTCTTCTTCAGCACTCACACAGGTACAGATAGGTAGCAGCCCTTCTGTTCATGATTAGAGTAACCCTGGAGATGTTAGTGGTGGGTGTCAGACCCAGATCAAACAGGTGATGTACCTATTTAACACATCAAAGCATACACGGCTTCCATGTTCTCCCTGCATCCTTCAGTCCCTACCTGTTGCAAGGTGTGGCTGGCATATCCTGTCCTCTATCCTGAACATTCCAGCCCATTGGCAGGGCTTCCCTTTTCCAGAGGTGTTTCTCTATATACTCCAGACATTTTGTGTGCTCTCTCTGTCCCTCCCTTCTCATCACCCTCTCTCTCTTCCCTCGCTCTCTCCTTTACTCTGTTTTTTTTCTCCCTGTCTATCTTTCTTGCTGCATGTAAGTGCTCTTTCTCCCTTCCCCTATTTGTCTCCCTGTCTGTATGGTACGGTGATATCCTTGAACCCCTTTGCTTGGGACAGGTGAACCCATACATCAATAAACCTGTCTTTTTACTTCTAGTTCAACTTATAATGGCTTATCTCACTGGTAGAGAAAACCGATTGCTTGGTAACTGCTATGAGATTGAAAGTAGAAGGGCTGAGTAAATAGTCTGTAGCTATCTCAACAAATCTCCACCCAGACAAGGGCCATCAGGCACTCTAATTTAGCCCTGTTGTTATTCCAAGAACATCTCATCTTCCTGGCCTCAGTGATATAACAAAACTGAAGGGTCCTGGACCTGCTGACAGCACAGAAAGATGCCACTTATTTCTTTCTCAATGATTAATGTTATTATGTAAACCAATCTGGCCAACTAGAAGAGCAGCTTATAACCCTACATGAGCTGGCACACAGAATCTCATCTCTGAGGGTTGACCCCAATCTAGGACTCACAATTGTGGTCTCCTGTGGTCTCATGGCTTGTGCCTATCTTTGGACCTCTGAAGGATAGATCCTCCTCATAGTCATAGTCACCCTCTGTCTCTTCAGAATTTTTCAGAAAAGAGGGAGCATGCTTCTGACAGAATTTCCTCAGGTGTCCTAGCTACATCTGCCAATTTAAGTTCTTGTTTGGGAACAGCATTCCAAGCCTTCCCTTTTCCAGCATCTCTATCTAGTAGGAAGTAGCTTGGGAGTACTGTTGCCATTCCTTTTCATCAATAAAAGGCAATGATATGTCTCTAAAACAGGCTCCAAAATGGCAATATTTTAGGGTGATGGCCTGGGTCCCAACAGGGACCTGGCTTTGCTAGGGGACTTGGTTTTTATGAGGAATACAAACTTGAAGCATTTCTCAAAAGGATTTTAATGGCTGGCTGAACACCCCTGGTCACTGCAGTCACAACTGAACACTATTGACTATGGCAGTTGGCTATTACTCAAATGCTTCTGACCAGAACATACATGTCTATAGAGTCCTCATCATTAGCCCACCTGGCTACATCAGCTTCTGCATTGTCTTATCTCTCCCTCCTTGCTATTTGCCTCTTCATTATTAAACAAACTTTCTCAACTGGGCTGCTATTCTCTGCTATCTGACGTGGCCCAGCAGTTTTTCATTGAAGCAGCTATCTCTTTTCCACAGAGTTTGTCTCTTGATGCTTTCTTGATGTATTGCCCTTTTATACTTGGAATATTGACATATTTTCATACTGCATTTTGCCCAAGGTGTCTGTTCTCTGTATTACTTGACAAACAAAAAATTATATGGGGGAAAAAAGTAAGTTATGGGTTCCAAGATGGTGTCAACCAGTATGCACCGTATTTGATCTACTGCACGGAGACGGACTTGAATGGAGCCACAGATGGCTGGATATAAAGAACTGTAGGTGAGTGGGGTCCCACACTCCACACACCACTAGTGGGCCTGGCCCTGGGACAAGCAACAGCCCAGAGGTCCTGAATCCACTACCCAGACACTTGAATGGAACCCACCTGCTAGCTGTAGCTGGCCTATAAAGCACAAACTCACTGTGTGGGGCTGTGGTACACCATAGCCCCTGGCCGAAGGAGTCTCCGAGAATAGGGTGAAACTGCCCTTGGATCCCTCCACCCACCCCATGCCAAATGGCAGAGTTCCCCCAGGCTGAGTGGAAACACAGGCGTCAAGGCCCACCAAAAACAGCTAGAGTGGGCGTGCAGCTTGCGGGCCGATCTGGGCCCAATCTAGAGCCAGACACAACAGACTGAGCCTCCAATCAGGGGCAGTTAGAACCCAGCTTGGTCTGCTCCCACAGGCCCAGCAGGATCTCCCATACTCTCGGGAGAGACTGGACACCCCTGCAGTGTCTAATCGCTGACCTAAAAGGTGACTACAGCTCAGAGGATCTGCTAGCAGTCCAGGGTACAGGGTGGCAGAAAGTGCAGGCACCTTGGAGCCTGCCCATGGTCTGAAATGGTCCTATCTCTGATCATGCACTCACCAACAAACAGAACTTAATTGGATCAGCTCCCACAGGCCTGGCAGGATCTCCCACACTCTTGGGTGAGGCTGGACACCACCGCGGTGTCTAATTGCTGTCCTAAAAGGCAACTACAGCTCCAAGGATCTGTGAGCAGTCCTGGCTACAGGCTCGCGGAAAGTGCAGCCAGCTTGGAGGCACAGCTAAAAGGCAGCTAGTGCTCAGATAATCTGATCCAGCTGGGGTCTTGGCTATCAGCTGGGACCAACCTACCCAACCAGAGCGCTTGTGTGTTGACCTTGTTCTAAGTCCCAAAACAGCTGATCTGAATTACAGCAGTAAAGTGAAAGGGTCCAGACAGAAACTTACTTCTGCTGACTCATTCCGGAGCCTAAGGTGTAGAGAAAATCTCCAGGAGTGAAAACCAGATCACCTGCCTGTTCCAGGGAAGTACTCCCTGATCCCCACAGGCAAGGGAACATGACCTATAATCATTCACCAACTATTCACTCTCAACCAGTGAAGGACACTAGAAGCTACCTCCCAACATCAGAGACACCAAAATGACAAGAGAACAGTGAAAGAACAGAAACAAAAACCAAAACAGATTGGCATCTCCAGATCCCAGAAATCCCAATGAAAGCAACCCTGAGAACCCAAACACAAACCAAATACAAGAAAATGACCTCAAGTCCTTACTAAGGAAGGTGATAATGGAATAAATGAATAAAATCTTTAAACAACTGCAGGAGGATGCAACTAAGCAGGTTGAAGACATAAAAGAGTCATATAGAAAGGCACTGGAAGAATTTCAGAAAAATACAAACAACCAGATGAAGGAAATTATTAAAACAGTTCAAAATCTGAAGATAAAAATGGAAACCATGATAAAGGAACACAGAAAAGAAAAATGTGATTGAGAGGCCTCAGAGAAGAAAGCAAGCATCACAGAGGTAACCTTATCTAACAGAATCCAAGAAATGGAAGAACAAATATCAGGACTTGAAGATACAATAGTAGAACTTGAAAAAATCATATAAGAAAATGCTAAATCTGAAAAGTTCCTGACACAGAACAGCCAAGAAATCAGGGACACCATGAAAAGATGAAACTTGAGAATAATAGCTATTGAGAAAAGAGAGGACACCCGACTCCACAGCCCAGAACATATCTTTCACAATACCATAGAAGAAAATTTACCCAATCGGAAGAAGGAGATGCATATGAGCATACAAGAGGCCTACAGAACACCAAACAGAATAGACCAGAAAAGAATCTCGTGGCCACATAATAATAAAAAAACAAAATATACAGAACAAGGAAAAAAATATTAAAAACAGCAAGAGAAAAGGGCCGAGTAACATTCGATGGCAAACCTATCAGAATTACCCCTGACTTCTCAGCAGAGACCATGAAAGCCAGAAGGGCCTAGACAGACATCCTGTGAAACCTAAGAGAGCACAGATGCCAGGCCAGACTATTATACCCAGCAAAATTATCAATACCCATTGATGGAGAAAACAAGATCATCCATGTCAAAAACAAATTCAAACAGTACCTATCCACAAATTCGGCTTTACAGAAGTTACTAGAAGGAAAACTCCACACCAAAGGGTCAAATTACAACCAAAACCACATAGGAAATAGATAACTACACTATTGCAAAACCACAAACTCTTGACTGTAAAAAATAGCAAAAATGAAGGGACTTAACAGTCACTGGTCATTAATATCTCTCAACATTAATGGTCTCAATTCTCCTATAAAAAGACACAGACTAACTGAGTGGATCCAAAAACATGACCCACATTCTTCTGCATTCAAGAAACACATTTCACTCACAAAGACAGACATTACCTCAGAGTAAAATGTTGGGGGAAAATATTCTAAGCAAATGGTCACAAGAAGCAAGCTGGTGTAGCCACTCTAATATCTAGTAAAATAGACTTTCAACCAAAATTAATCAAAAGGGAAGAAGAAAGACACTCCATACTCATCAAAGGTAAAGTCAACCAAGAAGACATCACAAACTTGAACATCTATGCTGCTAATACAAGGGCACCCACACTTGTTAAAGTACTATTAACAAAGCTTAAACCACTCATCGACCCCCACACATTAATAGTGGAAGACCTCAACACCCCACTTTCACTGAAGGATAAGCTTTTGAAACAGAAACTAAGCCAGGAACTAATTTCATTAACCAACGTCATGAATCAAACAGATCTAACAGATATTTACAGAACTTTTCACCCAAACGCAAAGTTTGGTGCTTCTTCTCAGCACCCCATGGAACGTTCTCTAAAACTGATCACACAGTAGGTCACAAAGGAAGCCTCAACAGATACAAGAAGATAGAAATAATAGCTTGTATCCTATCAGATCACCATGGTCGAAGGCTGGACTTCAACAACAACAAAAATAACAAAAAGCCCACACACACATGGAAACTAAACAACTCTCTACTTAATGACACCTGGGTCAGGGAAGAAATAAAGGAAAAAATAAAAGACTTCCTGAAATTCAATGAAAATGAAGGAAGAACATACTCAAATTTGTGGGACACAAAGAAAGGGGTGCTAAGAGGAAAATTCATAGCACTAAGCACCTTTAGAAAGAAAGTGGAAACATCCTGCATAAACAACTTAATGACACATCTGAAACCCTAGGGAAAAAAAAGGAGAAACACCCAAGAGGAGTAGACATCTGGAAATAATCAAACTCAGGGCTGAAATCAATAAGTTAGAAACAAAGAGAAGAATTCAAAGAATCAACAGAACCAGGAGCTGGTTCTTTGAGAAAATCAACAAGATAGACAAACAGTTAGCCAAACTAAAAGACAGAGAAACGTTATCCAAACCAACAAAATCAGAAATTGTCGCGCCCGCCTCGCCAGCAAGGAAGATGCCACAACAGGATCCTTCTGAAGCATGCTTTATTGGGGATACACCATGATGCCTGGCTGCGCAGCTGACAGCTAAGAACGGAAGACCCAGAGCACAGAACTGGCGCCGCTTATATAGAGCAAAGGGAGGCGTGTGTAGATTCGATTGGTTCGCGTCTCAAAGCTTCATTAGCATGGCTTTTGGCGGGCTTCACGCATGCGCATAAGAGTTGTTTTTACCACTGCTGAGTTCAAGAAGAACCCAGAAACCAGTGCCATCTTGCAATGGCGAATGTCGGCTCCTGACAAGAAATGAAAAGAGAGACATAACAACAGACACTGAAGAAATACAAAGAATCATAAGAACCTACTTCAAAGGCATTTATGCCACAATATTTGAAAATCTAAGGGACCTGGACAATTTTCTCGAATGATTCCATTTGCCAAAATTGAATCAAGATCAGATAAACAAATTAAATAGTCCAATTTCTCCTACAGAAATAGAAGCAATCATTGATAGTTTCACAACCAAAAGAAGCCCAGGAACAGATGGTTTCAGTGCAGAATTCTACCAGACCTTCAAAGAAGATCTAATATCGATAGTCTTCAAGCTACTCCAAAAAATAGAAATGGATGTAACATTACCAAATTCATTCTATGAGACCACTATCATGTTGATATCTAAACCCCACAAAGACCCAACAAAAAAGAGAGTTTCAGACCAATTTCTCTTATAAACATTGATTCAAAAATACTCAATGAAATACTCACAAAACGAATACAAGAACATATCAAAGACATCATTCATCATGACCAGGTAGGCGTCATTGTAGGCATGCAGGGATGGTTTAACATATGGAAATCCATCAATTTACTCTACCATACAAACAAACTGAAAGAGAAAAACCACATGATCATTTCCTTAGATGCAAAAAAAGCATTTGAGAAAATCCAATACCCATTCATGTTTAAAGTTCTGGAGAGATCGGGGATACAAGGCACATACCTAAACATAATAAAGGCTATATACAGCAAGCCAATAGTCAAAATCAAAGTAAATGGAGAGATACTCAAGGAAATTCCTCTAACATCGGTAAACAGACAAGGCTGCCCACTTTCTCCATATCTCTTCAATAGTTCTTAAAATTCTAGCCAGAGCAATAAGACATCAAAAGGACATGAAGGCCATATCTCTTCAATAGTTCTTAAAATTCTAGCCAGAGCAATAAGACATCAAAAGGACATGAAGGGGGATCCAAATGGGAAAGGAAGAAGTCAGATTATCCCTATTTGCAGATGATATGATAGTGTACATAAGTGACCCCCAAAATTCCACCAGAGAACACCTACAGCTGATAGACACCTTCAACAAATTGGCTGGATACAAAATTAACTCAAAAAAGTCCATAGATTTCCTATATACAAATGACAAACATGCAGAGGAAGAAATTAGGAAAAGTACACCCTTCACGATAGCCACAAACAATATAAAATATCTAGGAGTAACTCTAACCAAACAACAGGATGGTACTTGCACAGCAATAGGCTGGTGGATCAATGGAATAGAATCAACGACCCAGAGATGAATCCACACACATTTGGTCACTTGATTTTTGACAAAGATGCCAAATCTATTCAATGGAAAAACGATAGCATCTTCAACACACAGTGCTGGTCTAACTGGATGTCTACATGTAGAAAAATGCAATTAGACCCATATTTGTCACCATGCAGAAAACTCAAGTCCAAGTGGATTAAAGACCTCAACATAAAACCAGACACATTAAATCAATTAGAGGAAAAGGTGGGGAAGAACCTGGAACACATAGGCACAGGAGACAACTTCCTGAACAGAACACCAACAGCCCAGGTCAACAATTAACAAATAGGACCTCATGAAGCTGAGAAGCTTCTGTAAGGCAGG
The DNA here is from genome assembly GCF_903995435.1 of Acomys russatus. Classification (NCBI taxonomy): domain Eukaryota; kingdom Metazoa; phylum Chordata; class Mammalia; order Rodentia; family Muridae; genus Acomys; species Acomys russatus. The sequence continues at coordinate 117,051,899 of NC_067169.1, read as the reverse complement.
AGACACTGTCAGCAGAACAAAGCAACAGCCTACAGACTGGGAAAATATCTTCACCAACCCTATATCTGACAAAGATCTAATATCCAAAATATATAAAGAACTTAAGAAATTAAACACCACCAAACCAAATAAATCAAATGACAAATGGGGCTCATAGCTAAACAGAGAATTCTCAACAGAGGAATATCAAATGGCTGAGAAACACTTAAAGAAATGCTCAACCTCTTTAGACATCAGAGAAATGCAAATCAAAAAGACTTTGAGATTCCATCTTACACTCATCAGAATGGATAAGATCAAAGATTCAAGTGACAGCACATGCTGGTGAGGATGTGGAGAAAAAGGTACACTCTTTCATTGCTGGTGGGAATGCAAACTGGTACAACCACTTTGGAACTCTATCTGGCGCTTTCTGAGAAAAATGGGAATAGGGCTTCCTCAAGACCTAGCTATTCCACTCCTTGGAATATACCCAGAAAATGCTCCAGCACACAACAGGGGCATATGCTCAACCATGTTCATAGCGGCCTTATTCATAATAGCCAGAACATGGAAACAACCTAAGTGTCCCTGAGTAGAAGAATGGATAAAGAAACTTTGGTACATTTACACTATGGAATACTACTCAGCTATTAAAGATAAGGAATTTCTGAAATTTGTGGACAAATGGATTGAACTAGAAATTATCATAATGAGTGAGTTCACCCAGAAGCAGAGAGACTCAAATGGTATATACTCACTTATATCTGGACACTAGCCCAAGGGGCATGTCCCATGAATGTCTTTACTTACCAGGAAAGTGGGTCAGAGGGGAAAACATCCTATTGGGACTTTAGGTGAGAGAAGCATGGGAGAATGGGGAAATAGAAGGATCCATAGGGTCCTAGAAACCTACAAGAACATTATGACAGGCAGATCTGGGCCTAGGGGTCCTACTCAAACTATGACACAAGCCAAAGGCAATACGGGAAGTAAACTTCAAACCTCTACCCAGATCTAGCCGACGGAAAGGACATTCTCCACCATTGAGTGGAGAGGGGGAACTGACTTTCACAAGAACTCTGGTGCCTCATTTTTGGCCATGTCCCCTTGATGGGGAGGCCTCGTGGCACTCAGAGGAAGGATAGCAGGCTACCAAGAAGAGACTTGATACCTTATGAGCATATATAGGAGAAGGAGGTCCCCTCAGTCACAGACATAGGGGAGGAGAGTAGTGAGAAAGCAGGAGGGAGGGAGGAATGGGAAGATACAAGGGATGGGCTAATAATTGAGATGTAATATGAATAAATTAATAAAATATTAAAAAATTACACGGGATTAAGAAAGACTCTGAAGGAGTCTAAGATCCTTGTAGGATAGGTTAAACAGCTGCATGTTCCACTATTCCTGGGTCCCTTCCTGTTAGAAGTCACCAGGAGTTCAAACAGCTAGGGCCAAGAGCAATGGCAAAATCAAACTTTGGAAATGGTTGCAATAGAGTTTTTGTCTCATTCATGGAAATAAGGAGAGGTAAACAACTCATAATAGCTTCAGGAAGACCTTGAAACTGACCAGATTCACTTAGCCTCTTTCTTCTATAGTAAGCAATAAAGAGCGTTGAGTCCCTCTCAGACAAGCTTCAAAGAAGAATCTAAAACCAGCTGCCTAGAAGAAGCAGACACCAGCCAAACTGCCTGGAAGAGATTTATACACCTGAATCACTTGGAAAGGATGCTTTACAACCTGCTGAGTTGCCTGCAGGCTGTGCAGTGTGATCTAGATCACCAAATTTGTGAACAGTTATCCATGTTGAAGCGAGTTATGGTGATTCATCTGTCTTTGGATCTTTTCTGCTCTTGTGAGTAACCCTGTAAGTAACTCCAATAACTTTATAGGTTCCCCCATGCTGAACTTTGGTGATGTCACTGCTTTGGTCTGTTGTCGGCTTCCTATTCAGGTTGAGCAGTCATATGTGAAACATATGCCAGGTAAATCTTGTTACACAGAAGTTTATCTGTTTAATAATATTTTGTCCATAGACTTCAAAATAACTTAGTTAGATTCCTGATGTTCCTTGCAATATACTATTGTAACTCCCTGAAATACTTACTTCTGGTCAAGTAACAAGGCCACATGTCCTAAGAATCATTAAGTCCAGTCTCATCTTGCCCTCAGATACTGTCTTTATTGGAACAGACAGCCAAAGCACACAGGATTCACATAATTAACTACAAATAGTATATGCTGTTTCTTTATAAGATGTATACTCGGCATAGTACAGGAACTTAAATTGGCTGATATGAGCACTGAAGAACCTCCCTTGTTTGTTTGTTTTGTTTTCTGAGAGGGTTTGTATTTGTAGCCTTGGCTGTCCTGTACTCACTTTATTGACCAGGATGGCCTCAAACTAAACAGAGACTCCATCCCACCTCCACCTTCCAAACTGCTGAGATTACAGACCTGCACCACTGTGCCCAGCTTGCAAAACCTACCTTATCTCCATAAGATTGTCTTCTTGTAGATGGACTCACATAGATATAACTAAAATCAGACACATAAAGTCCATCAGGCATGAGAAATTAAATCTGCTAATCATGGAAATCAGACAAGCACAGGGCAGTACAATTGTCATGCACACCTCCACCCTCAACCCTCCCAACACAACATCTTTCCTTTCCATTTCCCTGCTCCAGTGCTGGTGCATGAGAAGGAAAACTGAGTGGAATCCAATGCTTCTTTGTTTCCCAACCCCAACTTTACTCTCACCAACTGCTTCAGAAAAACAACTGGAACTTAGCTGGGGGCTGGGATTAATATTGCCTGGCTTCTCTGTCCCCCATTGGAAACATGTTGTGATTCTTTATGAAAGACTGGAAGAATGCTTTAGGAAGGAAGAAGGGATAAGCATTAGGACTGCATTAGATTGGGATATGGGAAAGTTATATAGCTTGTGTTATCAGAGATTTCAACAAATGTTCAGATAACTCCACTGCTTTGGGACTGAGATAGTACAAAATACTATCTCAGGTAGAACATGTGAGATCAAAGTAGGTTACATCATGATGGACAAGAAGCAAAGACAGAGAGCTAAAATATGGCCAGGTTAGATATATCAACCACATGCGTACTAAACACACACAAAAAGAACTGACTGCTTTTTCCAAAGGAGACTTGGCAACTGAAGACAGAGAAGTGGTTATTCCTTTATTTGGTTGAGAAGCTAGAGTACTAATTTCAGTTCCTCCCATTCTTCTTACTGAACACAAATGGAACTCTTAACTTTTTTCCTTGTCTCTCATTTGATTTTACTAGTTTTTTTTTCAGCACACATATTCTTCCGTACTTGACTTTAAATTACTTGACTCTATGTTCTAAGATTTATCAGTTTGCCTTATGACCATAAGGCAAATTATAGTTATTAATCAGATTCTAGTGAATAAATAATAGCAGCTATAAAGCCACAAATGTCACTCAAACATACTCATAGAATGATAGAAAGTTTAAGCTCTTTATAACTGTGAAAGAATCTACATGGATCTTCTGAAATGTGCAAATATACCATGCTACAATTTATGATTCCCCTACCAATTAAGCATACTATCATCATAGCAAAAATGTAAACAAAAACCACGGAGATAATCAGGGTATTTTAATACTTGTCTTAGTTTGAAGACTGTAGCTCAGTAAGATTGTGTAGTATGCCCATATCTCTGGGTATGATTCCAAGAACAGAAGGTGGAAAGCAGAAACGTGTTTATTTATACCCTGACTGCTTCTAAGGAAAACATTCCTGAAGTCCAAAAGTAAAATAAAATTTAAAATATTCCAAAAGATGCTTCATATCCACATATTGGCAATTTTGTAAATGGTGAGTAATTGATTCATGAATAACTCCAAATAACATTCTTATGATTTTTTTTAAGAACATGAAATATCGAGGCAAAGGAAGAGTGATAATCTGTATTTGAGTGTTTCTGGTTCCATCTTTATAGCTTGAGTAACAATTGTCAATTGAAAGCTTTTAGAACTACTTTCCTCCCACTCTCATTGCCATTGCTTCTGAGCCATATATATTGATATCCCTCCACCTCCATTAATTGTTATTACCTCCATTAAGGTGATAATTTCAGTATCCTTACTTTCATTTATTCAAAAGGTAGGCTTTTGGATATTTAAAACAATCGGATATTCTAAAACAGAATAAGAGAAACTCCATGAAAAACACTCTAAATTTAGTGACACAAATATGACACAGCCAGGCTTCATTTGAATCCTCCTAATTCATGACAACCAACATTTCTTGATATCTGATTACCTACACATAATATGTAAGATATGAAGACATACCAATAAGGAATCCTGAATATCATCTATATGTCTCACCAAATCAGACAAATCCATGCACACCAGTTTGGAAATCTGAAAGTGACAGCCACAGAGTCTGTGTGTTACCACTTACCAACTGTAGGACTAGAGCAGACTGCCTAATCCTGAGTGAGGCTGAGAGTTTCCACAGCAAGGCAAGAGGTACCATGATAAGTTTATGCCTATGAGACAGACATACCTGGGTAAACAAAGAAAACTATGAGGGATAATTCCTGTTCCCAAATCACAAATGAGATTATGTGGGTTGTCAGGGTATAGAGTTGAATGTAGATTCAAAGACAAAAACTAAATCACTCAAAATTGCTTTGTGAGGAATCACCCTTGGGTATGGAAAGTAGATTCTCCCAAATTCCAGACCCAGGAATAGAAAGTCAACTTCCAGATTCCAAGAAAGGCTTGCTTATTTGTAGACTGTCTCCCAGATCTTGATCATGCATGTGTTTCTGTTTGCTCTCCTTTACAGAAAAACAACCATCAAGCAAAAGTCAAAATACCTTCAGTAAACTCATAGCATATCCCAACTGTGTCAATACTTTTTAGTCCTTCACATCATACATGGGGTAAAGTAACAATTGAAGGGAACAGGGTGGCAAGTACTTATCAAGTGAACATCCTGGGCATCCACCTTGATCTTGCTCATGTGTTGCTGACAGTGGGGACCTGTGTGCAGCAGCTATAGATGACAGAACAAGTGTCCTCTCAAAATATCTGTGTACTAATGGAGAGAATAAGGTTTTTTAAACCTTCCCTTGGGCAGGAAGTTTCTCACCTGTTGTTCTGTGTATTAGGGTTGGTTTTCCATTAAAAAGTTGGCTGCCCATGTCCTAATTCAACTGGAAAATAGAAGAAATCTCTAAGCACTATCCATCTCTTTATAAGCATTAGGTTTTCTGACTCACAATGACTTACCTAACTTAGAGCTCCTGAAAGAACAGTGCAATCACAGAACAAGCAGGGGAGCAAGAAACAACATGCTGGTGTGGAGAGGACAGGAACCAGGTTCCTACTCATGCCCTGTAGAGAAAGAATCCCAGATATAGCCACCACTTCTAAAGCAGCTCTTTGTGTGGGAGAAGCTACATAGTTTGATCTGTATAGCCATCTGTTTTGGGATCCCAATTATTGCTCCTCTACTCTAAGAGAAAACCCACATCATCACATTCAATAACCAGAGTTTTATGAGACCCACAAACTTCAGCCTCCATTCCCAAGGTACTCATTGACCTCAAACCCAGAGAACCATCTGAGAATTTTGGCAGGAACCTGGAGACAGACAGAAAGCAAACTCAGGGGATTACAGATCCTTCCTTTGGTACAACTGAAGACAGAACCCAACAGAAACAGCATGCAGTAGATGGAAGAGGTGTATTCTGTGCAGAATTGTCTCATGATCCAACACACAGACCTCTACACCTTCACTAGGAACTCAAGGGTTATGGTTAGTGCTAAGGGCACCTTTCATTCATAAGGCTTTTCTTTTTTAACTCATATGACTTTTCTTCCTTAACATGTGCATACCTTCCAGAAATCCTCACATGTTCCATAGATATATCCATTCATCTTCATTCTCAAGTATGTACTTCCTCTCTATATTATTGAAAGAAGCATTCAGTTAATGCATAAGAGAAGTGAAACATTGAAGACTGATCAGCAAGACACAAACTAGCTTGACCACAGGACCCTCCCCAGTGTGACCACATTTACCTCCATTCAGCTCTGCTGAGAGGCCAACACAAAGCAGACACCAACTATCAGGACTACATCAGCCCATTAAGAAGATAATCAGTTTCCAGCTCCCACCCCTCTCAAGTCTCAGTGTTTCATTCCTGCCTCTGCTACTCTTTTAGGAGGTAGTGTACTGACCTATATAGATCATTTGTCCAGAATTCACATTATATGCACAGGAGTCATGTACCTGGGTTTTGAGGTAAAGCTATTTCTAATTTTCTGAAGAAGTGCCACATTGATTTCCAAAGAGGTTGGACAAGCTTGCATTCTCATCATCAATGGAAGATCCTTTTTCCACATCCTCAGTATTATTTGCTGGCACTTGAGTTTTTGATCTTATCCATTCTGACAGATGTAAGATAGAATCTCAGAGTCATTTTGATTTCCATATCCATGATGACTAAGGATTTGAGTATTTCTTTAAGTGCTTTTCAGTCATTTGAGATTTCTCTTTTGAGCATTCTCTGTTTAGCTCTGTACCCCATATGTAAATTGTATTGTTTGTTTTGGTGGTGTTTAATTTCTTGAGTTCTTTATTTTTGATGTTAGCAGTTCTTTATTTTTGATGTTAGCCCTTTGTCAGATGTAGGATTGGTGAAGATCTTTTCTCAATATGTACACTGCTATTTCATTCTATTGATGGTGTACTTTGCCTTACGGAAGCTTTTCAGTTTCAAGAGGTCCCATTTAATAATTGTTGATCTTAGAGCCTGGGCTGTTACAGTTCTGTTCAGGATGTTGTCTCCTGTGCCATTGAGGTCAAGGCTCTTCCCCGCTTTCTTCTTAAATGGATTTAGTGTACCTGGTTTTATGTTAAAGTCTTTTTCATCTACTTGGACTTGAGTTTTGTGCAGGGTTCTAAATATGGATCTATTTGATTTTTCTTACATGTAGACATGCAGTTGGACCAGTACCATTTGTTGAAGATGCTTTCTTTTTCCCATTGTATAGTTTTTGGTTCCTTTGTCAAAAATCAAATGCCTATAGATATGTGGGTTTATTTCTGTGTCTTCATTTTTATTTTATTGACCAACCAGCCTATTTATATGCCAGTACCATGTAGTTCTCATTGCTATAGCCCTGTAGTACAGCTTGTAATTAGGGATGGAGATACCTCCAGAAGGACTTTTACTGTACAGGATTGTCTTAGGTACTTGGAGTTTTTTTTTTTTTTGTTTTTTTTTTTTTCCATATGAAGTTGAGAATTGGTCTTTCCAGGTATGTTAAAATTGTGTTGGAATTTTTATGGGAATTGCACTGAATCTGTAGATGGCTTTTGGTAAGATGGTCATTTTTACTATTGTTAATCCTACTGATCCATGAGCATGGAAGATCTTTCCATCATCTGATATCTTCTTCAATTTCTTTCTTCAGAGACATGAAGTTCTTATCATACTGCTCTTTTACTTGCTTGGATAGAGTTACACCAAGATTCTTTATGTTATTTGTGACTATTGTGAAGTGTGCTGTTTCCCTAATTTCTTTTTCAGCCCATCTATCATTTTTTATACCAGAGCACTACTGATTTTTTGAAGGTATTTATAAGCTGTAGGATTTCTTCTGGTAGAATCCTGGAGGTCCCTTATAAATACTATCATAACATCTGAAAATAGTGATACTTTGACTTCTTCATTTGCAATTTTTATCCCCTTGATCTTCATTAGTCTTATTGCTGTAGCTAGAACTTCAAGTACTATAATGAATTTATGAATTTATATGGAGAGATTTTCTTTCTTTCTTTCTTTTGGGGGAGTTGAGACAGAGTTTCTCTGTGTAACAAAACCTTGTCATGACTCGCTTTGTAAACAAGGCTGGCCTTGAACTCACAGAGATCTGCCTGCCTCTTCTCCCTGAGTGCTGGCATTAAGATTGATGTGGAAGAGCTCGCTCATTGAGGTTGAGCCCTGAGCAGGAGATTGTGGCCTATGTAAAAGTTGAACAAAACATGTATTAAAAGCTAAGAGTTGTTTATTCTTTAATGGTTTCTCTCTCTACTCCTTTCTCAGTTCTTGGCCTAAGTTCTCTTAATGATAAACTTTGATCTGGACATGTAAACCAAATAGACCTTTTCCTCTGCAACTTGCTTTGGGTCATGGTGTTTATTACAGCAACAGAAAGCAAATTAGGACACTTACTAAATCCACAAAGATATAATTAAAAGGAGCAACTAACTAAAATATATTCAGTTCCCCAAACTTTTCTGTTAAATTACATGCATTTAAAATAAGTAAACATGTTTTATTACCCCATTACATAATTTATTTTTACCTATTTCTTTTCAATTAGTGTTTTCTTCTGAGAATTAAAAAGCAGAACTTCTATGACTTTTTAAAAAATGAATTCAAAAGAACATTTAAATACATAAAAAATTTAAAAATGTATTACTTATATATGACTGTTTCCCCAGATTTTCTATTTGATCATTCATTTGTTTTGATTCTATTTTGTCAAGAAAGCAAATCAATGTTGCTGTAATCCTCCCACTGAGAAATGAAACCATTCATTAGTTACTTTGATTTTATCTCAGCTGTCAAGGACTAGTCACAAATCAATTTGATAAGGAAATCAATTAAAAGACCAAAACCTTTAGCATTTTGGGAAGACTGTTAATCCAGCTTCATTTTAGAAGTAGTTGTTGTTCATAATTTGTTTTATTTAGTGAATTGTGACCAATGTTAATTGATATATTTGTTTTTATAGTAGTAGTAAATAAAGGTCAAAGAATATCTCTGACTCATTATAGTGATGCATTTTATGTTTCTGCAGAGAATATAACTTGTATTTTGGTGTATGTGCCATATAACTGATCATCTGATATTCATTTTTAAAGACAAAATTAGCAGTAAAATCAGGTAAACAAAACACATAAATGTCTTATATATGCTGCATATAATGTTTATTCTATGCATTTAGCAAAATGAAATAATATGTCAAATATAAAACTGCATTCTTAGAAATAAGTTGTATATAGATATTTATCCAAGATTTAAATTATGCAGTCATTCTCAAATGCATATTAAACACTGAAAAACTATTTTTATGTCATTATATGTATGACAAAGCTATAGAGCATGTTGTTTAGGCTTTCTCTTAATAAAATGGAAAGTATACTTCAGTACTGACTCACTGAAAATAACGAGGACTCTAACAAAGAGTTGTGGAAGTTTATTAAATCTTGTGGTTTTTGTAATTAACAATTTATAGGTAATGCTTATAGAACAAATTTAGCAAGGAATCTTTATATATTTGTCTATTCCTAATTATTATGAAATAATTCAAACAAGTTTTACAATAACATTTTCTGTCATAATGCTATGTTATATTCATATGAATATCAAATTATAAACAACAAATATTTCTAGAGAATAATCCATTCGAGGTTGATAAATTGCTTTATGTGGATATTTATAATCTTTTATCAAAGCCATGAAACACTGTTATAAATGATAACATGTATTATAATTTTATCTCACATATCACAATTAGTCAGTCAATGCACTGAATGTTTCTTTTCTACCAAGATTCATATGCCAAAATACTATTGAATGGATATAACTAGTTTCCACTATTATAAATGGTATGTGTGTAAATGTGATATGTTTAAAGAGGCCACAACAGTATCTACCTTCATCTCCAACATACAATAGATACTAGGAAAAGGCATATGTCCTCACTCTTGAAGAACTCTCACCAGAAACTTGAAAATATTGGAAGCTTATTGAATATTAGGCCTGTATAAGTGTGACAAAGAAGTTTCTGTTGCTTATGAACTAACAGGTTTATGATATTTTGTTAGCAAAAATATACCATAAATGTTATTGGCTTATAGTTATCAATTGTCTAAGTACTGTTTTTTGTTTCTTCAAAAAAGATTGGTAACAAAATAATTTAAGAAAGAAAAGCAATATTACGATTACAAGAAATGTTTGAGAAAATTAAAAATAATGTTTTTGACAAGGATATGGGGCCTGGGTTAGTGTTTGGAAATGGAGAGCATGTGTTCTTATTCTGTATATGATTCCTTCCATGTTGTATCATTATACAAACCATGTGTATGGGATTTTGTAAGACAATGGATTTCTTTTTTAATGATTTTTTATATTCTCTGTTTTGTAATGTTTTCCCTCTTTATTTTAAAATAAATTCTTTTCTCATGCAATATATCCTGATTATAGTTTCTTTCCTTCTATTCCTCCACATTTCTCCCCACCTCCACTCTTATCTGGAGCTACATCTTTTCTCTCTTTCATTAGAAAAAAACAGACTGCTAAGAGATAACAAAGTATAAAAAAATAAATTATAATAAGATAAAACAAAAACTATTATATCTAAGTTGTACAAGGTAAACTAACAGAAGCAAAAGAGCTCCACGAATACGTCTAAGAATCAGAGGCCCTCTCATTCACACATGCAGGAGTCCCATAAAAACAATAAACTGAAGACCCAACAAGATAGGAAAGATGTATACTTCAAGTTTGACAAATACAAATAACCAAATCACTATGAATGTTACATTTATATAACTCTTGATTGTCTCATAGTTCTTCCTGCTGTATGTAGTTCATTTTACTCATGTGTAATAATATAAATGTACATGTTAAAAAAGAAACATAATAAAACAATTAAAACAAACAAAAACCCAATAAACTGAAAGCCATAATATATATACAGAGGACCAGGTGCAGACCCATGCAGGCTTGATTATCACTGCTTCAGGTTCTGTGGGTTGATATGAGATTTGCTCAGTTGATTTAGAGGACCTTGTTCTCATGTCTTCAATTAATGTTTTCTGCCTTTTCATCCTTGTGGCTCCTTGAGCATTGAGGTGAAGGATTTGATGAAGACATCCCATTTAGCACTGAATGCTGCATGTTACTAGGTCTCTCACCTTCTGTATAATGTCTAGGTGAGGATTTATTTATTCCAATCTACTGTACAAAGGAAGCTTCTGTTATGGTAGTTGAATAAGGCACTGATCTAAAAGTATAACAGAATGTCATTAGGAGTCATTTTATCATCACCCTTTTTAAAGACCAGTAATATTTGATTTTACTCTAGGTCCTAGGCTATCTAGTCCCTGGTTCTCGGTCATCCAAGCACTGTCAGGTATAGGTTCCAACTCATTGAGAGGGACTTAAGTCAAATCAGATATAGGCTAATTACTTCCAAAAGCTTTGTGCCTCCATTGTCTTAGCATTTAAAATGAATATTTTAAAATGTTTTGAGTTGTTTTATTTTTGGTGGGGATGGAGTTTCAGACAGGGTTTCTCTGTGTAGTCTTGGCTGGCCTGGACTCACTTTGCAAATCAGACTGCCCTTGAACTCACAGAGATCCTCTGGCCTCTGCCTCTGCCTCCACAAGTGCTGGGATTAAAGCATATGCCACTACACTGGCTTTGCTTATACTTGTAAAATTTGAACTTATCTTACTTTTAGAATTTTTCACCCTTTTTTCTTTTCTGAATATATGAGTCAATCTTGGGGCCTTCTATATCATAGGAAAATACGTCATGATTAAGGCAGAACTCTTCTATTTCTTTACTTTTTAACTTCTTTACTTGATCTCTATGGTTTCCTTTGTTTGCTGAGATTTGTTTTGAACCATGCATCTTATTGTCTCAGCTTTATAAATAGCTGAAATTGCATGTCTATCACCAGTTCTGGATACACTTACTCTTTTTTATTATGATAAGAATAATGTATAAATAGGTGTAAGTCACATTTAAGTCCATAATTAATAGCATGGCATTACGATTTACAACACATTATAAAGTTTTATATAATAATTTTCACTAACTCAAGGGTAGTTTCTAAAACACCAGATTTCAAAATAAAGTCACATACATGTCTGACAATCTGGAGTCTATGTACAGCCCCAAATTGAACATTCTTAAGAATGATCAGAGAAAAAAAATATTCAAACCAGCATTTCCAAATCAATGAGAGGTAAAACCATAAGTGCCTCTTGTCCTCAAAGATGAATATGGGTATGGTCATAGAGACTAAAACTAACTAGATGTGTATGCTTAATATATGATGTGACTGATTTATTACTAACTTCTGGGAATTCATAAACAATGTCAAAAGCAGGTTAGAATACTAAACCAGCAGAGAAAACTTGGTACATACAGAAAGGACTATTTGCTATCAGGAAAATCAATTCCAATGAATTAATTCATACAAGTCTCTTAGAAATGAATAAATTACTAAGCAACTAGTAATAATAATATCAGCTTCATGAATGGAAGAGAATAAGAGAGCAAAGGGGAGAGTAAGAGTCATCAATGAGATGCAAGATATACTATGAGACACACACACACACACACACACACACACACACACACACAGAGGGGAGGGGGAGGGGAGAGCAAAAAATAAAGACCATTTTAGGATGTCCAGCTTATTTGTAAAACCACATATGCTTGTATGAACAAATATTCATTTCATATGCATGAATAAGTGTAAATGTTATCAGAAAAAATTGAGAAATCCTAAGGGGATACAAATGATAAATTCTCACATAAATATAAAAACTTATAAACAAAATCAAAGATGAAATATATGACTATTTTAAAACTCTTTTCTACGTAAAACATACAAATTGGCAGCATTGTTTGAAAATAAATAAATGGCATTAACACTAATAATGCTTTAATAAATCAGAAAGAAATGACTTTCTTACCAGGATCACATCACTTGAAACAGTGATGTGAATATATTCATTTTTCCTACCAAAACAGCAAGGTTTTAAAAAATAAAGGAAAGAAAAAAAGAAATGAATGATTTACCAAGCACCTAGTAACAGTAATATCAGCTTCCTGAAAGCAGAGATGTAAGAGTAGCCAGACGTTCTACAATATAGCATCAAAGTAATCTGCTATTAGTAAAATGTTTTAAGATGTATCCAGGAGAATGAATGTGACACTTCTACAGAAAAAAGCCATCAATAGAAACTCCTTTGAAAGTGTCCATATGTTTGGATTAGGAAACAAATTTTTCAAAGAAACTGCTGCACATTTGAAGAAGTAAGGGAAAGCATGACAAAACAATTAATTTACAGACAAACTGCATTAATAACTTAAATACGAGTTCTAGAATTGAAAAACTAAATAACTAATAAGAAAGCTCAATCAAGAATATTCACCAGTAGGCTCAGATAGCAGAACAAAGAATCAATGAACTTAAAAACAGTGCCACTAAAGTTACAATTGTTAAGAATAATTTTTAAGAATACAGAAAATAGTGGATTCCAAGATGGCAGCACCCATTTCTAGGGAGCAGAGAATAAGAGGATGCAAAATCAACTTAAGGGAAGGACTTGGGGGAGGAGCAGACCCAGATATGCTACATCATGGCCAGACATCCTCCAGATTCGGGACTCACAATCTTGGAGCACCCTACAGCCTTCCAAATGCTCAAACAGAGAGCAGGCCCTCTGGGGAACAGAGGAGCAGTGCAGCAAAACTTAGTTTGGTGAGCAGAGATAGCTGCAGGCCAAAACCCACATTAGCTGCAATCCCAAAGAGACCTGTGAGACACCTGAGCACCTTCAGATTTGAGCTCTCTCTACTATCTCCCAACCTGCCTGGCCCATGTGGGACACACAGAGACAGCAACCAAAACAATATAGCATCTCTAGATCCCAGCTATCCCAAAGAAAGCAACCTGGAGAGTTCAAACACAATGGAAATACAAGAAAATGACCTCAAATCTAAAGGAGAGATAAACCAGTTTGTGTTATGATCCCAAGTGTGGGATAGAGAATGGTCTTGTGAGAGAACAGTTGATGTTAATCCATTAGAAGGCAAACCACCTTGTGCAGGAGCTTGATTGTTGCCAGCTGAAAAGATCCATGACCAGACTCTGGGAGGAGATACATAAATGAAGCCAAAACTGGAGGCAGGGCCTTTGGAGACTTGGGATAGTTTTAGCTGTTCATCGCTCCACTTTGAGATGCCCCTAGAGAGAACTGCTTGAGGAAAGGCTTCAGAGCTCTAGGCTCTTGCTGAGGTTCCAGGTCCTCGTTATTCCAGGTTCCAGCAGAAGAAATCCTGCTGATTATGCCAGGAGAATCATTCCTTGGAACTGATATCTGTATGGTTTTGTTATTCTTTAATCCTCTTTTCCTATCATCTATGTTAGTCTGGTTATAAGTGAAGTACACTCAGTAAATAAGTTCATAATAAAATATATTGGTTAAGAAAATTAAGCCTACACAAATCCTTAGTAATGAAGATGATAATGGAGGAAATGAATAAAATCCATAAACAACTGCAGGAGGACACAGCCAAACAGGTGGAAGACATAAAAGACGCCTATAGAGAGGTACAGAGAAAACAAGATATTCTATGACAAAAACAAATTCAAACAGTACCTATCCACAAATGCAGCTTTACAGGAGATACTAGAAGGAAAACTCCACCCCAAAGGGACAAGCTCCAATGAAAATTACATGGGAAATAAATAAATACACCATCACAAAAACACAACAAGAGAAACTCTCTACTACAACCAACATCAAAATCAAGGGACTTAACAGTCACTGGTCATTAATATATTTCAACATCAGTGGTCTCAGTTCTCCAATAAAAAGACACAGACTAATAGAATGGATGCATAAACAAGATCGAAGATTCTTCTGCATTAAATAAACATGTCTGAGCCACAAGGATAGACATTACATCAGGTTAAAAGGATGGAAAAAGATATTCCCTAGCAAACGGACACGAGAAGCAAGCTGATGTAGCCATTTTAATATCTAATAAAATAGACTTTCAACCAAAATTAATCAAAAGGGATGAAGGACACTTCATACTCATCAAAGGTAAAGTCAACCAAGATGACATAAAAATTCTGAACATCTATGCTCCAAATACAAGAGCACCCCCATTTGTAAAAGAACTATTAACAAAGCTTAACCCACACATTTGTCGCCACACATTAATAGTGGGAAATTTCAACACTCCACTGCCTCTAAAGGATAGGTCATTGAAACAGAAACTAAGGTGAGAAATAACATCATGAATCAAATGGCTCTAACAGAAATTTACAGAACTTTTCACCCAAACACAAAGGATTATATCTTCTTCTCAGCACCTCATGGAACCTTCTCCAAAATTGATCACACAGTAGGTTTCAAAGCAAGCCTCAACAGATACAAGAAAATTGAAATAATACCTTATATCCTATCAGATCATCATGGTCTAAAGCTGGACTTCAATAATAACAGAAATAACAAGAAGCCTACACACACATGGAAACTAAACAACTCTCTACTTAATGACACCTGGGTCAAGGAAGAAATAAAGAAAGAAATTAGAGTTAGGGTTAGGAATTAGGAACTTCCTGAAATTCAATGAAAATGAAGGAACAACATACCCAAATTGGTGGGACACATTGAAAGCAGTGTTAGGAGGAAAATTCATAGCACTAAGTGCCTTTATAAGGAAATTGGAAACATCCCGTATAAGCAACTTAATAACATATCAGGAAGCCCTAGAAAAAAAGAAGCAGAAACACCTAAGAGGTAAAGATGTCCGGAAATAATTAAACTCGGGGCTGAAATCAATAAATTAGAAATGAAGAGAAGAATTCAAAGAATCAACAAAACCAGGAGCTGTTGTTTGAGAAAATCAACAAAGCAGACAAACCGTTAGTCAAACTAACTAAAAGGCAGAGAGACAGTATCCAAATCAACAAAATCAGAAATGAAAGGGGGACATAACAACAGACACTGAAGAAATACAAAGAATCCTATTTCAAAGACATATATGCCACAAAATTTGAAAATCTAAGGGAAATGGACAATTTTCTTGATCGATTACACTTACCAAAATTGAATCAAGATCAGATAAACAAACTAAATAGTACTATTTCCCCTACAGAAATAGAAGCAGTCATTAACAATATCCCAACAACAACAACAAAAAAGCAAAGGGTCGGAAGATTTCAGCAGAGTTCTACCACACCTTCAAAGAAGAGTTAATACCAATACATTTTAAACTACTCCAAAAGATAGAAATGGATGGAGCATTACCTGAGGCCACAGTTACTTTGATACCTAAACTTCACAAAGACCCTACAAAGAAAGAGAATTTCAAACCAATTTCTCTTATGAACTTTGATGTTAAAATACTCACAAAATGATTACAAGAATATACCCAGAAAGTGCTCCACCACACACCAAGGACATGCTCAACCATGTTTATACCAGCCTTATTTTCGATAGCTAGAACATGGAAACAATTTAAATGTCCCTCAGTCGAAGAATGGATAAAGAAACTGTGGTACATTTACACTATGGAATACTACTCAGCTATTAAAAACAAGGAAATTCTGAAATTTGTGGACAAATGGATGGAACTAGAAATGGTCATACTGAATGAGTTAACACAGACTCAGAAAGACTCACGTATTACATGCTCACTTATAATTGGACACTAGCCCAACACGGATATTCCCTGAAAGACTTTGATAGGCAGTGACAACACGGTGGGGGAGGAGGTCCTCTTCTGACACAAACCTAGGGAAGGGAAATAGGGTGTAAGAGGGAAGAAGGGAGATATAAGAGGAGACAAGCAAGGGAATAATAATTGATATGTAATATGAATAAATTAATAAAATTTTTATAAAAAACAAAAAACAAGTTAGTTATCATAAATTATGTTTTTAAATAATATTAGATAATGTCTTGGTACATTTCAAAAGCTATAAAAAATAAAACTGATTTTAAAATAATAAAAAAGAAATAAATTGAAAAACAGAAAATAAAGTCACTAACAAAATCAACAAAAAACTTGAATAAAGTTGTACTTGAAACCTAAGACATCATTTGGGGCAATTAATGATAATGCTCAAATACTGGTTCAAATTTCAGTGCTGATGAGTCACCAATTTTATTCAAAAGGTTGATGGTTTCTCAGAAATATAGATGATCATATCCACTTTTCACTTAGTATAAGTTAAAGAAATATAGATAGCTGACAACAATAATTAATGAAAAAGAGTCTGTGGGTTTGAAAGAGATCTAGAAAGCTTCTATGGGAGGGAGGGAGGGAGGAAAGGAAAGGTAAAGGATGTAAGTATATTATGATCTCAAAAAGAAAAGAAATAATTAAAAAGAGAATAGTCATTTCCATGTCTCATGCATTTTTCATGGAAAATTTATATAAAACAAGTGCTCATATACTGATGTTGTCTTCAAGGCTGTCAAATGCACATAGCCAAAACACTAAGAATGTAACGTTTATATAATTCCAGATTGTGTCATGGTTCTTCTTGCTATAGGTAATTTATTGTATATATGTATAGTAATATAAATTTATATGTAAAAATGTTTAATTAAAATATTACAAATTTTAAAGCATACATTCTACAGCAAAAGCTTGTGTTTTGGAACAAGAAATGAATATAGATATGAATCAACTGGATGTAACAATAATAACACAAATACACATTGAAATTTATAAAGAAAAGATGTTATTCATAGATCTGATCTTGATCTATGATTAACAAAACATTTAATTTTATGCTCTTCAATCTGCAAATCCTTTTTATATAATTACTTTATTCAGATTACAATTCAATTGTTATCCCATCACTTGTATCCTCCCATTCCTCCCTCCCTCCCACTTTCTCCCTATTCCCTCCCCTAGGTTTATGACCGAGAGGGACCTCCTCCCCCACTAAACCTCAAAGTCCAGCCTCAGTGATAAGGCTACATCTTCTCCAACAAGCCATACAAGCCATACTTCCTTATCCTTCCCAAACAGTTCTACCAACTGGGGATGTAGCATTCAAACACATGAGCTTATGAAGAACCATTTTATTCAAACCACCACAGCTACAACTTAAGCCATTTCATTTTATAACTACATTTTATGTGATGTATACATATAAATGTTGTTTCGTTGTTGAATTGTTTTGTGTTTCTATGCATCCAACCCAGGATTTTGTGTGTATTAGGCAAGCATCCTACCAATAAGTTACATCCCCACACAAATAAATAAGTGCCAAGTTTTAGGAGTTATTTAGAAAAGTTTTTTTTTTTAAAGATAGCTAATGTTCTACTGTAAAGGTAACTCTTATTCACCTCTGATGTAGTTGTTGTGTTGAAGACTTACTGCTGGATAACTGGCCCTTTTCTAGCTTTCTGAACTCTTGCTGGCTGGTTCAAGTCAGATGCTCTGGCCCAAAACTCTGTTCAAAACTGACTGATTCAAACTGGCATCACTAGCTCCTGCCTGAATTACTGTTTGGCCTCAAACTAACTGTCAATCTGTTCTTGTTTTCTGGTTCCTTCTTATTCTCTGGTTTCAACTGCCTCTGCAGACCTGCACTGTACTGCATGAACTCAATGCCACTGTACTGCCTCACAAATGATTCCCAGCTGTTGACTTTCAACTCACTGCCAAGTGTTTGACTCACTGGCTCTTCCTTCATCTCTCTTAAATAGTAGCTCTTTCCTCTCTGTTCTTGTGAAAGTTTATTTCTTCTACAACTTTACCTTCATTGCTTTGGATTAAAGGTATATACTAAGGGTGTGTGTCCATTCAGCCTGATCAAAAAGCCTAGAAGACCTTTATATGTGTACTATTGCCAGAACAGCCATATTGCTGGTTAAAATTCCCCTACATTCCACTTTCACTAATTCTGTTTTAGCTTAATTTAGTTATGCTTTATAAGCAGTCATTACATCTTATGAGATATAAGATAAGCTAGCATTTCCAGATAGAGGGAGGGAGGAAGATAGAGACACAGAGAGGAGAGAGAGAGACAGACAGAGAGAGAGAGAGAGAGAGAGAGAGAGAGAGAGAGAGAGAGAGAGAGAGAGAGAGAGAGCAGAGAAAGAGGAAAGAGTGAGCAGAGAATGAGACAGAGAGACAGAGACAGAAAGAGAGAGACAGTGAGAGGAGGAGGAAAGTTTAAAGGTCTTTATGCTGTACCATCTTAATTATGTTAGAGAAGATTATATCAGCTATCTTATTATTTTTTTATTTTTATTTCATTTCTTTTTTAAAATTTTTTAATTTATTTATTTTCCTCTATTCAAGAATCACCTATTATTATTTTATTGTTATAACTGAGGTTACAAGAAAGTGTGGGATTTAGATTTAATAAATAATTATAGAGTATAGATAATCCTAAAGGTCCAGATCTTTTTTTTTTTTTTTAACTTTTTTTCTTCTTTTTTTTCTTATTCTTGTTACTTCTCAATGTTTATCCATCCCTTGTATCCTACCATTCCTGTTCCCCACCCTTTTTCCCATTATTACCCTCCCCTATGACTGTTCCTGAGGGGGATTACCTCCCCCTATATATTCTCATAGGGTATCAAGCCTCTTCTTGGCTACCTGCTGTCCTTCCTCTGGTGCCACCAGGTCTCCCCCTCCAGGGGACATGGTCAAATGTGAGGCACCAGAGTACGTGAGAAAGTCATATCACACTCTCCACTCAACTGTGGAGAATATTCTGACCATTGGCTAGATCTGGGAAGAAGGTTAAAGTTTACCTCCTGTATTGTCCTTGGCTGGTGCCTTAGTTTGAGCGGGACCCCTGGGCCCAAATCTGCCTATCATATTGTTCTACTTGTAGATTTCTAGGACCCTCTGTATCCTTTTATTTTGCTATTCTCCCATGCGTCTCTCATTTAGAGTCCCAATAGGATGCCTTCCCCTCTGTCCCAGTTTCCTGGTAAGTGAAGGCTTTCGTGGGACATGCCCCTTGGGCTAGTATGCAGATATAAGTGAGTATATACCATTTGATTCTTTCTGCTTCTGGGTTAACTCACTCATGATCATTTCTAGCTCAATCCATTTATCCACAAATTTCTGGAATTCCTTGTTATTAATAGCTGAGTAGTATTCCATAGTGTATATGTACCACAGTTTCTTTATCCACTCTTCTACTGAGGGACACTTAGGCTGTTTCCATGTTCTGGCTATTATGAATAAGGCTGCTATGAACATGGTTGAGCAAATTTTCTTGTTGTGTGCTGGAGCATCTTCTGGGTATTTTCCAAGGAGTGGAATAGCTGGGTCTTGAGGAAGCCCTATTCCCATTTTTCTGAGATAGCACCAGATAGATTTCCAAAGTGGCTGTACTAGTTTGCATTCCCACCAGCAATGAAGTAGTGTTCCTCTCTCCCCACATCCTAGCCAGCATGTGGTGTTGCTTGAGTTTTTGATCTTAGCGATTCTGATGGGTGTAAGATGGAATCTCAGAGTTGTTTTGATTTGCATTTCCCTGATGACTAAGGAGGTTGAGCATTTCTTTAAGTGTTTCTCAGCCGTTTGATACTCCTCTGTTGAGAATTCTCTATTTAGTTCCAAGCCCCATTTCTCAATTGGGTTATTCGGTTTGGTGGTGTTAATTTCTTGAGTTCTTTATATATTTTGGATATTAGACCTTTGTCAGATGTAGGGTTGGTGAAGATTTTTTCCCAGTCTGTAGGCTGTCGCTTTGTTCTCTTGACAGTGTCTCCTGCCTTACAGAAGCTTCTCAGCCTCATGAGGTCCCATTTATTAATGATTGACATTAAGGCCTGGGCTGTTGGTGTTCTGTTCAGGAAGTTGTCTCCTGTGCCAATATGTTCCAGGCTCTTTCCCACTTTTTCCTCTAAGTGGCTTAGTGTCTCTGGTTTTATGTTGAGGTCTTTAATCCACTTGCATTTGAGTTTTGTGCAAGGTGACAAATATGGGTCCAGTTGCATTTTTTTTACACATAGACCTCCAGTTAGACCAGCACCATTTGTTGAAGATGCTATCCTTTTTCCATTGAATGGATTTGGCTTCATTGTCAAAAATCAAGTGACCATATGTGTGTGGATTCATATCTGGGTCTTCGATTCGATTCCACTGATCAACCAGCCTGTTGCTGTGCCAGTACCATGCTGTTTTAATTACTATTGCTTTATAGTACAGTTTGAGATCAGGTATGGAGATTCCTCCGGAGCACCTTTTATTGTACAAGATTGTTTTAGTTATTCTGGGTTTTTTGTTTTTCCATATGAAGTTCAGAATTGAACTTTCAATGTCTTTAAAAAAATTGTGTAGTTATTTTGATAGGGATTGCATTGAATCTGTAGATTGCTTTTGGTAGGATGGCCATTTTTACTATGTTAATTCTCCCGATCCATGAGCAAGGAAGATCATGCCATCTTCTCAGGTCATCTTCAATCTCTTTCTTCGGAGTTTTGAAATTTTTTTTATACAAGTCCTTCACTTGCTTAGTTAGGGTAACTCCTAGATATTTTATATTGCTTGTGGCTAATGTGAAGGGTGTGGTTTTCCTAATTTCTTCCTCTGCAAGCTTGTCATTTGTGTATAGGAAGGCTACAGACTTTTTTGAGTTAATTTTGTATCCAGCCAATTTGCTGAAGGTGTTTTATCAGCTTTAGGAGTTCTCTGGTGGAATTTTGAGGGTCACTTATGTACACTATCATATCATCTGCAAATAGGGATATTTGACTCTCCTCCTTTCCCATTTGGATACCCTTGATCTCCTTTTGTTGTCTTATTGCTCTGGCTAGAACTTCGAGTACTATATTGAAGAGATATGGAGAGAGTGGGCAGCCTTGCCTTGTTCCCAAATTTAGAGGAATTTCCTTGAGTATCTCACCATTTACTTTGATTTTGGCTATTGGCTTGCTGTATATAGCCTTTATTATGTTGAGGAAAGTGCCTTGTATCCCCGATCTCTCTAAAACTTTAAACATGAATGGGTGTTGATTTTATCAAATGCTTTCTCTGCATCCAAGGAGATGATCATGTGGTTTTTATTCTCAGTTTGTTTATATGGTGGATTACATTGATGGATTTCCGTATATTAAACCATCCCTGCATGCCTGGAATGAAGCCTACTTGGTCATGATGAATGATATCTTTGATGTGTTCCTGTATTCGTTTTACAAGTATTTTATTTAGTATTTTTGCATCTATGTTCATAAGAGAAATTGGTCTGAAATACTCTTTCTTTGTTGAGTCTTTGTGAGGTTTAGGTATCAATGAGACTATGGCCTCATAAAATGAATTTGGTAATTTTCCATCCATTTCTATCTTTTGGAGTAGCTTGAAGAGTATCGGTATTAGCTCGCCCTTGAAGGTCTGGTAGAATTCTGCACTGAAACCATCTGGCCCTGGGCTTTTTTTTGGTTGGGAGACCATCGATGATTGCTTCTATTTCAGTAGGGGAAATGGGACTATTTAGCTTGTTTATCTGTTCTTCACTCAACTTTGCCAAGTGAAATTGATCAAGAAAATCGTCCATTTCCCTTAGATTTTCAAATTTTGTGCCGTATATGCTTTCAAAGTAGGGTCTTATGATTCTTTGAATTTCTTCAGTGTCTGTTGTTATGTCTCCCTTTTCATTTCTGATTTTGTTGATTTCAATACTGTCTCTCTGCCTTTTAGTTAGTTTGGCTAATGGTCTGTCTATCTTGTTGATTTTCTCAAAGAACCAGCTTTTGGTTTTGTTGATTCTTTGGACTGTTTTCTTAGTTTCTAACTTGTTAATTTCAGCCCTGAGTTTGATTATTTCCAGGCGTCTACTCCTCTTGGGTGTTTCTGCTTCTTTTTTTCCTAGGGCTTCCAGTTGTGTTGTTAAGATGCTTATGTGCGATGTTTCCAATTTCTTTTTAAAGGCACTTAGTGCTATGAACTTTCCTCTTAGCACTGCTTTCAATGTATCCCACAAATTTGGGTATGTTGTTTCTTCATTTTCATTGAATTTCAGAAACTCCTTGATTTCTTTCTTTATTTCTTCCCTGACCCAGGTGTCATTTAGCAGAGAGTTGTTTAGTTTCCACATACGTGTAGGCTTTTTGTTATTTCTGTTGTTGTTGAATTGCAGCCTAAGAGCATGGTGATCTGATAGGATACAAGGTATTATTTCAATCCTCTTGTATCTATTGAGGCTTGCTTTGTGACCTACGATGTGATCAATTTTGGAGAAGGTTCCATGGGGTGCAGAGAAGAAGGTGTATTCTTTCTTGTTTGGGTGAAATGTTCTATAGATATCTGTTAGATCCATTTGACCCATGGCGTTGGTTAATGATGTTATTTCTCAGCTTAGTTTCTGTTTCAATGACTTATCCTTCAGTGAGAGTGGGGTGTTGAAGTCTCCCACTATTATTGTGTGGGGATCGATGTGTGGTTTAAGCTTTTTTAGGAGATCTTTTACAAATGTGGGTGCCCTTGTATTGGGAGCATAGATGTTCAGAATTGTGATGTCATCTTGGTTGACTTTACCTTTGATGAGTATGAAGTGTCCTTCCTCATCCCTTTTGATTAATTTTGGTTGAAAGTCTATTTTGTTCTAAACTAAAATGGCTACGCCTGCTTGCTTCTTGTGACCATTTGCTTGGAATATTTTTTCCAACCTTTTACCCGGAGGTAATGCCTTTCAGTATGGGTAAGATGTGTTTCTTGAATGCAGAAGAATGTTGGATCTTGTTTATGTACCCACTCAGTTAGTCTGTGTCTTTTTATTGGAGAATTGAGGCCATTGATGTTGAGAGATATTAATGACCAGTGACTGTTAAGAGTCTTAATTTTGATGTTGTTTCCAGTTGAGCGTTTGTGTAGTTGTGTTTTTGCCATGGGATAGTTATCTATTTCCTGGGTAGTTTTGGTTGTAGCTTGACCCTTTGGGATGGAGTTTTCCTTCTAGTACCTTCTGTAAAGCTGGATTTGTGGATAGGTACTGTTTGAATTTGTTTTTGTCATGGAATATTTTGTTTTCTCCATCAATGGTTATTGATAATTTTTGCTGGGTAAAGTAGTCTGGCCTGGCATCTGTGGTCTCTTAGGGTTTGCAGGATCTCTGTCCAGGCCCTTCTGGCTTTTATAGTCTCTGCTGAGAAGTCGGGTGTAATTCTGATAGGTTTACCATTAAATGTTATTTGGCCCTTTTCCCTTGCAGTTTTTAATATTTTTTCTTTGTTCTGCATGTTTTGTGTTTTGATTATTATGTGGCAGGCAGTTTTTCTTTTCTGGTCAATTCTATTTGGTGTTCTGTAGGCCTCTTATATGTTTATAGGCATTTCTTTCTTTACATTGGGGAAATTTTCTTCTATGATTTTGTTGAGAATAGTTTCTGGACCCTGGAATCTGATGTCTTCTCTTTCTTCAATGCCTATTATCCTCAGATTTCTTCTTTTCATGGTGTCCCTAATTTCTTGAATGTTTTGTGTCAGGAGTTTTTCAGATTTGGCATTTTCTTTAATGGTTTATTCAATATCTGTGATTGTATCTTCTAGCCCTGAGATTCATTCTTCCATCTCTTGGATTCTGTTAGAAAAGGTCACCTCTGTGTTGCTTGCCTTCTTCTCTGAGGTCTCACATTCTCGTTTTTCTTCTGTCTGTGTGTTTATCATTGAATCCATTTTCATTTTCAGATCTTGAACTGATTTTTTGATTTCTTTCATCTGATTTTTTGTATATTCCTGAGTTTCTTCCATTGCCTCTTTATAGGTCTTCAGAGCTTGAACCGTTTTATTTCTTTCTTTCATCTGGTTGCTTTCATTTTCCTGCAATTTTTCCAGTTCCACTCTATGTGCTTCTTTTATGTCTCTCACCTGTTTGTCTGCGTCTTCCTGCATTTGATTACGAATTTTATTTGTTTCCTCCATTATCATCCTCATTACTAAGGATTTGAGGTCATTTTCTTGTATTTCCATTGTATTTGAGTTCTCTGGGTTGTTTTCTTTGGGATAGCTGGAAACTGGAGACGCCATGTTGTTTGGGGGTTTTTTGCGTGTGCTTTTTCGTTGTCTTTTAGACATCTTGCCATCTTTGTTTTTGTTGGGTAGCTTCTAGAGTTGGATGGAGGGTGTCTGACGATAGATTCACTTGTTTTCTCACGATTTCCCTAAGCTGCGAGCTCAAAGCTTCACTGGTGTGGGTGTTAGGAGCTTAGTCCTGTTGTTCTGGTCTCTCACAGCCAGTGATCTTCAGCCCCCCTGTGCTGTGGATCCTGCAATTGTTCTGGGTCTCTGAATGAGCGTTGGGTCAGGCCAAGGTATCCACAGCCTTCTGTGTGCCCTGTCAAGTCCAGCCAGGAGCACTGGGCCTGAACCACGGGCTGAACTCAGCTAGATTCTCAGGGCCTGAACTGTCTGCCAAGCTCAGCTAGGGATTCTGAGCCCAAAATGCACACAGGGTCCAGCCAGAATTTTTGAGCTGGGAGTACGCACTAGCCTTTTGGTCCAAAGTGCGTGCTGTGGTCAATTATTGACTCAGGGCCCGAACTGACCACCAATCTCAGCCAGGAATTCTGGATTCAAATTGCACACTGTGTCCAACCAGAGTCTTAGAGCTGGTGGAACCGACTGCTCTGTCCAGCCTGTGCCACAGCAGGAGAACTGTGGCTGCTCTGAGTTAGCGCCAGTGGTGGAACCAAGTGCTCCGCCCAGAGTTAGCGCCAGTGGTGGAACCAAGTGCTCTGCCCAGACTGTGTCACCGCAGGGGAGCTGCCGCTGAGCTGAGGTGGTGCCTAGGATGGAACTGAGCACACCACCAAGCCTGCGCCACAGCAGGAGAACTGCGGCTGCTCTCAGTTAGTGCCAATGGTGGAACCAAGTGCTCCGCCCAGACTGTGTCACTGCAGGGGAGCTGCCGCTGAGCTGAGGTGGTGCCTAGGGTGGAACTGAGTGCTCGGCCAAGCCTGCGCCACAGCAGGAGAACTGCGGCTGCTCTGAGTTAGTGCCTGTGGTGGAACCAAGTGCTCTGCCCAGACTGTCACTGCAGGGGAGCTGCCGCTGAGCTGAGGTGCTGCCTAGTGTGGAGCTGTGCGCTCAACTAAGCCTGCGCCACAGCAGGGGAGCTGTGGCCATGCTGAGTCAGTGCCTCAGACAGAATTGCTTGCTGGGCCGGGCCAGTACCCAGGACTCTGGGGCCGAACTGTCCGCCGAGTCCAGTCTGGGTCCGAAGGCTCCACGCGACCCAAATCCTGCCCCGAGTCTCCTCTCCCGCAGCAACTCCCACCAGCCACCACACCAATCGCCTCCACCGGAAGGCTATGAGCTGCAAACCTCAGCCACCACCGCTGATGCCGCTGGTGCTGCTGCCTCTGCCGTTGCCGCTCCAATCAGAGAAAATCCACACTCCTCCCATGTGCAGGGGCATGCAGGTCCTCCGCACCCTGGTCCCTCCGAACCGTGGAGCACTCCCGCTGCCGTTATGTTCGGACCTTGGTGTTCCTGGCTCAGAAATCTGTGCAATTCCCTGAATTGTTCACTGGAGCCTCCAAACGCGGTCCACACTTCTTGCCGCCATCTTGGATCCTCTCAGCTATCTTAAATATTCAAGCCTGTATAAACATGACAGTTCTATTTTATTTTTATGGCTCAGGAGTATAAGACTCTGTTTAAGAAGCAATCCTCACCTCTGTGCTTCTCCCTTAGGAATGTGAACTAGAGTCACACACATACTAGTCCTGTGTTCTAATATTTGCCTACACTTACACTATCTAGTATCTAATATTGTGATGAATAAAGTTGCCTTAATTAGATACTTCAATTATCCATATATGAAAATATTTATTGAAAAGTTTTATCAAAAGGGATGCAATAGAAACCCATCTAGTTTACAGCTTGCTGATTATAACAGCAGAAACTGAGAGTCATAAACGTTGAGACAGATTCTGTTAACACTTAAAAATGTTAATGTTATGTATGATCCATGAATTCTCTATTTAAGGTTTAGAAGCACTTTTATAATACTCTTAGTCTTTCAATAAATCACTCAGTTCTCTAAAATTATTTAATTAGTATGTCATACATTTTACTCGTAGGCTCTACAACTATCATTGCTCTCATGAAAGTTACATTATGATAATGATGATAAATTATATGCTATTGAATAATTGCATAAATGTTATAATTTCTAACATTGCTATGCTGTGAAAGTAGAACATAAGGCCAGAACCAAAGGTAATACATACAACTATAGGCATATATGCCCAAATAGAGAGTTAGAATTGGTTTCTTTGAGGTATTAGTATATGGCATAAAACCAAAACCTTAAAAGGAGACAGAGTAAGTAGCTGTAATGTAAGAACATTCCTACAAACAGAAAAAAATGATTGCAAATATGATATAGTAGGCTAGGATAGTTAGGACAAAAAGATTAAGGGGTATAATGATGAAAGTTAGCATAGACAGAGGCCAAAAAATTAGTACTTTCCAACTAAACATAGAAGGGTCCATACTTTCTTATAAGAACAATGGAAACAATGAGAATGTAGGAGTAAGTCATCTGATATTTTTAGTTAGAGATATTAGATTATGTTTGGACATGTTCAGAAGGTATTAAAGAATCAATGCAGACTGAAACTTCTCATGGAGATAAAGTAACCAGGATCAGAATTGTATTATGAAAACAAACAGAAAAAATGGCTAAGTATAGAAAACAATGGATGAATTTTCAATGTTTTACATACAAAGTAGTGAGTTGTCTATGCCCACTAGGGCTGAGCTCCATTGTTCAACAACAGCTCAGCATGTCCTCACCAGGCCAACTGCACTAGTTAACTGCAGGCTAGAAACCCCCAACCCCCTGCCCATTGGGTCCCATCTGGCATGTCTGGCTTCCCTAAGACACTTGCTGTCCCATGAAATCCATCATCTGGTAAATGGTTACCTTCCTGAGCCCTGCTCCATCAGGAAAATATAGGCTTGGCCTCCTGTCCCAAGATTAGATGGAGCAGGAGTAGCCAGGGACAAGCAAATGGTTATAGGCCAGCAGAAAAACAGAGTCAACAAGAGCCATGGCAATATGGTAGGTACCAGAGCCCACCTATCCTACTACAACAAGTTTTGGATATCCTAACACAACCAAAGCACAAGAACAATGACTTTAAATCCAATCTTATGAAGATGGTAGAGGCCTTTAAAGAGAAAATTAATAAATCTTTAAATGAATACAGGAAAAGAAGATTAAACAGATGAAAGAAATGAATAGAACTTTTCAAGATCTGAAAGTTTAAATAGATGCAATAAAGAAAACACAAACTGAGGGAAACCTAGAGATAGAAAAATCTAAGGAAGAGAACAGGAACAACATAAGTAAGCATCACCAACAGAATACAGGAGATGGAAAAGAGAATCTCAGATATCGAAGACAAAATTAAAGAAATCAATACATCAGTCAAAGAAAATGTTAAATCTAAAAAAATTTCTAAGCCCAGCACAAAGGCACATGCTTGGAATTCCAGCATTCAGGGAGACAGAGGCAGATGTATCTCTGTGACTTTGAGGCCAGCTTGGTCTACAAAGTGAGTTCAGGATAGCCAAAGTTACACAGAGAATCTCTGTCTCAAAAAAAGGACAAAAATTTTCTGACATAAATCCAGGAAATTCTAGGATAAAATGAACAAACCTAGAGAACAAATAATAAGAATACAATAAGGTGAACAGTCCCAGATCCAAGGACCAGAAAACATTTTCAACAAAATCATATAAGAAGATTTTCCCAACCTAAATAAAGAGATGCCTACAAACATACAAGAAACCTAAAGAATATCAATTAGACTGGAACAGAAGAGAAAAATCTTTGTGCCACATAATAATCAAAACCCTAAATGTACAGAAGAAAGAAAGAATATTAAAAGATGCAAGGCCTCTCTCCAAAGGCCAAGTAAATACAAAGACAGACCTATCAGAAACTCACCCAACTTCTCAACATAGACTCTAAAAGTTAGAAGGGCCTGGACAGATGTTTAACAGTCTCTAAGAGGCCATGGATGCCAGCCCAGACTACTACAACCAGAAAATATTCCAATCACCATAGATGGAGAAAATAAGATATTCCAAGCAAAAGAAAATTTAAACAATATCTATCCAGAACTCCAGCCCTACAGTAAATAATAGAAGGAAAACTCTAAAACAAGGAGCTTAACAATGCCCATGAAAACAGTGGGATACTTCAACAGCCCACTCTCACATCAATGGACACAGGTCATTCAGACAGAAACTAAAAAGAAATAATGAAAGTAACAGCTGTTATGAATCATATTGCCCTAAAATATCTACAGAATTTTCACTCAAACCCAAATGAATATACTTTCTTCTCAGCACCACATGGAACCATCTCCAAAATTGACCATATACTCAGCCGCAAAGCAAACTTCAACAGATACAAGAAAATTGGAGTAACTCCTTGTATCTTATCAGACCACCATGGATTAAAGCTGGATTTTAACAACAGAAGAACAGAAAGCCCTCATACTCATGGAAACTGAACAACTCTATTCAGTGACAAATGGGTCAGGGAAGAAATAAAGAAAGAAGTTAAAGTTTTTTTCTAGAATTCAATGAAAATGAAGGCACAACATCCCCAAATTTATGGGACACAATGAAAGCAGTGATAAAAGTTCATAGCACTAAGTTCCTTCATAAAGAAATTGAAGAGATCTCATACTAAAGATTTAACAGCATCTCTGGAAGCTCTAGAACAAAAAGAAGCCAGGACCCTCAAGAGGAGTAGATAGCAGAAAATCATCAAACTTGGGGCTGAACTCAAGGAATTAGGAATAAAGAGAACAATTTGAAGAATCAACAAAACCAAGAGCTGGTTCTTTGAGAAAATCAACAAGGTAGACAAACCCTTAGCCAAGCTAACTTAAAGGCAGAGAAACACTATCCAAATCAGCAAAATCAGGAGTGCAAAGGGGGACATAATGACATATGCTGAGAGAATACAAAGAATCTTTAGGTCTTACTTCAAAAACCTTTACTCACCACTATCCCAACAATGTCCTGTCCGAGATGGCCCAGTGCAAGAGGTACAGCGCTGTGACCCTTGGAAGCACAGATCATATGGCTGCAAATGGCAATGAGAGCCAGGGCTGTGGTCTGCAACCTGGCCTCTTGCACACTGTTGCCCAGGATTCTGAGTGCTGCTGGCTGTACACTGAATCCTCTGTGATGTTGATGCATAAATTCACAGAGAAACCAGAATGGATAACAGCAGAGAATGGTATTAGGAAAGTGGGAATCAGCATTTTTTTCACAGGAAGCTTTGAGAGATGTATACTGTAGTCTGCCTTAAGTTGGGACAAAATTGAAAAACAAAGCAAAACAAAAAACAAGATGAGTTTGGTGCTTTGGAGAGTGAGAAGGCTGCTAGTGAACTCTAATCTCCTTTGTCAGGAGATGTAATTGAAGTCAATGAAGTTTTTGCAGAAACCCAAGGGTCATCAATGGCTGATCAAGATGACACTGAGTGACCTTCTTAACTGGATAAAGTAATGAGTGTAGAAGCATATGAGAAATAGATTAAGTCCACTGAGGATTGAACATGGCACCCCACCACTCCTAAAGAAAGCTCTGGGAAATAACCTACTTGGACAGGATAGAAGATTTGAAATAACTGATGGAGTAACTAACTATTTTCATGCTACTAAAGGACTACCCCCTAACTTCCTAATGGGTGCAGAGAAGAAACACAATGTAAATATTTTTAACAATCCCCATATTAGGGACTTAGATGAGGGCTTACATTTGGTGTTTAGAATTCTTGAGATCATCTTCAGTAAAAAGCGGTTAGAAGCTGGGCTTGGTGACAAACCACCCTTTAGTCCCAGCACTCAACAGGCAGATATTAGTTTAAGGTCAGCATGCTCTACATCACAAGTTCTAGGCCAACCAGTTACATGGCGAGACCCTACTTAGTGATTGTAAGAATTTCATAATTCAGGACAGCAAAGTTGTAAATCTCACATGATACTGTAGTATACCCATCTCTACCACTGGATTTTGGTTAAAAGACTTAGTGTGTCTTTTCATTGGAAATGACAGGAACACAGGAAAGTATTATACATTGCCAGATGAAGGATGGTACTATCTTAATTTCATGAAGTACTGTGTTGGCTGCTATCTTCCCAGTGTGAAGCACTGGCTTAGCAACACACTGAGAAACAAATAAAACATTCATCCTCTTTGTTCATCAAAACAAAACAAAGCAAAAGCTTATACTCCACAAAATTGAAAAAAAAATCTAAACAGAATGAACTAAATTCTTGATAGACACCACTTAAATCAAGACAAGATAAACAATGTAAATAGACCTATTGCCCCTAAGGAAATAGAAATCATTAAAAGTCTCTCAACCAAAAAAATTTCAGGGCCAAATGGTTTTAGCAAAGAATTCTTCCATCCTTTCAAAGAAGAGCTAGTATTAATTCTTTTCAAACTATTCCACAAAATAGAAACAAAAAGAATATTTACAAACTCATTCTATGAGGCCACAGTCACTCTGATACCCAAGGCATGCAAAGACCTAACAAAGAAAGAGAATTTCAGAGTTTGAGGATGTAAACACCAAGTAGAGCTCAATGGGCTACCAGAGTAGAGGGCACAGAGTGAAAAGTCCAGGGATACCAATCATGCCACTGTGCAGCAAATAAGAGAAATCACTTCTGAATTATATGATCATGTTTAAATTTTTATTATTCTTGCTCAGTGGATACAGGTGAGTTAGGTGTTCAAATGTGTGGCAAGCATCACATAGCACATCTGAATTCACAAAGGATAAGGATTAGTACCTTTTTCTAATACCTAAGCTAAAATTTTCTTATTTCAAAGACATAAGAGCATATACTCAGAGAACTCCTATAGTTGTGAGCATATAATTAGATTATGAATAAAGATAATGAGCCAGGTGTGATGGCACAGACATTTAATCCCAGAACTCTAGGAGGCAAAGGCAGGTGGATCACTGTGAGTTTGCATTCAGCCTGGTCTCCAAATTAACTCCAGGACAGCCAAGGCTACCCAGAGACACCCTGTCTTTAGAAAACAAGTGAAACAAAACAGAATAAAAGGATGATAGTGCATTGGCACAAAGTCTTTCCTTAAAGCTTCACTGAATTTCAGAATAAAACTCAACACTTTTAGATCCTGAAAATATCCTTCTATTATAATGATAACAGTTATACCTTCAGACAACTGATAAAAATATCCAAAATGTAAGAAAGAGGAAACTGGGTCCTGTTTGCTTTCTCTTGTGATAAAATACTAACCCAAACAAGCTTGTGGGAGGGAAATGTTTATTTCAACTTAAAGGTTACAGGCCATTCTAAAGGATAGTCAGGACCAGAGTTTAAACACCTACTGAATCAGACTCCACAGAAGAATGAAGCTTACAGCTTGCTCCCAGGCTCAGGCTCAGTTACCACTCTTATGCAACCCAGGCCTATTTTCCTAGGGAAAGTTTTAATTCCAGTGGGCTATGCCTTCCTATAGAAGTTAATCAATCAAGACAATCTGGGGGCTGGAGAGATGGCTCAGAGGTTAAGAGCACTGGCTGTTCTTCCAAAGGTCCTGAGCTCAATTCTCAGCAACCACTAAATAAATAAAATCTTAAAAAAAAAAGATAATCTGTCATAGACATGGTCAATTTTATGTAGGTGGTTCTTTAGTTGAGGTTCTTTTTTTCCAAGTGTATCAAGTTGATAAACAAGTTTAGGCATCACATTATAAATCATAATTAGGACAATTATCATTATAAAATCTGGCCTAGAAATGACATAGACATTAACATCAGCAAAGACATTAAGCTAGTTACTACTGCTCAGTAGTTATGCATAGTTGAACATGGAATTAGAAATGTAGATGTGTCTCTACCTTCCTATGCCAAAAAGAAAAAAGAAATCCTCTTCTTCCTGTTTTTTCCTCTTTTATTTCTCCTCTCTCTTCTCTCCCTTCATCACTCCATTCTTTCAATCCTACTCTTACTTTTGACATGCTTGGGAAATGCAGGTGAGAGTGAGGATCTGACTCTTAAATATGAACAGTGAAATTGTAGAACTATAGATCAATCTTACATTATCATATAAACATAAGAAAAAGTACCCTTGGCGCAAGCTTAAGTTAACCCAGAAGACTTGTTATATCTTTCATCTGTTTTTCTTCTTATTGTCTGTTTGATAATTGAACATACTCAACTCCTTTTCATTTTGAAAATTGTCTTCATATCTCCACTCTGGCTCATGTTTCTTAATCAGTGAAAGCCTCTTGAATTATGTTTTGCAATTACTGTTTCGGTCAAAGTTTTTTGGTGTCTAATGAACTGGTAGTTACAAAAACTCGCTCAAGAGCTTCTTTAGCTAAGTCTAGTTGAACATGTTTTAGCCTTTCTCATAATACACTTCCTTGCTCAAACCTCATTAGCATCTTTCGCCTCAAGACAACCTTCTAATGTTACTCCCTTGGAAACAGTTGTTATAAAGTAGCTTCTTTAGTCACTACATTTCCAGGCCCTTTTCTTACTTTAATGTTGGCTAGTTAATTAATGTCTATTTATATAGTGTTTATCTATTGAGTGAGGAGAATAATATAACATCTATATACCTCTTAAGGTTGTCCATGAAAGTATAATAAAGTAGGCTTGACTAAGTCCATTGTATAGAAAATAGAAACCTTAACATCAAATGTGTAATCTAAACTCATCAAATCCTAATCTCTAATGCACTTTATTATCAAGAAATATAAATGACACATACCATTTATAATCAGTTCAAACTCTAAGAATGTCCTTTTTTCCCCTCTTTAATTATGAATTTATTTATTCACTTTACATCTTGGTTATAGTCTCTCCCTGCCATCCTCTAAGTCTCACTCTCCTTTTCCTGTCCTAGCTCCCTGATTCTTCCTTGAAAAAGGGGAGCACCACTAACCACACACCCCAGCTCATCAAGTAGCATCAGGACTGAGTTCAACCTCTTCCCCTGTGGCTTGGCAAGGCAGTCTTGTCAGAGGTAAGTGATCGAAATGCAGGCAAGAGAGTCAATGTCAGAGAAAACCCCCATTCCTCTTACTAGTGGACCTATATGAAGCTTGAGCTGCCCATCAGCTACATCTAGGTAGAGGGCCTAGGTCTAGTCCATGCATAGTACTTGGTTGGTGCTTCAGACTCCATAGGCCCACTCTGGGCTCTGGTTCATTGGCCACCTTGTGGAGCTCATACTACATCTAGGACACTTTTATCCTTCCCCCTAGTTTTCTACTATACTCCCTATCCTTCTCTCAATGTTGGGCTGTGAGTCCCAGCATCTGTTTCAAACAGCTACTGGGTGGAGCCTCTCAGAGACCAACTCTGATAGGCTCCTGTTTGCAAGCAGAGTATCATTAATAGTGTCAGTGGTTGGCTCTCTTTCACGGGGTGGATCTTGGCTTGGGCCAGGCATTGGTTGAACATCCCTCCAGTCTCTATCTGTTCTTTACTTCTGCACATCTTCTAGGTAGTGTAAGATTTGAATCAAAGTTTTTGTGGGTGGGTGGGTGTTTGCCTCTCTCCACTAGGAGTATTTTCTAGTTAGAAGGTGTCCACTTCAGTATCCATGGCCCCTGCTACCAGGAGTCTCATCTATAGTCCCCCTCATATCCTCCCAGCAGCCTATTCTGATTTAGGTCTCCAGCTTGTCACAGAAATTGCCCCTACCCACAGTTTCTCTTTTCTCTGCAGGTCTTCTGTCTTCCTGTCTCTGCTCTCCCAAAGTCTAATCTCCACCCTGATTTCTCACTGTCTTCCCTCTCCTACTTTGTTCCCTCACTTCAACCACTACCTCCGTCTTTTCTACTTCCCCTTTTGAGTGAGATTTAAGCATTCTCCCTTGGATCCTCTTTGGTACTTATCTTCTTTGGATCTGTGCATTGTTGTATGTTTATCTTGTACTAAATGGCTAAAATCTGCTTATAAGTGAGTACATACCATGTGTGCCTGAGTCTGTGTTACCTCACACAGGATGATCTTTTCTAGTTCCATCCATTTGCAAGCAAATTTCATGAATTTCTTGTTTATAATGGCTGAGTATTTGATGCAGAAAAGATTTTGACAAAATCTAACATCCCCTTCATGATAAATGTGTTGGAGAGATCATGGACACAGGACACATATCTAATACATAAGAAAGGCTATATACAACAAGCTGATAGCCAACATCAAATTAAATGGAGAGATACTCAAAGTATTCCCAATAAAATCAGGGATGAAACAAAACTGCCCACTCTCTCCCTACTTATTCAATATAGTGCTGGAAACATCTACCTAGAGCTATAAGGCAACTAACAGAGATCAAGGGAATAAAAACCAGGAAGAAAGAATTCAAAGTATCACTATTCATGGATGATATGATAGTATACAAAAATGACACCACTTTTTTTTTTTTTTTTTTTTTTTTTGGCCAAGGAATAGCTACGGATGATGAACATCTTCAGAAAATCAGCTGGATACAATATTGATTTAAAATCGGTAGCCCTCCTTTATACAAAAGACAAACTAAATGAGAAAGAAATTGTGGAAATAACACTCTTCATAATAGCCACAATCATATAAAGTATTTTGGTGTACCTCTAACCAAGCAAGTGAAAGAACTATATGAAAAAAATTTCAAGTCTCTGAAGAAAGAAACTGAAGAAAATATCAGAAGATGAAAAGATCTCCCATGCCCATGGATTAGGAGGATCAACATAGTAAAAACGGCCATCTTACCCAAAGCTATCTACAGATTCCATGCCATTTCCATCAAAACTCCTACACAATTCTTTACAGACCTTGAAAAAAACAATTCTCAATTTCCTATGCACAAACAAAAGACAAACAAAAAACAAAAAACAAAAAAGCAAACGAACCAAAACTATAATAGCTAAAACAATCCTGTACAATAAAAGAACCTCTAGAGGGATCTCCATGCCTGATTTCATGTTGTACAACAGTACAACAGTAATAAAAAACTGTGTGTTAATGGAAGAGAAACAGACTGGTTGATCACTGTAACTGAATTGAAGACCCAGGAATGCATCCACACATCTATGGACACTTGAGTTTTAATATGGGAGCCGAAGTAATACAATGGAAAAAAATCATCTTCAACAAATGGTGCTGGTTTCACTGGATGTCTACATGCAGAAAGTGCAAATAGAACCATACTTATCACCATGCAAAAACTCAAGTCCAAGTGAATCAAAGACTTCAACATAAAACCAGACACTCAGCCTATTAGAAGAGAAATTGGACATCAGCATTGAATGAGTTGATACAGGAGACAACTTACTGAACAGAACACCAACAGCTCAGGATCTAAGATAAAAAATTGATGAATGATACCTCATCAAACTGAAAAGCTTCTGTAAGGTAAAGGACCCTTCCACAGGATTCTCCAAGCTCAGCTCAATGCTTGACTGTAGATCTATCTCTACATTGTTTCCATCAGTTGCTGGGTGAAGCCAACCTGAAGAGAGTTACTATAGGCTCCTAAATTCATGACTCAGCATAAGTTTAATTTAATTCCTTCACACTCACACATATTGTTTGATTCTCTCTGACTCAACTTTAACCATATTACTTACTGAATGTTATTTTTACCTGGAGCTTTTCTTTCCGTATCCCTTAGGTGTTTTAAGTAATATTATACTTCCTAAACAGGACACATATTAAAAGCATATATTTATAATATGTATCACTTTCTTTTTTCTGTTAGCATCACAGGCATGAAGTCTTAAAATAGGCTAAAAACATTTAATTTAGAAATTTATAAAAACATATCAAATTCATTTTATACTTAGTTTTAAATATTAGCCTGTTTAATGTCATTCCTTCCAAAAATATGTTCCTTTATATCAATTCACATTTTGATATCTAAATTAAAAATGTCTGTTTAAGTAAATATAACTTACAGATTTGGGGAAAATCACGAGACTGATAAATTCCAAAGTTATCTTTCCCTTTGATGCTTCAGCGATTAAAAAAAAAAAGTACACGTTATTTATAAGATATGACTATTGCCCAATTGTAGCTTTCTATATTGTTCAGAGATCAGATTCTGTCAAAATAAGGTTTATTCTAGAACTAGCTGAAATAAGAGTTACCAATAAGAGAAATGGACTACTTTGTGGGTAAACCTCATTTGGGAAATCTGTAATCATGATACGAGAAAGATCCATTGAATGAATGCAAGTGAATTCATACAATTCATGTGATGAAAACTTTTGCAGGTTGGGAAGATGGTTTAGTTTGTAAAAGAGATTTCTGCACAAGTGTGAGGACCTGCATTCAAATCTCCAGAAACCATGAAGAAGCCAGATATATAGCACTTCTAATGCAAGATAGTAGCCTGAGACAGGTGAGTGCTCAGAAGCTGGTGGTACAATAAATCTGATATATATAGCTGAAAAACAACAAATAGACATTATCTCACAGATGAGGAATAACAAATGCAGTTGGCTTATGAGTTCTATATAAATGCCATGGTGTATGTACACCCAAATTCATACATATGAATGAAAGTTGTCTGTTATCTATCTATCTATCTATCTATCTATCTATCTATCTATCATTTATCTATAAAACAGGCACACACCTGTAATCCCAGTACTCTGGGTGGCAGAGGCAGGCAGAGCTCTTTGAGTTTGAGGCCAGCCTGGACTACAAACTGAGTGCAGGATAGCCAAGGCTGTACAGAGAAACGCTGTCTCAGGAAAAATGAGCAATTTTGAATATAAATATAATAGTTTAATAAAGTTGCACTTTACCATAATTAATGCTTTGAAACCTATTGGACTTTATTTTTGACATATGTTAAATGCTCATTGAGGGTTGTAAGTCCTGTGTAACAATAAAGGACAAATGGGCTGAAACTCCTGCTAGTACTGAGTGAAAATGGACTACTAACTCCTCTCCTCCTTATATGTCAGTGTTTCAAAGAACAATATGGGCTCTACAGTGTTTTAAACTTGAAAAGTGGGCTAAGCTAAGTAAAGTAGCAGTACAATACTATTCTCTTTGCTATCTTAGGAATTAGAACTGCTGTTTTGAAATGGGTAACTATAAGTATTTTAACAGATAATTTATTTAAATTAGATTTGTTTTAGTTAGACACATCAACATATTATTAAGCATATGTTAATTTGGCAAAGACTTTTAGATATTAGTTAAGTATCATGGAAGATCAAAACTGGAACGAACCATTCATTAGGCTGGGGGAACTTGAGAAAGAGCTTCCAGAAGCAAACCCTCTACCCATTTACCCCAACGTACTGAACATGGGTGTATATAAAGGGTGTCATGAAAAAAGCTGTGTTTGTGATGTTGAAAAGAAGTCTCCATGCGCAAACAGACCCTGTTTTCCCTCCTGGCATCTCCCTCTTTCAGAGGCATCAAGGATGGTGCTTTTGTTTTCTGAGCCTCACCTTGGTTTCCCAGACAACTTGGCCTCACCCAACATTCACAAGGGGGTCAGAGGGCATACACTGTGATGTCAAAGCCCATGGTAGCCACTATTGGTTATGGCAAAACTAGCTGACCAATGACAGTTTATGGGTGTGGCTTCCATTGTTCAAGGAAGCTATATAAGCCAGATAGTTGGCCTTCTAAGCTAGACCCTTGTGAGGCTTCACAAGGGGAAATGTAAGAAGTTACAAAAGGACGCTACAGAGATGGACCAATCGACTTCACATACCAACCTAACTAAGTGCAAGATTTCTCGAAAGCCCAGAACTCAAGCTTCTGGCAAGACCTGTAGTGAGTCCACTTCCAGAGGCAGTGAAAACGTAAGTTAACGTAACCAAAGTAAGCTTTCTCTTTTCTCCATCAATGTCCCCTCCCCTGGAAAACCTACATTTGCCTGACCTAGTTTAAACTTCCTCCGCAGAGGGACTACTTCAGGCATGCACTCTGGCCACCGAACTTAGATTGCATTGCCCTGGCAAGACGGCCATGCCAGGCTACAGAGGAAGAGGTTATAACTAATACAGATGAGTCTTGATAGGCTGAGGTCAGATATTAGGGGAAGAGGCCTCCCCTGTGTGAGTACTAAGGTAGGGAAGGAGAGGAGATGAGGGAGGGAGGGGGATTGGGAGAGAATGAGGGAGAAGGCTACAATCAGGATGTGAAGAATTTAAACTGCAGAACAAGCGGGTAACTTATATTGCTAATCCCATCATATGGGACTAGCTCTGAGACTGGCTGAAACGTGAATGTCTAGGCACAGACAATGATTCTTTTTGACTAAAGAAATCCTATGTATTGCTATTAGATGCCATTCTTCATTTGGCATGAATGAAGGTTTACAAATGTCTTCTTTTCCTGCTCATACAAAGAGCAGAAATCCAGCCTTAATTGTTCCATGCATCATGTACACCTTTTATACACTTATAATTTTAGGACTGTGTGATTTTTGTGAGAAATTACATGCTTTCATAACAAAACACCCAGACCCTGACATTGGATCAGACCTGGCTGGATGCATTCCTCGCAGCATACTGGACATTGATATCCTGTTTGGAGAAAGTGGTTGAAAAGGAAGAAGGGGGGTATAGAAATGTACAAGGAAGTAGAACAAAAAGTGGATTAGTGAATCTACTCCTCAACTTAATGCCTCAATTGTCACTCACAAGATATTTTTAATTCACTGATATAGAATTTTGTACATAGGTGAAAAATAAGTTCTAGATAAAGTGGTATACAATTCAAATGTAAGATTATTCTTCATACATATTTTGTATATACATATACATATATACATACATATGTACCTTCCTACTCAGCCCACAGCCCTGGAAGGCCTTACTTCATAGCACGTCTTTAGTATCCAATGTCTCACTGTGCTGTTTGTTCCTCCAGGCTCTACAGGCCCTAAAAAGTATAAAAGAGACCCTGGAAGAGGTTCCAAAGATAAAGATCTTGAGGAGAAACACCATTCCTTTGTGCAAACCTGAGGAAGAAGGAGGAGCAACACCATCCCCAGGAAAAATGAAGCCGAAGAAAAAGAAAAAACGACAGGAACGACAAAAAGAGTGGCAGGAAAAGCTGAAATTGCTGTGGCAGCAGTATACTCAGCTACAGAATGAGATAAATATACTACGGAACCAACACAATCAGGTGAAGTATGGCATGAAGACACAAAGAAGTTCCAATAACCAGCTGCAAGTGGAGGCAAATACACCATGCAATCAAGACAAGCTATGCCATTATAAGATGACTACTCTGTGCAATCCAGATAAGCAAGTGAAAAAGGAGGTGATCACAGACTCCGATCAAATCAAAGAGGAGATTATACAATTCAATCAAGACATGCAAACCAAAGAACAGGAGGTCGCACGATTCGATCAAGACATGCAAAACAAAGAACAGGAGGTCGCACAATTCGATCAAGACATGCAAACGAGAGAGGAAGTGATCACTTACTTTGATCAGGAGGTTGCACAATTCGATCAAGACATGCAAACCAAAGAACAGGAGGTCACACAATTCGATCAAGATGTGCAAACCAAAGAGCAGGAGGTCACACAATTCGATCAAGACATGAAAAGAAGAAAGGAAGTGATCACTTACTGTGATCAAGACATGCAAGTGAAAAAGGAGGGGGTCACACAATTTGATCAAGACAGGCAAGCCAAACAGGAAGGAACCATACACTTCGATCAAGGTAAGCAAATAAAAGAGGACGTGATCACATACTTTGATGAAGGCAAGCCAGTGAAAAAGGAAGAGGTTACACACTTTGATCAGGACAAGGACACCTTCTGCTACCAAAACAGGCCAGTAGAACAAGAGAGGATGGCATACTCCTGTCAAGAAAGGCCAGTACAAGTGGTGATATGCATACCCTGCTGTCAACACCAGCACCCGTATTACAATATAAACACACCGCTAGTACAGCATCCAGTGGCAGGAGGACATGCACATCCAGCTAACCCAGGGACATGAAGCCATAGCTGGCTCAACCACCTTCAGTCCTGACATCAATCAATGGGCTGTAGTCCCACAACGCAGCCAGAAACCTCAGGCATATCTGTCTATCTGTCGAGTCATCAAATTGCTTTGACGTGCCCTGTTACTACGCATTGAATAGTTCAATGATGTCCAGCGAGAACTGCAAAATAAATTTATTATAACTTGAAAAGCTTTGCATCCTGGTGAGTCTCTGCTGGTGTAACTGGGAGGACAGAAGGGAGGACAGAAGGCAGGATGGTGACCTGTGGAGAGAAAGCAGGAGAGATTGGTTCCTGCATAGTTGTTGTCAAACATGCTTTGCAAGGACTTTGGTTCGGGTGGTGGATTGTCTCATGTGGGAAGTGTGTTTTGTGGGTGGCTGTACCATACATGCAAAAAGAAAACACATCACCTGTAGGATGACTATCTCCTTGTGGCTTTTGCTAGTCTCTCATGACTTAAGGAGAGGTCCTTAGAAGGAACAAGGACATCATCCTGTAGGATGCTACCAGTAGAACCCCAGGTAAAATATTGATGACTGGAAGATGAGGAAGGCAAACCGAGAGTGTAGCCTGGCAAACAGGGACACTTCTTGACTTGGGCAATGTACAGACATACACACCTTTTCATAATACACCTGCCACCTTAGGACGCTCACCTGCGAGTCCTAGGCACACACACTAAAAAAAAAACACAATAACCTGTTTTCAATCTAGAAACTTTCACTGGTATGAATCAGAACATAACACTCCACTTTAAACAATGGAATAATGTTCTCTTTTTAAAGAAAAACAAAAATACTTTTTACTGAACTGCCTTGCAGAATAAACACATCAGGCTATAGCACCAAGGGGATCAATCTGGCACAGACTGGCTCCATGTTTGGTAAGACAAACTTTGTTCTCTGAGTAAAGTTTTGGGAAGAATCCCCTGTCTACTGTCTTATATCTCTATGCAGTTTCAAGTGAACATAATTAAAGTCAGATGCATTATAGAAAGATGTAGGCTCAATTGTCTTAACAAATATATTTTATTAAGAACTTATTAACTGAGAGTACCTCACTTACAACCCAACTAACCTAAACAATAGGAAAAGAAGAATAAAGAATACAATAATGAAACCGTAAGGATATCAGTTCCAAGGAACAATTCTGGCATAGTCAGCAAGATTTCTTCTGCTGGAACCTGGAGCAACCAGAACCCAAAACCTCAGCCTGAGCCCTGAGCCCCGAAACCTTCCCTCAAGCAGTTCTCTCTAGGAGCTTCTCAAAGTAGAGCAACAAACAGCCAAAACTGCCCCATGTCTCCAAAGGCCCGGCTGCTTGTTTTTGGCTCACATGTATACCTCCTCTCAGAATTTGTTTAAGGATGTTTTTCAGCTGGTTACTAACCAATCTCCCCAACACGGTGGTTCAACTTCTAAGGGGATAAACATCACCTGTTCCCTCACAAGTCTTTTCTCATGCCCCACTTGTGATCTAAAAGAAAAACATGTTTATCTCTCCTTCAGAAAAGCACATAGGAAGTATGCAAAAGCTTACATAATTCGAGTCTGTCAGTCAAATCTGAGAACAACTCATACCATACTCCTTAGCTACCAAACATTTCCTTGAGCCCTGTGAAACATATACCAAAGCAATAATCAGGACCCCTGAGCACTGTAATAATTGTGGCCTATTGTTTCTTGTCTTTACTTTTTTTTCTTTTGCTGTACACATAGTATTCTTGCTTTTTTTTCAATCTTGGTGCCCCCCTTTTAAATACATTAATTTTGTTACACATGTATAGAACAAACTACATACAACAGGGAGAACCATGTGACAATCATGAGCATCATGAGTTCTATAAATGTTACATTCATAGTGGTTTGGCTATTTGTATTTGTTCAGCTTGAAGTAAATGTCTTGAATAAAATTCAATAGCTATCCTATCTCAACTCTAATAACTTGAATTCTTTATCTTGACCTAAAATGATCTCATCCCCTAACCAACTAAACTTGATTGTAAAAGTATACTATCTGGCTTTCAATGCCCCTCAAAGATTTGAGAAGGAAAAATCTTAAATTCCTGAATGAACCATCAGTGTGGGTTAGCAGCTTCCAAAACGTATAAATTGACTTAGATGGGTTTACTGCCTGAACAATCACCCAACACTCTCTATAACGTTGGAGTATCATCTTCGGCTTTCAGGCCCAATATCTCTACCAGACTTATTCGCAGGGTAGGAGCTACTGAGGACTTGCTTACCCTGTCTTGGCAGAGTGTGGCCATCAACTCTGCCTGCATCTAAGCTGCCCATTTTTAGGCAGAATTCTGTTTGTGGCTGGAACGAGGACATTTTGCCCAGTGGCTGGTTTGCCACAATGGAAACCATCTCCATAAAGAGGCTCTTGGATGCTCATCATCTTCTTGAGGTCAGCTGGGTATGGTCAGGAGTTTACGTATCTTGTCAAAAACATTTAGGATTATAAAAACAACTTTAAATGCCATACTCTGTGTGTCTCTGAGGCTTTTGAAGACCTTATTCAACTATTTTACCTCCTATATCATTAGAGTCATATCTATCTGTTAGACTCAGGATATATATATATACACACTTGT
Organism: Acomys russatus; assembly: GCF_903995435.1. NCBI lineage: Eukaryota > Metazoa > Chordata > Mammalia > Rodentia > Muridae > Acomys > Acomys russatus. The sequence continues at coordinate 117,008,496 of NC_067169.1, read as the reverse complement.
GCAAAAATCTAACAAATATTTGACATGCCCATGTTTTGTATCAATATACTAAATTCTATAGCAATGACTTAGACATAATCTTCATTATGAGTAACAATTAAGGCCTTGAGTTAAGGAGTAGGTTTAATCGTCTAGCTTTTCTTCTATCCTCCCTCTATGTTTCTATATCTCCCTTTCTTTCTTTTCAGCTCTGATCTCCTTGCCTACTTATGCAAGATAAAAGAAAAGAGAGACGCAGTTTCACTTAGTTTTTTCTCTGCATAAGACCCATAATGACTTATGACCACCTCTCGATGTGAATAAGCATTTGTAGACCAAGAGAGAAAACAGAAACCTATACAACCCACCCACCTCCTGCCCCCATAGAGGGAGTGGGGTGTCATTCTCTTGCAATTGGCTCCTAAATTTGGACAAAATGGTTAAGCAAGCCAGGGGCTGAATTTCTGGTCCAGTTTCTAAATATTGAGAGATTCCAGGCTTAGTAGGAGATTGAAATGGTGGTCCAAATTGGATCAGAAGTTTTCTGCAATGTTGTCCAGGAATCTGTCCAAATCTGATGGGTAACAGCAATAGAATCATCCAGGGATGGAGCTAAGAGGATGTGGAATGTCAGCGTCCATCATGCTGAGAGGAATGATTCCTGTCAGGTCTGATCCAGCATCAGTGTCCGGTTATTTTGTTCTGAAAACATAATTTCTCACAAACATTATACAGTTCTACCATTATAATAGTATGAGGTGTGCAGGATGCACAGAGCAATTAAAGCTAGTTTTGTGCTAATTGTATGAGTCAATGTAAGGCGCCTGCAAGTCTTCCTTCATGTCTTACTAATAGTGGCCTCTAATACTAAGTCACAGAGAATCTGTAGCCAACAGGAGGCCTCTCTATACCTTTAAATTCCTATCTCTGCCAGTGTCAGAGCTGTTCCCATGTAGTGGGATTAGGAATATAAGTTACCTGCTTGTTCTGCAGTTTAAGTACTTTATATTCCAATTGTAGTTCTCTCTCTCATCCCCTCCTGATCTCAAACCCTACCTTATCAACTCCCGATCCCACCCCCTCTCTCATCCCTTTTTACCTCCCTCCCCTAGTCCTTAGAAAGGGGAACCCTCCTCCCCTAATGTCTGACCTTAGTTAATCTAGTGTCCCCTGTACCACATATGACCTCTTCCTCTGTGGCCTGACAGGGCCACCCTACAGTCTTGGGACTCTGTCCAGTGTCCAGCTTCAAATCTATATGACTATCCCTATACCATGCTGGGTGGAGTCTCTCCTAGGATGTCTTCCTTGGGTTAAAATCCACATATAAGCAAGTATATATGATGCATGTCTTTTTGGGTCTGCGCTATCTCACTTAGAATGATCATTTCTAATTCCATCCTTTTGCCTGCAAAATTCAAGATTTCCTTGTTTTTAATGGCTGAATAGTATTCCATTGTGTAGATGTGCCACAGTTTCTTTATCCATTCTTCAGTTGAGGGACATCTCAGTTGTTTCCAGGTTCTGGCTATTATGAAGAAGGCTGCTAAGAACGTAGTTGCGCAAATGTCTTTGTTACATGGTGGGGCATCTTTTGGATATATGCCCAGGAGTGGTATAGCTGGGTCTTGGGGTAGAGCTGCTCCCAGTCTTCTGAGAAAGCACCATATTCCTTTCCAGAGTGGTTAAACAAGTTTGCACTCCCACCAGCAGTGGAGGAGTGTTCCCCTTTCGCCACATCCTTGCCAGCATGTGTTTTCATTTGAGTTATGGATCTTCGCCATTCAGAGAGGTGTGAGATGGAATCTCAAGGTCATTTTGATTTGCATTTCACTGATGACTAGGGATGTTGAGCATTTCTTTAAGTGTTTCTCAGCCATTCAATATTCCTCTATTGATAATTCTCTGTTTAGTTCTGTATCCCATTTTTTAATTGGGTTATTTGGTTTGGTGGCGTTTAATTTCTTGAGTTCTTTATATATTTTAGATATTAGCCCTTTGTCAGATGTAGGGTTGGTAAAAATCTTTTCCCAATCTGTGGGATGTTGCTCTGTTCTGTTGACAGTGTCTCCTGCCTTACAGAAGCTTCTCATTCTCATGAGGTCCCATTTATTAATTGTTGATCTTAGAGCCTGAGATGTTGGTGTTCTTCTGTTCAGGAAGTTTTCTCCTGTGCCAATGAGTTCTAGACTCTTACCCATTTTTCTCTTCCTACAGATTTATTGGCTCTAGTTTTATGCTGAGGTCTTTAATCCACTTGGACTTTAGCTTCATCCATGGTGATAAAAATGGATCTATTTGCATTTTTGTACATGTAGACATCCAGTTGGACCAACACCATTTGTTGAAGATGTTTTCTATTTTCCATTGTACTGTTTTGGCTTCTTTGTCAAAAATCAAATGAGCATATGTGTGTGGAAGTATATCTGGTTCTTCAACTCTGTTGCATTGGTCAGCTGGCCTATTTAGATGCCGGTACCAGGATTTCCGGCATGGCAGAATTTGGCATGGCTTCCCATAGTAAGGTGATTTTTTTTTATCAGTTTCACCTATTTTTCTGCAAATTATGTGATTTTAAACTAAAAATATTACTGACATAATAGGCAGTTTTCTTTTTGTCTAGTAATATGGATTGATTTTTAATTATTTAATTATTACAATATTTGTAATACATCATTATTTATTCATTGTTCTTGGCATTTAGCAATTGGTTTACATTTCTCAGTGTTCCTATATCCATTAAAGCATATTGTTCAATTTCCATGTTTTAATATAATTTTTGTAGTTGTTGTTATATTCAAGATTCAATTCCATGATCTCATAAGATTAAAGGTCTCATAAGATTAAAAGAATAATCTTAAATTTGAATTCTATACCATTGTATCAAAATAAAACTTATTTTGCATCAATATACAAAATTCCATACCAATGAGTTAAAAATAACCTTATTCATTAGTAACAAATTAAGGCCTTAAGTTGAGGAGTAGATTTAATAATCTACTTGTTGTCCCATTATCCCTATTCATTTCTATATGCCCCTTCTTCCTTTTCAACCCCTACCTCCATTCCTACAAAAGAAAGATTAAGGAAAAGAGTGACCTACAAGACAGTATAAGCAAGTCCTCAATAGTTCCTGCCTCAAAAATATGTCTGTCAGGTATATTGGCCCAGAATGCTGAAGATGATGCTCCAACGTTACAATTTTGGGTAACTACTCAGGCAGTAAACTGTCTCTGACATTTTTTTTTTCATTTTGGAAGCTGCTAACCTGCACTTCCTGTTTACTCAGATGATTCAGTTTTATTCTTTCTCAAGTCTCTGATGGGGTTGAAGATCAGATAGTTTAGTCTCAAAATTAAGCTTAGTTGTTTAAGGGTTAAGATGTTTTTAGGTCTAGATAAATGTTGATAGAGATGAGATATGATAGATATTGATTTAAATTCAGAATTTTAGACTCACCAAGATAGGAAAGATGTTTTAGTCAAGATTGCCAAATACAAGTAACCAAAACACTATGAATATAATGATTCCTGATTCTTTTCTGGTTCTTCTTGCTATATATAGTTTATGTGTAATAATATGAATGTATATGTTAAAAAGAAATATAATAAGTAAAATATAAAAAAATCAATCCCCCCCAAAAAACAAACAAAAAGATTAAAAGGACAATTATTATCTTAATTTTCGTGTATATAATGAGTTTGTTTTTGTCTAATATTTGGTGTATTTTGGACAAAGTTTCAGGAACTGATAAATTTTTTACTAATTCTATTTGATGAATAGTTTAATTCTCCTGTGTTTATTTGTTAGGTTTTTTGGGTGATTTATCTGTTGGCGAGAATTTGATACTATTTATATGTAAAATTATCACTCATATATAGACTATAATACATTTTCTGTGTATCATTGCCCATATAGCTTCATTTTAAGTGATTGCTTAATGGAATTTTCTTATAATTTGAGGTATATGTATAAATAGGACTGCTTCTCTTATAATTTTTGTTTAGTCTCATATTTCATCATTTCTCATTCCTGTTTTATTTTAATACTTTTCAGTATTCAATTTAATTTTGTTAGTGCCTTAAATCTACAAGTTTGTACATTTACTCATTGTGAATATAGTGATAATACAGGTAAGTTATTCACTACTTATTGAATGTAATATTGCACTAATAAAGATTAAAATGGAGCATTTACAGCAAAACATATTTTAATGTTTACTATTTTATTTTAAAGAATTTTTTGGTTCATATTATGTTACAATCACAAGAAACTCTATTATGTCATTTTATTCTAATAACAATTTCATTCTTATACTGAGCTCAGATTTTGGATTGTCATTTAAGTTACTATATATTTGAGTTTCAAAATTAACATATTGTTCTTCATCACACTTTTCCTGTATCATTAGACAATATCTGTTGTCGATGAATTCCCGATATATTTCCTGTGGAATGAAAGTATATAATTACACAGGGGATATATGGTTAGCTTGTAATTTCAATCTATGGGTATGGCACTATTTGTGACATTTTTCTCTTAAGAATTTGTGTCTTTTCACTGGCTATATATTTGTTGAGTAATTTTAAACTACATCATGAGCATTGCAAATATCCTACTGTGGAGAGCCAGAATCCCAGCATTATCTTCTAGAAAGTGATGTATAAACTTTAACTGACAATCTTTTCAACTTTTAACTGATAATCTTATTAACTTCAAATATGAGTCTATCTTACCTTAATTAAGTAGTTATTTAGATCTCAATGCTTTCCTCAGGGACTTTGCTATGCTGGTTTAAGTTTGTCCCATTTCAGAGATTGTATGGTCCTGTTTAGAAGTTTATATTTTATCTAAGTTCTCCAAGCATGTAATGTTCAAACTGTAATTTTTCTCTAGTAAATAATATATCTGAGATTATTTTGAGACTTTAAATTTTATATACAGAAATATAAGAATTTGCATATGTCTGTTTGGGGATGTCAGGAGTATTTCTTAGCCCCTTATCTTTGGCAAGAATTTACATTGTTTTAATACAGTGAGTGATCCAAAATCATTATTCAGTTGTGTTAGTGTACAAATTGAGTCATATTACAATCAAATATATAAAGAGAGGAATGAAAGATCTTTTTATTAGGGTGAGAGGAACTTTTATCAAGAGATCATTTTTATACATTTATGTGTAAAATAGTTTGGAAGATTATGAAACTGGAGGCAATACATGGTGGAAGCTACTGTAAATGTTGAAGTTATCATAGAAATATTGGAAAGGGAAGAAAGCATGCTCATGAGATACTAGGAAGAAAAAAATTTGTAAATGTATTATTAAGAAGAAATCAACAGCAAGGACCATGCATGGACTGGACATATGGTCCCTAAACAGATGTAGACAAAGATCAGTTCAGGCTTCATGTGGGTGTTCTAGTAAAGGGAGTAGGGGATGTCTATGATATGGAGTCTGTTGCCTGCTTTTGATCACTCCCCTTTGCCTAGGACGCCTGGGTAGGGGTTTAAAGTTCACCGCCTGTATTGTCCTTGGCTGGTGCCTGCAGGAGGAGACCTGGTGGCACTCAGAGGAAGGACAGCAGGTTACCAAGAAGAGACTTGATACCCTATGAGCATATACAGGGGGAGGAAATCCCTCCCAGGAACAGTCATAGGGGAGGGGAATAAGGGGAAAATGGGAGGGAGGGAAGAATGGGAGTATACAAGGGATGGGATAACCATTGAGATGTAACAACAATAAATGAATACAAAATTTTTAAAAAGTTCCTAGTACTAGAGAAAAACTGATTCTGCTAAGTGTCACGAGTCCACTTTAGATTCTTCTGACTCAACAAGCCAAGAGTAGTGATGTTGTCTGTTGTGATAAGTCTAGACTACCCATGAGAAGAGAAAATACCATTACTCTAAAATGAAGGGAGGAAAAGACATATCAGGATTATAAGAAACCGCTTAGAACATCTCTTGATATTATCATATTTCTTTATAACTTTTAGCTATCACAAATAAAGATAAATAAAAAAGATAAAAATTCTATTGTTTAAAAAAGTAACACAAACTGTTGGATAATACAAACTGGGGAAGTTATAAGACCATGTGTTGGAAGCGGAGTATATTAAGGATGCATAGGTCTCACCAAGGTTGGACATCTAACAGACTTACTGTGAGCCAGATACTTGTTTTCCAGAAGTGTTTAGGAAACACTTTCTCATTTGAAGGTTTGTATTTTGGTAGAATCTTTTAGTAGTGAGGCCAGGCATGACATTAGTTACATCATTATCTAGGGCTCTTCTCAACATGATTTTTTTCCTCATGAAGACTAAATCTCATTTCCTTGATAAATATTATCTTCTAAATTTAGAATGCATTTATACATTGTCTAGATTTTATATTAAGTATAAAGATTTTGTTTGCTAAACATGTGTTTGCCCTGAATTATTTTGTTGAAAATATTATGCTTGGATTCCAAGATGGCATCAACCAGTATGCACCATAGCTGATCTACTCCGAGGAGACCAGGGACATGAATGGAGCCACAAACGCCTGGATTTTGAGAACTGTAGATGAGTGGGGCCCCAAACTCCGCAGACCACCAGTGGGTCTAACCCTGGGACAAGCAACAGCTCGGAGGTGCTAAACGCACTCCCCAAACTCTGAAACAGAATCCACAACCAAGCTGTAGCCGGCACATAAAACCCAAACTCGCCATTTGGAGAGGGGATTTTCCGGAGCCCCCAATCTGAGGAGTCTCAGCAAATAGGGTGAAACTACCATTGAACCTCTCCATCCACACCATGCCAAACTGCAGAGGTCACCTGCCTAGCCCGAGTGAAAACAGAGGTGGTGGAACTCACCAAAAACAGCTAGAGGTGGCATGTAGCTCATGGTCCGCAACCTGGGCCCAATCTGAACACAGACACAAAGGATTGACCCTGCAAACAAGGGCAGTTAGAAACCAGCGTGGACTGCTCCCACAGCCCAGTGGGACCACCCACGTTATTGGGAGACATGGGTCTGGCTTGCGGCGTCTAACTGCAGACCTAAAGCGAGCTGGGAGCATTCTGGCTTTCACTGGCAGAAAGAGAAGATACAGGGGATTCCTGCCAGCGGTCTGAATCGCCATTGTCGCCAGCTGCCTGCCCAGGCTGCCGGCACTGACCCGGCACTTTCCAAACAACAGAACCTAGCTGGGTCCATTCTTGCAGGTGCGACAGGACCTCCCATGACATAGGGAGCTGTGAGTCGTGCTTGCAGGGCCTAACTGCTGACCTACAGAGAGCTGGGAGTAACCTGGCTTTCACTGGCAGAAAGAGAAGATACAGGGGATTCCCGGCAGCGGTCTGAATCACCATTGTCGCCAGCCACACGCCCGGGCTGCCAGTACGGACCCATCACTCCCCAAACAACAGAATCTAGCTGGGTCCATTCTTGCGGGCGCAACAGGACCTCCCATGGTACAAGGAGCTGTGGGTCATGCTTGCAGGGTCTAACTGCTGATTTAAAGCAATCTGGGAGTGTCCTGGCTTAGGGGCGTGGAAACTGCTGCCTCCTTAGATACTGCCAGTGGCCTGAAACCATATTGTCTCAGGCCCACCAGGCACTGACCCTGTAATCTCCAACAGGGAGATCCTAGCTGGGTCAGCTCCTGTAGACCCAACAAGAACTCCCAAATTCATGGGAGAGGTTTCATGCTCCTACAGAGTATAGAGGCAGAGCTAAAAGACAGCTGCATCCCAGAATATCTGATCCACCTTGGGTCTTGGCTACAAAGCAATAGGAAGGACAGGCAGCTGAGATCAACCTACACAACCAGAGAGCTTGTGTGCTGACCTTACTCTAGAGCCCAAAACTGCTGGTCTGAATTACAGCAGTAAGGTGAAAAGGCCCAAACAGAAACCTACTTTGCATGACTCAGCCTGGAGCCTAAGGTGTTGAGAAAAATCTCCAGGAGTAGAACTTGAATCACCTGCCTGGTCCAGGGAAATACTCCCTGATCCCCACAGGCAAGGGCACCCTACCTATAATCAGGCATCAACGATCCACTCTCAAACAGGGAAGGTCACTACAAGCCACCTCCCAACACCAGAGTCACCAAAATGACAAGAGGACAGCGAAATAACAATAACAAAAACCAAAACAGGTTGGCATCTCCAGATCCCAGCAATCCCAATGAAAACAACCTGGAGAACCCAACAACAATTGGTATACAAGAAAATGACCTTAATTCCTTAGTAAGTAAGATGATAAGGGAAGAAACAAATAAAATCTGTAAACAAATGCAGGAGGAGGCAAACAAGAGGGCTGAGGATTTAAAAGAGTTATATAAAGAAGCATTTGAAGAATTTCAGAAAAATACAAATAACCAGATGAAAGAAATCATTAAAACAGTTCAAGACCTGAAGATAAGGATAGAAGCTATCATAAAGGAACACACGGAAGAAAAACGTGATCGAGAAGCATCAGAAAAGAAAGCAAGCATCTCAGAGGTGGCCTTATCTAACAGATTGCAAGAAATGGAAGAACAAATATCGGGACTTGAAGATACAATCGCAGAACTGGAAACATCCATCAAGGGAAATTCTAAATCTGAAAAGTGCCTGACACAGAGCATTCAAGAAATCAAGGACACCAAGAAAAGACGAAACTTGAGAATAATAGGGATAAAGGAAAGAGAAGGCAACCGACTCCACAGCACAGAAAATATCTTTACTAGAATAATAGAAGAAAATTTCCCCAATTTGAAGAAGGAGATGCATATGAGCATACAAGAGGCCTACAGAACACCAAATAGAATAGACCTGAAAAGAAAATCTTCCCGCCACATAATAATAACAACACAAAATATACAGAACAAAGAAAAAATATTAAAAGCGGCAAGAGAAAAAGGCCGAGTAACATATGAAGACAAACCTATCAGAATTACTCTGGACTTCTCAACAAAGACCATGAAAGCCAGAAGGGCCTGGACAGAGGTTCTGCAAACCCTAAGAGAACACAGATACCAGGCAAGATTACTATACTCAGCGAAATTATCAATAACCATTGGCAGAGAAAACAATATATTCCATGACAAAAACAAATTCAAACAGTACCTAGCTACAAATCCGGCTTTACAGAAGTTACTAGAAGGAAAACTCCACCCCAATGGGTCAAACTACAACCAAAACTAGATAGGAAATAGGTAACTATACCATCACAAAATCACAACCTCACAAAATCTCGACTATTACAAATACCAAAAAAGTAGGGACTTAGCAATCACTGGTCTCAACGTCAATGGTCTCAATTCTCCAATAAAGAGACACAAACTAACTGAGTGGATCCATAAACATGACCCAACATTCTTCTGCATTAAAGAAACATATCTCAAACACAAGGACAGACATTGCCTCAGAGTAAAAGGCTGGGGAAAAATATTCCAAGCAAATGGTCACAAGAAACAAGCTGGGGTTGCCATTCTAATATCTAATAAAATAGACTTTCAACCAAAATTAATCAAATGAGATGAGGATGGTCACTTCGTACTCGTCAAAGGTAAAGTCAACCAAGAAGACATCACAATTTTGAACATCTATGCTCTGAATACAAGGGCTCCCACATTTGTAAAAGAGTTATTAACAAAGCTTGCCCCACTCATCGATACCCACACATTAATAGTGGGAGACTTCAACACCCCACTTTCACTCAAGGATAGGCCTTTGAATCAAAAACTAAGCCGGCAAATAACTTCATTAACCAATGTCATGAATCATATGGATCTAACAGATATCTACAGAACTTTCCACCCAAATGCAAAGGATTATACTTTTTCTAAGCTCCCCATAGAATGTTCTCTAAAACTGATCACATAGTTGGTCATGAAGCAAACGTCAACAGATACAAAAAGATTGAAATAATACCTTGTATCTTATCAGATCACCGTGGTCTAAGGCTGGACTTCAACAGCAAGAGAAATAACAAAAAGCATACTAACATGTGGAAACTAAACAACTTTCTACTTAATGACACATGGGTCACGGAAAAAATAAGGGAAGAAATAAAAGACTTCCTGAAATTCAATGAAAATGATGGAACAACATACTCAAATTTGTGGGACAAATTGAAAGCAGTGCTAAGACGAAAATTCAAAGCACTAAGTGCCTTTAAAAAGAAAATGGAAACATCCCACATAAACAACTTAACAACACATTTGGAAGCTTTAGAAAAAATAGAAGCAGAAACACCCAAGAGGAGTAGACGCCTAGAAATAATCAAACTCAGGGCTGAAATCAATAAATTAGAAACAAAGAATCAACAAAACCAAGAGCTGGTTCTTTGAGAAAATTAACAAGATAGACAAACCGTTAGCCAATCTAACTAAAAGTCAGAGAAACACTATCCAAATAAACAAAATCAGAAATGAAAAGGGAGACATAACAACAGACTCCGAAGAAATACAAAGAATCATAGGAACCTACTTTAAAGGCATTTATGCCACAAAATTTGAAAATCTAAGGGAAATGGACAATTTCCTCAACCAATTCCATTTGCCAAAACTGAACCAAGACCAGATAAACAAATTAAATAGCCCTATTTTGCCTATAGAAATAGAAGCAATCATTGATAGTCTCCCAACCCAAAAAAGCCAGGGCCAGATGGTTTCAGCGCAGAATTCTACTAGTCCTTCAAAGAGGAGCTAATACCGATACTATTCAAGCTATTCCAAAGGATAGAAATGGATGGGATATTACCAAATTCATTCTATGAGGCCACAGTCACATTGATATCTAAACCTCACAAAGATCCAACAAAAAAAGAGAATTTCAGACCAATTTCTCTTATGAACATTGATGCAAAAATACTCAACAAAATACTCGCAAAGCGAATACAACAGCATATCAAAGACATCATTCACCATGACCAGGTAGGCTTCATTCCAGACATGCAGGGATGGTTTAACATATGGAAATCTATCAATGTAATCCACCATATAAACAAACTGAAAGAGAAAAACCACATGATCATCTCTTTAGATGCAGAAAAAGCATTTGACAAAATCCAATATATATATCATGGACTACAAGAAAAGTTAATGCTTTTCTGAAGCTATTGTGTTCACGGTGCACATGGTTAAACCATTTTCCAGTGAGCTCCTGTTGCAGGTAACCATTAAGATATATGAGAAACTAGATAGATTTAGAGTCTATTGATTGAGAGACTTAGGCCACTTTCTTGTGGTATAATCTAGCTTAAGTTTTATTCTAAGTAAAATCAGTTGATTAGAATATGTTTTTAATGAAGGCATTAATAAGAATTGTTCAGTGAAATAGTGATTTCCAAGTTGTGAACTTTTAAATGTTATACGTTCATGAAATATGTTCTGAAAACACAGCCATTGTAGGCATCAAGTAAAAGTTAAACAATAACCGACATGCAAGAAAAAGTGATATGACAAACCATTATGAAACTTTGCAATGTCACTAAATGAACAAGACTGAAATAGTTGGAAAGACATGGCTGTTTACACATAACTACAATACTTTATTAGCAGTGATGCTGAGCACTAAGCATATAAAAGTACATACCATGCAGAGAAAGTACATTATTTTATGACTACCTGTGAAGCATACACTTCTATTAGCTATTTGGTTTCCTTTCAGTGGATCCAGGGAAGGAGGCTTGTTAGTGAAATCCTGCCATTTAAGATTATAAAATAATAATGTCTACAGGAATGTGCTAGATCTTTAAATTTTCATTATTTAATCCAGTAGTAGATAAGCAAAAATGACCTTTACTTGAAATGTCACTATTATAAAATTATTATTAAAACATTTGTTATATTTTTGTTTGTTATAATTTCATACTTATATACAATTCATTGTGACAACATTCACCCTCTTATATGCCCTCTCATCTCCCTCTTAATCCCGTTGACATTCTTATTTCTAACTAATCTGCCTCCTCTCCTACGATTATTCTTGCCTTCCATTCCCTTCCTTTCCCTTCTCTTCTATTTACTTTCTTTCACTTTTTCCTATAATACTTCAGCTGCTATGCCATTATGATTTCAGTGATGACAGCTAATGCAGGCAATAGCACTAAATTTCTCACCCTCCACACCTGTACATGCACACACATCTTAAAGTCAGTACTAGTATATTATTTTATAAGGGAACTGAAAGCATTTTCATGAAAATTCAAGCCACAGTAAAATTACAATCATATCCCTGCTGTTTAAACTACATATTACACTTGAGTGTAATCAGACAAATTAAAACCACAATATAATAGACAAAATTTAGAAAATTTGGAGGTTTAAACTTTAACTCAAATAATAAAATAAATTGGCAAGTTGATAAAAAATGTTAATATACAAAGTCATACACAGGTTAATGAATGAGTATAATGATTAACAAGACACAATTTACTAAACTAAATGAGAAATTAAAATCCCTAGCAATAAGCTTAATGAGAAATAAACAAACTTTCTGGAGCTAATTTTTATATTGCACGTAGAGGAATTTTAATCCAGCAATGTTCCTGCTCTGGCAAGGAATCTCATGCAAAAACCTAGGGATCTGTGATCCCGCTGAAGTACAGGCATGCTCTTAATATCCACCTTTACTCCCTCTGGCTGGAATATAGACACAACACACCTTTAAAACCAAACAATCACGTCTAATTGAGGGGCAGACAAAGGTACTGGACAAAATGAGTAAGAGATAGGTCACTTTCAACTCTCATAAGAACAACTAGAAAAGAGAAGATACTTAAGGGCAACACACAAACACACACACACACACACACACACACACACACACACACACACACACACAGAGAGAGAGAGAGAGAGAGAGAGAGAGAGAGAGAGAGAGAGAGAGAGAGAGAGAGAGAGAGAGTTTGTGGGGAGAACAGAGTACAGTAGAGTACAGAATAGAGTACACATGGTGGTAATGTGGGTTTTCTATAAGTTGCCTCAGTTATAATAAGGTATATCTTTTGTATCAGTAGTCTCTCTAGGACTTTTACCATAAGTGGATATTGGCTTTTGTCAAAGGCATTTTCTAGCATCTAGTGTATCATGTGGTTTTTGTTTTTCAGTCTGCTTATATTCTGGATTATATTTGTTGATTTATGTCTGTCAAACTATCCTTGAATCTCTGGGATGAATCCAAGGTGATTATTACAATCTTTTTATTGTGTTTTTAAATTTGACATCTTTATGTGGTTTTTAATTTATTTAATTTGAGAAAATTTGCATCATTGTTCATAAGGGATATTGTTCTACAATTTTATTTTTGAGTCTTTGTTTGGTCTCCATATCAGGATAATGGTGGCTTTGTAAAAATGTTTCTCCAGCTTCTAATTGTGGAATAATTGAAGAGTTAATAGTGTAAATTCTTTATTGAAATCTGGTGGTTCATACACTGAAACCATCTGGCCTTTGGCATTATTTCTTTTAGATAAATTTAACTAATGCCTCTATTTTACTAAGGGTTATCAGTCAGTTTTAAACAGACATTTAAGATTATTTCCTCTTCATTTAACCTTATTTGTAATTATATATCAAGAAAATTATATTTATCTTAGGTTTTCAAATTGATGAAATATAGATTTAAAAGTATAACTTTTTGGTTCTCTGAACTTCCTAAGTGTCTATTGTAATGTCTTACTTTAATCTCATTTATTGATCTCTTGATTTGTATCTCATCTTTCTGTCTTTTGATTAATTTGGATAACATTTTGAGAGTTTTGTTAATTTTTCTAAAAAAAAATCCAACTCATTGTTTCATTGATTCTTCGTATATTTTATATGTTTGCTTCTATTACATTAATTTTGGCCTTGGGTATAATTATTTCTTCTTGTCTACTTTGTTTTTGTTGACCTATAAAATTTTTTTCCCAACCAACAAAAGCCCAGGGCCAAATGGTTTGAGTGCAGAATTCTATCAGACCTTCAAAGAGAAGCTAATACCAATACTCTTCAAGCTACTCCAAAAGATAGAAATGGATGGAACATTACCAAATTCTTTCTGTGAGGCCACAGTCGTGTTGATACCTAAACCACACAAAGACCCAACAAAAAAGGAGAACTTCAGAACAATTTCTCTTATGAATATTGACTCAAAAATACTCAATAAAATACTCACAAAACGAATACAAGAACATATCAAAGACATCATTCATCATGACCAGGTAGGCTTCATTCCAGGCATGCAGAGATGGTTTAATATATGGAAATCCATCAATATAATCTACCATATAAACAAATTAAAAGAAAAAAAAACACATGATCATCTCCTTAGATGCAGAAAAAGCATTTGACAAAATCCAACACCCATTCATGTTTAAATTGTTGGAGATATCGGGGATACAAGGCACATATATAAACATAATAAAGGCTATATACAGTAAACCAATAGCCAACATCAAATTAAATGTAGAGGAAATTCTTCTAAAATCGAGGACCAGACAAGGTTGCCCAATATCTGCATATCTCGTCAATATAGTTCTTGAAGTTCTAACCAGAGCAGTAAGACAACACAAGATCAAGTTTATCCAAATGGGGAAGAAAGAAGTCAAATTATGATAATATGATAGTGTACATAAGTGACTCCCAAAAGTCCACCGGAGAACTCCTACTGCTGATAAACATGTTCAGTAAATTGGCTGGATACAAAATTAATTTTTTAAAAATCATTAGCTTTCCTATATAGAAATGACATTCATACAGAGGGAGAAATTAGGAAATGTACATCCTTCATGTTAGCCACAAGCTATATAAAATATCTAGGAGTAACTCTAACCAAGCAAGTGAAGGACTTGTTTGAAAAAAAAAACTTTAAGTCCCTGAAGAAGGAGATTGAAGACAACTTGAGAAAATGGAGGGATCTCCCTTGTTCATGGATTGGAAGAATTAACATAGTAAAAATGGCCATCTTACCAAAAGCAATTTACAGATTCAATGCAATCCCTATCAAAATACCTACACAAATATTTAAAGACATTAAAAGGTCAACTCTCAACTTTATATGGAAAGATAAAAAACCCAGAATAGCTAAAATAATCTTATACAATAAAAGATCCTCAAGAGGAATCTCCATACCTGATCTCAAGCTGTACCACAGAGCAATAGTAATTAAAACAGCATGGTGCTGGCTCAGCAATAAGCTGGTTGATCAATGGAATCAAATTGAAGACCCAGATATGAATCTACACCCATATAGTCACCTCATTTTTGACAAAGAAGTCAAATCTATTCAATGGAAAAAGGATAACATCTTCAACAAATGGTGCTGGTCTAACTGGATGTCTACACGTAGAAAAATGCAATTTGACCCATCCTTGTCACCATGCACAAAACTCAAGTCCAAGTGGATCAAAGACCTCAACATAAAACCAGAGACACTGAATTGGTTAGAGGAAAAAGTGGGGAAGAGCCTGGAACACATAGGCACAGGAGACAACTTCCTGAAAAGAACACCAACAGCCCAGGCCTTAAGGTCAAAAATTAATAAATGGGACCTCATGAGGCTGAGAAGCTTCTGTAAGGCAGGAGACACTGTCAACAGATCAAAGCGACAGCCTACAGACTGGGAAATAATCTTCACCAACCCTACATCTGACAAAGGTCTAATATCCAAAATATATAAAGAACTCAAGAAATTAAACACCACCAAACCAAATAACCCAATTGCGAACTAAACAGAATTCTCAACAGTGGAATATCAATGGCTGAGAAACACTTAATGAAATGCTCAATGTCTTTAGTCTTCAGAGAAATGCAAATCAAAACAACACTGAGATTCCATCTTACACCTATCAGAATGGCTAAGATAAAAAATTCAAGTGACACCACATGCTGGCGAGGATGTGGAGAAAGAGGAACACCTCTTCATTGCTGGTGGGAATGCAAACTAGTACAACCACTTTGGAATTCTATCTGATGCTATCTCAGAAAACTGGGAATAGGGCTTCCTCAAGACCGAGCTATTCCACTCCTTGGAATATACCCAGAAGAAGCTCCAGCACACAACAGGGACATATGCTCTACCATGTTCATAGCAGCCTTATTCATAATAACCAGAACATGGAAACAGCCTAAGTGTCCCTCAGTAGAAGAATGGATAAAGAAACTGTGGTACATTTACACTATGGAATACTACTCAGCTATTAAAAACAAGGAATTTCTCAAATTTGTGGACAAATGGATTGAACTAGAAATGATCATAATGAGTGAGTTAACCCAGAAGCAGAAAGAGTCACATGGTATACTTACTTATATCTGGACACCAGCCCAAGGGACATGTTCCATGAAAGTCTTCCCTCACTAGGAAAGTAGGAGAGAGGGAAGGACATCCTTTTGAAACTTTAGGCGAGAGAAGAATGGGAAAATGGAAAAATAGAAGGATCCAGAGGGTCCTAGAAACCTACAAGAAGAACATTATGATTTGGGCCCAGGGGTCCCGCTCAAACTATGGCACCAGCCAAGGAATATACATGCCGTAAACATCGAACCCTCACCCAGATCTAGCCAATGGTCCGGACATTCTCCACAGTTTAGCAGAGAGTGGGGACTGACTTTCACACAAACCCTCGTGCCCCATATTTGACAACGTCTCCTGGATGGGGAGGCCTGGTGGCACTCAGAGGAAGGACAGCAGGCTACCAAGAAGAGATTTGATACCCTATGAGCATATACAGGGGGAGGAGGTCCCCCTCAGTCACAGTCATAGGGGAGGGGAGTAGGGGGAAAGTGGGAGGGAGGGAGGAATGGGAGGATAAAAAGGATGGGATAACCATTGAGATGTAAAATAAATGAATTAATTAAAAATTACATCAAGAAATAAATAAAAATAAAAATAGGCAACAAAATCCACAGTAATGTAAGCAACATCGTAAACAGTATAAAGTATGCATGAGTTTTGGACTAGTAGTTTTTGACAAATGGCTAAAATTTTGTACAATAAGTAAGTAAATCAATATGAGAAAAAATTTCCAGTTTATTATTAAATATTTAATTTGAGTTAAGCTTAAATGGAGCTTAATCAGAGCTTAATCAGAGCTGTCAGATCCCCCTGGAGCTTAAGTTCCAAGCAGTTGTAAGCTGTTTGATGTGGGTGCTCACAATCTAACTCAGGTCCTCAAGAAGAACAGTACATGCTCTTAACCATTGAGTTTTTTATGTAAGCACTTAGTGGTGTGAAATTTCTTTTTGACCCATCTTCATTGTGTCCCATAGATTTTGCATTATATTTTTAAAAATTTTAACGGTATAATATAATTAAATTATTTGTCCATTCTTTTTCCTCTCTTCAATCCCTGCTATGTACTCCTCTTTGCTCCCTTTCAAATTTGTGGTATCTTTTTTCATTAATTAATATTGTATGTATATATGTGTGTGCACATGTATGCATAATCCTAAATATGACCTCTCTATTCTGCATAATTTTACTTGTATGTATGCTTCAGGGCTGACCATTTGGTATTGGATAAATTATTAGTGTGTTCTTCCTTAGGGAAAAATTTTTCTCTCCTGCTCCTAGTATTTCTTAGTTGTCTGTAGTCATACTGTAGTTGTTTCATTTGGGAGTAGGTTCTGCATTGAATTTTGGTCTGGTGTAAATTTCTAAAATGGTCTCTGTCTGTTGCGAAGGTATGCATCCTTGGTGAGGCATAGAAGACTATGCTTATAAGGACAATTTTTTAAAGTGTTGTTAGAGATTATGCTGGTTTAATAAAGTAGTGGTTCTATGTTCTCATCTAAGATCCATGGTTTTACTAGCTCTGGATAGTTAGGTAAGTTTTTTGTACTAGATAGGATTTTCCTCGTGTTGAATGGGTCATAAATTCAATAGAGTGCTATTGGTTACTACTAAGTTAAGCATGTCACTTCTACACCCTTAAGATTATAATTCCATTTTGGTCATTTTTGTGGTTCACAGGCATCCCAACTTGTTAGGACTGCTGATAACTTCCCTTTGGAAGCTTGCATGGCCCCTTCTGGTATCATGAAATCTAGTCCTCAGGAAGAAGACATTCATTTCAGTTCCAACACAAGGGTCTCTGAGCCCTGTGTCTCATATTAAGAGATTCTTCACCCACATATACCTACCATCCACCTCTTGGTCTTTTTTGCCATATTTGTAAAAGTTTATTATTCGCTTATATATTATACCCTGAATGCATTTTCACTTCCCTCTCCCACTCCCATACACTTCCCCCATTCATCCTCTTCCTTTTACCTTCATAAACAGGGCAGACCTCTCAGGAATATCAACCAAGCACCATACCTCTCCCCATATTAAGGCAGGACAAGTCAAGCCAGTAGGAGGAATATGGTCCCAAAACAGACAGCAAAGTCATAGAGAGAGTCCCCACTCATAGGAAGTGACAAAAGACCAAGCTACACAACCATAACATATATGAAGATGACATACATCAAACCCATGCAGACTCCATGATTGTTGCTCCAGTGTCTGTGAGCTAGTATGAGGTCAGGTTAGTTGTGTCTGTACATTTTCTTGTGTGTCCTTGATGCATTTGTCTAATACAATCCTTCTCCTTCCTCAGGATTCCTGGAGCTCTGCCTAATGTTTGCCTTGCTAGCTTTTAATATTATTGGTTCTGAGCATTTAGTGTTTTGATTAATATGTGTCATGAGAAGGTTATTTTCTGGTCCTCTCTATTAAGTATTCTCTATCCTTGTTTCCCTTGATAGACATCTCTTCTATGGATTAGGGAAATTTTATTCTATGATTTTCTTAATAATATTTCCTGTTTGTGTTAATTTTGTCAGTCTTCCTTCATCTGTACCAATTATTTGTAGATTTTGGCCTTTTATAATGTTATAGAATTCCTGTACATGTTGTGCCTGGATTTAAAAAGATTTAACATTTTATTTTAAGCTCTAATTTCATTTACCTTATCTCCATGACTTGAAATGTTCTTTTCTATGTCTTTTTATTTGTTGGTGAGGCTTACCTCTAAGGTTTTTGTTTGGCATTCTGAGTTTTTAAAATTGAGTTTTGTTCTACTTAGTTTTTTTCTAAGTACTTTTATTTTATTTTATTGTTGAATTCTGATTATGTCTTTTGATTTGCTTTCATCATTTTGTCAAAGTTTTTATTTTGTCAAGCTTTACTGAGGCATTTATTCATATTCTCTTTAAGGTCCCTGAACATATTCATGATTGCTCTTCTCATGTCCTTGTTTTCTGCTTCAGATAAACTACTTTTTCTTAGAATTATTACAATATGAATTCTTGCTTCAGGAGAAGGGACACTATTTTTATTGGCCATATTTTTCTTTTTTTTTTTCAGATGTAGGTATCTTGAGTTATGATATTTGTCATGTTTTCTGCCATGTATATCTGGTCTTGCCTGTGTTGAGTGATGCTCTCTCTTTTGGTTGCTGTTTCCCCAAACTATCAGGTTGGGAGCCAGCTGTATGATACTTAGTATACAGTCTTAGAGCCACTCTGTGTATCAAGGATAAGACTTCAACTGGTTCCAAATCTGAGTTTCTGTTTGGAACTCTAGGTTCAGACGCCAAGAAGTTTTGTATCAGAACAGTACATGGAATGTTTTATTGGTTACAGGCTAATAGACAGGGGGAGGGAACTGACTCAGGAGGTCTCCTAAGTAAGATTCAGTATCTGACTTGAGAGAAGGGGAAAAGTCATAACTAGGCATTTCCTGACATTTTAGCACATGTAAGTCCTAAGCAGGCCTACCTTATGGAGAATAAATTTGGGCAGAAAAAGGCACCAGTAGTTTACCTTGGTTCCCACCATCTGCGGTTGCTGTCAGGTCCCAGAAAAAAAATGTCACTTGTTTAATAAATTTCTTTTTTTTTTTTTTTTTTTTTTTTTTTTTTGGTGGTATGTTTTTTTAATTTTTTTAATTTTTTAAATTTTTTTATTTTTTTTATTAATTTATTCTTGTTACATCTCAATGTTTATCCCACCCCTTGTATCCTCCCATTCCCCCCCCCCCCCCATTTTCCCATTATTCCCCTCCCCTATGACTGTTCCTGAGGGGGATTACGTCCCCCTATATATTCTCATAGGGTATCAAGTCTCTTCTTGGCTACTTGCTGTCCTTCCTCTGAGTGCCACCAGGTCTCCCCCTCCAGGGGACATGGTCAAATGTGAGGCACCAGAGTACGTGAGAAAGTCGGGAAGGCATCCTATTGGGACTCTAAATGTTTAATAAATTTCAAAGCACTAAATATTTTTCCTTATGCAGGCACTTGAGTATGTTTATCTTTCTATTCAGACTGAAGTGTCTTCCTTCCAGTATGCCTTGTATTGATAACTTGGTGGTCATAAATCTGTTTAATTTGTTTTTATCATGAAACAGACAATTTTGATTGACATAAAAGAGAAAGTTGGCAGTTATGATCTTTCATGCGTTTCATACCATAATTCCAAGTGCTTCTTGCTTTCATGGTTGGGATTGGAAAGTCAGCGGGTATTTTGATGGGCCTACTTTTGTATGTGACTTGTCCTTCCATTTTGCAACCTTCAATATACTTTCTTTGTTCTGTTCATTTAATATTTATCAATAATATTACCCATTGAGTTAATTTTTTATTATCTCCACAAGTGACCAGTTGTGATTATCTATGTAGTCATTTTCTTGCTTGCTGATTGATTCAGAAGGGCCTAGGCCACTGTGGGAGGTATTGTCACTATGCCGGTTGGCCTGGATTTTATGTATAAGCAAAATAGCCAAATGTGATCCTGGAAGCAAGCCAGTAAACACTATTTTTCCATGTTTTTTTCTTATGTTTTTGCCTTATTTTCCTTCCTTGTATTTCCTTAGTGATAAATATTAATGTGAAAGTACAAGACAAACAACCCAAACAAGCAAAAAAAACCTTGCTTTTGGTCAGTATTTTACCACAGCAATAGTACAGACAACTAAAAAAGGTTGATACTGTTGGGATGAGATAAGCCTTTCTCATAGTGTTTGCTGTTTTACACTTGAATCTGCCCATCCAGAGTTAGGTCATACATTAAGATTTTTTGCTGTTTTAATTCATGTAGCCTCTCTTCATGGAGTGTTCAGAAAGTATTAGGTTGTAGTACAGTTTGGTAATGTTTTTGTCTGATTGACTGACATCTCAGGCACAAAGTTCTACTCCCAATCTGCTAGAATGAATTGGCTATTGTCTTCAGTTACAGTAAGTTTACAGTAATTTACTCTCTGAGATAACAGAATAGCTGGTGACCAGAAAATAATTGGAACTCAGCAGTTTATAGAGTAAAAGAGTTCTAGGCAGGCACAATGGTGCACACATGTAATCCCAGCACTGGGAAGGTAGAAGCATCCAGATCACTGTGAGTTGAAGGCCAGCCTGGTCTACAAAGTGAGTCCTCGACAGTCCAGTCTACACAGAAAAACCCTGTCTCCAAAAACCAAAAATATCCAATGAACCAACCAACCTATCAAACAAACAAACAAACAAAAAACAGCATTCACTGGTACTGCATATACTAATGTGTAAGTATGAATAGAATAGAAAAGGAAAACTGAAGAAAAATGTAAGCAATCACGGTAAGACTATTAATAAATATTAGGTTAATAGATGGGTAAGAGAGGACAGGAATATACACAGCATTTGGACATAGAGGAAAATGAGGTGAATATATGTAGGCTTTGATTAATGGCACATTTTTAGGGGAGGTAAGATATGCAACTAGATATCCTAAGCTAGGTCAATTTCAGGTATTTGGGAGATGTAACAGAGAGAATGGATTTAACTTTGTTCATGTTTTAGGAACAAGAAAAAAAAGACAGAAAAGGGGGAAAGAAGAGACATAAAACAGTAAAGGACACAAACAGCAGGAGAAAATGTTTTTTTGCTACTCTATTTATAGATAAGAAGTAGTGGTATGGGAGGGAAGAGAGCTAAGAAGAAACACAAGATAACGGTCAAACGTGTTTGTTAGGATTTTATTAAATCACTTCCAGTACTAGAGAGGTATCAGATGGAGTCATAGAATATCACTGTTCCTTTGAATTTCTAAACTTAAATTAGTCACTAATTTTGAAGTAGATTCTAGTTGGCCATCTCATAAAGTTGGATTATTTCTGTTATAGATCTGTACTACCCTTTAGAGTGAGATTTTTCCATGTGCATAAAAATGACTACACAGAGAGCTGAAGATTTAAGCTTTGTATATAACTTAGTGATCCACCATTCAGGTGACTAGTTTATATAAAGGAAAATATAGCTTAAAAGTTTGAATTA
The DNA here is from genome assembly GCF_903995435.1 of Acomys russatus. Classification (NCBI taxonomy): domain Eukaryota; kingdom Metazoa; phylum Chordata; class Mammalia; order Rodentia; family Muridae; genus Acomys; species Acomys russatus. Next base: position 116,986,278 of record NC_067169.1, on the reverse strand, counting down.
TAGTGCACTTCCCAAGCACCACACAGTCTCTTCTATATTCTATTGTAATTCTAAATAAAAGTAATGCATTCATTTATCACTCATCTTGGAAAGTCATACTTAACTCTAATTTCACATAATCATTCCCACATGATATCAGTGAAATAAACATTTGCTCCTTCCAAGTTGTTTGTTTCTGGCTTAAGGTTTGGCCCTCATACATAATGGATAGTAAATAAAATACATTCTCCAAAGTCAAACTGGTTGAGTTAAAATCCACTTAGTAAACTCTGTGTCCTTGGCTGTGATGTTTAGCTAAATTGTGACTCATTTTTATTAGTAAAAGAGCTTATAAAAACAATTTGTTGGAATTGTTACTTTGTTTAAATAGTTAAGTAAGTTAATAGTCACAAGACATGGTAATGTCTAGCGCATAGCATCTATACATTAATGTTTTGATGATTTTTAAATGTTTCATATACATGTATATAAATCCTATTTTTAAGAAGAACTAGAAAATTGATGGAGAGCCAAATATGGTGTGGAATATGTGTTGCTCATTTTGTGAATTATGATCTATGTGTTAATATTTAAATCCACTAGAATTCAAGGAAACTTTCGTGTATTGTCTCACATACAGAAACTTTATGAATTGTGCCACTGGGATTATTTAACAGGAACTAAAGTATATATATTTAATTACAGACACATTTTAGGCTATCAATTCAAACAATGTTAGTATTTTGACATTTTTTTTCTGTGTCATCTAAATAGGGAAATGAAGCATCACTTGAAATAAAGCTTTCTTAATCATTGTCAAATCATCGTTTGTCATTGAAATTCAATGACACATTTCAATGATGGAATGCATAATTATCACAGACTTTAGCTAGGGATATTTATAATTTAGTTTGTTTGACCAACATTTTAAAAAGTTGGATTGCTCTGCAGTTTTCACTAATGATCTTTTATTGAGCACAATATAAAGTCAAAGGTTTCAATCCATATTTCACTTCAGTTTGTTCTTCAAACAGCTGCTAAAGAACAGAATTATTTTGACATGAAAATGTTTGCTCCCAGCTGGTTTGTTTGAATAGTGATTTAATGAGAGCTAGCTCAGGAAATAGGCTGCTTTTACATTATGAACATGAAGTCTTATTCTCTATAAAATCATTTAGACATATCTTTAGACCATATAAATGAGAAATGTGGTAGAAATGATGAGAGATGACCTGCAGCTGCTGTTTCTCAAATACAGAAGCATTAGGTCAATACAGATGTATAAATCAACTTTGTTTAAGAATGCCATAAAAAATCTAGTACTTGAGGAAATATTCTCCATTCTTTTTATCTGCTTCTGATATTATTTGATCATTTTTCTTGATATAAATGTCCTGTTACATATACTATGCTGGACATCAACTTAAACTCAACTTCCAAGGAGTAATGTTCCTGCTTAAAGAACAATTACATATAGACAATTAGCTGTAGGTGCTAAAATAAAAGACACAACTCAATACCCATGCAATTAGCCAACCATTGCCTTTTTGGTAAGCTTATAGAGCAACTAGCCTTTTAAAAGATATTTAATGAGTCCATGAAGCCAACTGTACAAAAACAATTAAAGAATCTATTTTTTCCATGTGCACTTAATTTGGAACTGACAAATTTTGTGATTAGTGGAGAGGCTATATGAGCTCATTTATTAGTTAAAAAAAGAAAAATCTTGTAAACTTTCCTAGAACACTGAGGGAAAATATGAAAGACATATAGGTTCAACCTAGACAAGTAGGATCATCCAAATGTTATTTATCTATACAGATAGACAGAAAGATATAGAAACTTAGTTACTGAATATAAGTCAGTCAAAGATTTTAGTATTTGGGTTGTAAAGGGAAAAATGAGCTCTTGTTTTCATGTAAATTGCCATTCATTTATATATAATCCACTAAGAATTTTGTGGCAGTACTCACAAAATCAAAGTGCTACCAAAGTGCTGTCTCTAGTGAAAGAGATAAAATGCTTATTAAGAAAAATATCCACACGTGTTCCACTTATCCTCTTAGTTCTAGCTATTGCAATTACATATAAGTATATTTTGGCTTTTAATTCTCTAATATTAACTCAGCCCCTCACTATCATATCACTTTAGAGAAATTATCTTAACCACTCACCTATGTGACCTTAACATTGTATGCTTCTGTCATTTTCTCTATAACGTGTATTTCTATTTATTTATTTATTTATTTTGTTTGTTTTTTGAGACAGGGTTGCTCTGTATAGTCCTGGCTGTCCTGAACTTACTTTGTAGACCAGGCTGGCTCAAACTCATAGCAATCCACCTGCCTCTTCCTCCCAAGTTCTGGGAATAAAGGCGTGCACCACCACCACCCAGCTTATAACTGGTATTTCAACCTGACATCACTATATGGTTTAGTTTTTTACATTAACTATCTCCAGAGTATTATCATTTCTTTAGAGGATCATTATGCATTCTTCTCTGTGATTCATGAGTTGCTTGGGTGGTACATTATATCAAATAGATACTCGATTTTTGAAAGAAGAGGGAGGGAGAGAGAGAGAGAGAGGGAGAGAGGGAGGGAGTTTGAGAATGAAAATACCATTTTAACTTCAGATTGTCTATAGCCTACTTGAACCTGAAATTTTTCCAAATAATTCATGAATTATATTGAAATTACATTTGTAAAAATAGTCACTCACTCAAGGTGAAAGATAAAACAACACATTTTACTATAACTAAGGACAAAATGTCATTCATCAAGGGTTTAGAGTCCACACTACAACTAGTTTTTCTAAAAATCACTGTTTGTTGCAACTTGATGTAGAATTAGAAGAATGTTGTACAGTTATCAGAAAATACCATTAAAAATTTTTTCCATTTTTAAACTGCAATCTTTACAAAGTAAATACTATTATGGATATAGGGAATGAAGAACACTTATTCACTGCTTGTGGGAATGCACAATGGTGTAGCTGCTGTGGAAATCACTGTGGACGTTTCTCAAAAACCTAAAAATAGATGTACTATGAAACTCAGCTATAATTCTCTTGGATACATACTTGCTCATATAAAATATAAACAGCTTATGTCCAGTCATTGATGAATATATAATAAAATTGTTGTATAGTGGTGCAACAGAAAGTTATTCAACAGATAAGAAAAATAAAATTAAGAAATTTTCAGCTCAATTGATAGAACTAAAAATAATCATTCTGAGTAATCCAGGACTGGTGTCACATGTTTTCCTCATACTTGTGCATGCTAGTTTTGAATATTTAGATGTGTATTCACATGGAATACACATATGTGTTGTGGTTAATTTAGAAGTATTGCCTAGTAAATTTTACTATACTATTGTTGGCATAATTCTTACTATGGTGGTATTTTCTAACCCACTATCACACAATGAAAACACAGACATCTGTTATATTTTAAATGCCTTGGTTTTCCTGGGGCAGGGAAGATACTGTCTTATAAACTACCTCTCATATTGGGGCAGGTATTCTATACCTTACCCCAACCTCATGCCATCTGCTTCTAATGATTTTTATTGAGCTACTTCCCATTCATAATTTCAAATACATGCTAATTTTCCTCTCAGAGTTCTCCAAGAAGTGCTCAGAGAGTGGATTTTCGCTATATGAGGCTTTCCTTCAGCTCTGTAGGCAGCTCCTCTAGGCCAAATCTTCCATCCACATTGGCCATGTGCCTCTCTTCCATCTAAACCATGTTGAGGCCTACTTTTTCCTTTCTTCCTCTCTTGTCTCCTATCTTTTCCAGTTTCTTTCCCAAAAGCCCAGGAATCTTAGCCATGCCTATCCCATTTGCCCTGCCTGGGTATGTTGGCTGTTTATTGGTCAAACATGAACAATGTTTAAGGCAAGATTACAAACATTTTATGCTACATGAGTCTGCTCAGTTGGGCAGCAACAAGACAAACCCCCAACACATATGTGTCAGGGTACTAGTAAATGACCAACAGGAAGGGGACATAGAATACAGTGATATAAAAGAGTAACAAGGAATAATAGAACAGAAAGTGTTATGTGGGATGAAGGATGGAAGAACAATTCAGAAGAAGCAGTGTGGCGAAGGGTGAATAATATTAAATATCTTCCAAAAAAGTCACTTTGAAACTTACCATTATATAAGCTTCAAAAATATTTAACCAATGTAATAAATTTAATAGACATATCACACACATACTCATTCACACATATACATCACATACACACACATGCATGCACGCACACTCACACGCAAGCATGCACACATGCACATATACACATACACACATGTTCTTTTATTCCTTTTCACCTGTGGAGCCATGCTTACTTTACTTTGTATCTTTTTATAGTAACGTGTCTTTTCAATGCTTGGGGAATCACTCCAAGCAATATATCTCTTTATTTCTTAGCAAGCAAAATGAAGGTACTATTCACTGAAGGCATAATATAATATTAATGACAATGATTGATAAGATGCTTGCTTTCTAAAAGTAACATAACCAAGTATTTTATTGTTTACACTTAAACTATAACAGACCTTTCTAACTGCACTGTTTCCAAAGTAACCAACTTTGTTCATTTGTAAAGCTACATAAAGTTTTCAGAGTGAGGATTATCATATACATTTTATGTAACTTCCTTCCATTTTCTATCAAAAACAGAAGAGAAAAATGTCTTTAAACTTAGGCTCTGGAATTTAAATTTCATATAATTTAAAGTTCACTGAGCCTTAAAAATCCATGGGGCAGTTTAGCATGGGTACTGACCACATAAATCTTGCCAAAGCCATTCAGATCTCTGTTCTTCCTGTCTCAGTTCAAATATCATGGCTCAAGGCAGGGATTTCAAAGGCCCAAACACTGTGTAGATATTATAATTGCTAATACTAAAGAATTCTCCCACATCCAATAAGTTTGTTGAATTCATTCTTTTTACAACAAACTTCTAGAAAGTTTCATTTTTCCTTTCTTATTTTGTTACAACTGTAAGAATTCTTATGCTACCCATTGATGATTTTGAAATTTTAGTTGGTTTTGATGCTAATAACTCTCAAACTCTGTAGTCTTTAATGAGTAGATCATAGACTTTACACACATGAACACATCTTCTTTATGTATTCATTCTATCTTATTTTTCAGTTTTATTAATTCTCACAATTTCACACAACATGGCTTGATCATATTCATCCAGTTCTTAAATCTCCTCCATCCACTGCCTCTTCCATACAAAACTTTGTATCCTCTCTTTATTTTTTGTCAGTCAAGTTCATTGGCACTACTCATAGATTCTTAAATATGTGGCCTTCCACTGCAGTGGGGGAGAACACTCTTAACTTAAACTGACTGTTCCTCCTCAATAGACATCAATTTTCAATAGAACCAAGGATAAATGTTTGATGTTTACCTCCCCTCTCTATGATGGCATTTAGTTTGGTGTGAGCCTTCATAATGCTTTTGCATGCTCTCACAGTTGTTGTGAGTTCATAGGTATACTTCATCTGTTATCTCCAGAGAACAATGTTTCCTTGTATTCACCTACCACTTCTTGCTAATACAGTCTTTTCTTTCTCTCTTTCACATGATCCCTGAGTTTTGGTACGATTGAATGTAATACAGATATTCATTCAGGGTTGTGCATTCTACTGTCTCTTATTCTTTTCCCCAGGACCAGTTATGTCTCTCTGTGTTAATTGCTATCCACTGAAAATAGAAGCTACTCTGACAACTATTGAGATATAAGATACCTGTTCATCAGTATTCCTAGCTGCTATAATTGCAATAGGTAGGAGGTGGAAACATCCTAGATTTCCATCAGTTAATAGATAATGAGAATGAGTTAGAATTACACAGTGGAATATTATGCAACTACTAAGAAAATGCAAAATCATGAAATTCATAGGTAACTGGACAGAGCTAAAAACAATCATTCTGAGTGAGGTAACCCAGACCTAGAAAAGTAAAGGTTCCATTTTTTCTCCAATTTGTGGATACAAGGTTTGAATCTTCAGGTACATGTTTCATTTGGAATTTATATTGAAGTAATGAAATCAATAATGGGCCATAGAATGAATGCATCAGGGTAGGGAAGATGGAAAACAATGGTATAAAGAGGTATTAAAGAGGATCAATAGAACAATATGGATCCACTTAGAATGGGAGATGGGAGGGATAGGTTGTGAATAGTACAGAGGGATAGATAATGCTAAAAAGCTTTTTAAAAAGTCATATTGAAAATATCTACTATAATAGATAGTAGATCAATGACTGGTACAACTTGAGACCCAACTTGAGATCCACCGTATGGGAGAGAGCCAAACTCTGACAGTACTGATGATACTTTACTCTGCTAACAGACAGGAGCCTAGCATAACTGTCTTCTAAGGGACTGTTCAGCAGCTGATGGAAACAGATGCAGAGATCCACAGCCAGACAGTAGGCAGAGCTAGAGTAGTCTTGTGGAAGAGTGGGGGGAAGGACCGAGGGAGCTGAAAGGATTAAGAACACCACATGAAGACCTACAGACTAAACTATCTTGGGCCTATGGGGGCTTAGAGTAGTTGAAGGACCAACCAAAGAGCATGCATGGGTTGGACATAGACTCCCTACACATATGTAGCAGATGTACAGCTTGGTCAACATGCGGGACCCTAACAATTGGAGTAGGAGCTGTCTCTGATTCAGTTGCTTGTCTTTGGATCCTGTTCCCCTAGCTGGGCTGCCTTGTCTGGTCTCAGTGGGCCTGCTGCAACTTGAGGTGTCACTGTGGGTTGTTCACACTTGGGGAGAGTCCCATTCTCTTAAGAGAAGCATCTAGGGGTATGAGGGAATGTAGCATTGGGAAGAGAGGAGGGAGGGGGCTGCAATCAGGCTGTTCAAGTGATTAAATAAATAAATGAAGAAGTCTAATAAAAGAAAAGGGGTTTAGACTGAAAAAGAAGATATCTACTATTTTAAAATCTGTTCTATCTATATCTGCATATCTGCATCTAATCTAATCTATATCATCTATATCCATATATCTATCCCCCCTCTCCCTGTGTGTGTGTGTGTGTGTGTGTGTGTGTATCTTCAAGACCAGATATCACTGTATCTCACAAGGTTCCCAGCTGTGTATAGTTATTTTTGCCCTCAGCTTCCTGATATGATTTAATAAAAATATTAATGAGTAGATGATTACCTTTAAGATTTAATGCAGACCTTCAAGGGTGAGCTAATACCGATACTCTTAATGTAGAAATGGCTGTTTTTATATAGAAGTTTAGATCTGTGATTCTTTGAAGAGTATAAAAAATAAGCTATTCAGATAACATCTCAAGGCAAAGGACACTGTCAACAGAACAAAATGACACCCTACAGACTCAGAAAAGATCTTCACCAAACTTATATCCAATGAAGGGCTAATACCCAAAATATATAAAGAACTCAAAAAAAAAAAAAAAATCAAACACTACCAAGTCAAGTAACCCAATTAAGAAATTAGATTCAGAGCTAAACAAAGAATCCTCAGCAGAGGATTATCGAATGACTGAGAAACACTTAAAGAAATGCTCAATGTCCTTAGTCATCAGGGAAATACAAATCAAAACCCCTCTGAGATTCCATCTAACACCCATCAGAATGGCTAACATCAAAAACTCAAGTGACAACAGATGCTGGCGAGGATGTAGAGAAAGGGAAACATTCCTTCATTGCTTGTTGGAGTACAAACTTGTACAACCACTCTGGAAATCAATCTGGTACTTTCTCAGAAAATTCAGAATAGTGCTACCCAAAGACTCAGCTATGCCACTCCTGGACATATACCCAAAAGATACTCCACCATACAACATGGACATTTGCATAACTATGTTAATAGAAGCTTTATTCATAATACCCAGAATCTGGAAACAATCTAGATGTCCTTAAACTGAAGAATGGATAAAGAATCTGTGGTACATTTACACAACGGAATACTACTCAGCTATTAAAAACAAGGAAAATTTGAAATTTGCAGGCAAATGGATGGAACTAGGAAAGATCATCCTGAGTCAGGTAACACAGACCCAGAAAGACACACATGGTATGTATTCACTTATAAGTGGATATTAAACCAACATAGATGTCCTTTGTGAGACTCCATCCAGTGAGGGAAATGAACAGATACGGGAACTTGCAGATGGACTCTGGGTGAAGAGCTGCAAGTTGTGTGGAAGAGTTGAGGGATGGAAAGAAGGTTGAATGTCCGAAGCTCCACAAGAAGACTATCAAGGCTGGCAAATCTGGACCCAGAGAGGCCTGCACAAACTGGTGCACCAGCCAAGGATGACGTAAGCAGAAGACACACTGTTCACTTGTAGCCAATGGACATCTCATTCTCCACTTGGGGAAGTGAGGGAAGTGGGGGGGACTGTCTCTGACAAAATCTCTAGTGTCCATGATTTGATCACTGCCCTTTGGAGGAGAGGGCTTTGTGGGAACACAATGGAAGGCAATGGAAGGGGTTGCAGACTATCCAGATGAGAACTGATAGACTGTGCTAAGACAGTGGGGGGGAGAGGACCCCACCTGTCAAAGGTCTAGGTGAGGGGAATATATCAGAATAAGGAGGGAAGGTGGGAACCTCAAGATAAGAGCAAGGGAATTACAATCCGTATGTAATTTGAATTAATAATAATAATAATAATAATAATAATAATAATAATAATAATAATAATTTTTATTAAAGTTCCTATCCTTAAACCTTAAAAGATTTTTTTAAAACTAATGAAAATTAAGATAATAAGTTATGGTCAAAAGACCCAGGTTACTTAAAATCAGTTACTAAATGTCAAACTGTAAGTTGCTGAATTAGAATGCGTAATATCCCCATACTTATGCATATTGTTGCAAACTGACAAGGCTGCATTATTTTTATGGCTGAGTAGTATTCCACTATGTATATGTATCACATTTATTTATCCATTTATTTGCTTGTGGACAGATAAATTAAATTTCTTGACTACTATAAATAGTGCTGTAATATATATGAATATATGGTTTACCCTTTAATGTTGTTGTCCCATTTCCTTTACATAAACAGATAGTGGACATTCATTTAGCACCTAGTCTGATGCAGACAAAATTCTAGGCTCTAATTATAAAATAGTAAGTAAAAGTAAATATAAACTCTTATTTCTGAAGATATAACATCTCTATTCAACAATCCTAAGCGCTTACCTTATGTATGCATTCATTCTTTAAGTACAGTACATTTTGTATATTTAGAAAGCTTTGGAAAATTAAAATGTTGATTTCAATTCACCTTTGAGAACATTTTTAATACAATATGATTTATCACTAATTTTAAATTTATTGCTTGTCAAAATTATAAATCTTCAGATTTACTTTACTCAGAATTTGAAAATTGTCAAATAAATTAACTGCCAAAGATCTTCATTGTCAAACTAATCTGACTTCTTCTGTCAAAAAGCCTACTTCATTTTTTTGCTCTTCAAATAAGAATATTAATACCATCTCTATGATTGAAACTCACAAATAAATTTTTCATCTAAGATGGATAATAGAAAAAGCATAAATTGAGCTTGCTGCTTAGACACAATAAAGCACTATTACCTTCCATAATTCTTAGCTATGCTTTCCTTTTTTCCAATCTGTCACCTTCGTAACTTGTTTGGTGTGTGTGTGTGTGTGTGTGTGTGTGTGTGTGTGTGTGTGTGTGTGTGTGTGTGAGAGAGAGAGAGAGAGAGAGAGAGAGAGAGAGAGAGAGAGACAGACAGACAGACAGATGGACAGTCTACAGGTGGCTAGAATAGAAAAATTAAATTATCAGTGAAACATTACACAAAGAATAGAAGTAAAAATGTAGTGTTCAGAATATTTGGGGAGTTTTAAAATTTAGATCTATTGTAGCTAAATTAAAATATGTTGAAGCATGTTGTAGTAATGTACGAAACATGTTTAATAAACGGTGTCTTCCCATATTTATGTATTATAGGCATTCTGTGAGAACTGGAAAATTAATAAGGGCACTTAAGACATCATTGTTTTAACAACTACAACCACAAAACTTGGAGATACTTAATGATTCCTGAGAAAGTTAATTGGCGAACAGAATGTTTACTTTCTGTCACAATTAAAAATATTTTACATAGACTGCACTGAACTCTGGATTCTACCTCAAGCACTGCAAAGAAAAAATAATAAACTTGATTTAGATATATCTAAATGAAAATATTTCAAAATACCAAAACCTTGAAACATTTTCCATGTTTTATTTGAAGACTGTAATTTTGCAAAGCGTATACAAACCTAAAAAAAAAAAAAAAAAAAAAAAAAAAAAAGCCAGGAGGCAGAAACGACTGCTATGAAAAATGCTGAGGTCCCATTTACTAATTGTTGATCTTAGAGCTTGAACTATTGGATTGGTGTTCTGTTCAGGAAGTTGTCTCCTGTGCCAATGAGTTCAAGGCTCTTCTCTACTTTTTTTCTAATAAATTTAGTGTGTTTGGTTTTATGTTGTAGCCTTGAATTCACTTGGACTATAGTTTTGTGCAGGGTGTTAAATATGGGTCTATTTGCATTTTTCTACATATAGATATCCAGTTATACCAGCACCATTTGTTGAAGATGCCATCTTTTTTCCATTGTATGGATTTGGCTTCTTGTCAAAAATCAAGTGTCCTTAGGTGTGCGGGTTTATTTCTGGGTCTTCAACTCAATTCCACTGATCAGCCAGCCTATTTCTAAGCCGGTACCATGCTGTTTTTATTATTGTTGCTCTGTAGTACAGATTGAGATCCAGGTTTGAAATTTCTCTGGAAGATCTCTTATTGCACAGGATTGTTTTAGCTATTCTGGGTTTTTCATTTTTCCATATAAAGTTCAAACTCTGTAAAGAACTGTGTATAAATTTTCATGGGAATTGCATTGAATCTGTAGATTGCTTATGGTAGGATGGTCATTTTTACTATGTTGAGCCTCCCAATCCATGAGTATGGGAAATCTTTCCATCTTCTGATATCTTCTTCAATTTCTTTCTTTAGACACTTGAAGTGTTTTTGGCTTTGTTTTGTTTTCATACAACTGTTGCACTTGCTTGGTTAAAATTACACCAATATACTTTATATTATTTGTGGCTATTGCAAAGGGTATAATTTCCCTAATTTCTTTTTCAGCCTGTTTGTCATTTGTATACAGCAGGGATACTGATTTTTCTTTTAGTTGATTTTGTGTCTATCCAAAAAGATGAGCCCATCAACTCCTGTGTGAGGTGTTATGCAAAACTGATCACCTCTGAGAAAGGAAGAGTCAGTTTTCTTGAAGGTGTGCCTCCAGTATTAATTGGAATTAATGTGTGACTAAGTTTTATTTAAAGTATAATATAATTAACTTACCTATTAGTACATATTTGGGATGAATATGGAAGGAAGGTAAGAGCAGAAATTGGGATAACTATAAAAGTATCAAATTATCAAAGAATTAAAAATATTAAAACATGAAATGTAATACAAATATGTGACCTGTGACTATAGAATTGCTTTATACTATTACTAAGGTTTATATATATAGTCATTCTTATTTTTGTTCTTTTATATATTACCCCTTCTCCTGTTTTCCTTAACATTTTTTCATTTTCCTTGATTGTGAACAATGTGAAAATTTTTCCTTTGGTGTATTTTTCTTATTTTTCTTTTCTTGTGCCTCAGTTTCAGTTCATGGTTTTCATCTAATTTTGAACAATAGCCAGAATGAAGGAACATGCTTAAGACACAGGAACTTTTACAAATATTGTTTGGAAGACAAAATGGAACAGTGTTTTGAAAACTTTGCCTGTTCTTGAGACCATTTTCCACCCACTGGGTTGCCTTATAGCTAGCTTTAATAGGAGAGAAGTCATCAATTCTCATTATAACTTGTTCTACCATGTTTGGTTGATATCCCTGGGAGGCCTACCCTTTTCTGAGGGAAAACTGAGGAGAAGAGTATCTAGGGAGAAAGAAGAGGTTAAGGAGGGACTGAATGGAGAGGAGGAAGGAGAAACTGTGGTCAGGATGTAATGTATGAGAAAATAATATAAATAACTTAGTAGAAACACACGTTTCTATTTTAAAATAAACATAGCTATACACTTACCAAACAAAGTAATACTTAGACATTATTTAAGTGCTTGAAAAGTGTTTTTATCCAAAAATCTTTATAAATATTCCATACCATCCTCAAAACGTACAAAATGTTTTTCAACTAAAACTTAAACATTTATAACATTAAAGATCCTTTTGTGAAAAGAAATCTGCTGCCAATGTGAATTAAGTTGATACTTTGCAACATCTATCATGGACATCTACAAACAATTCTACAGCTGTGATGATCCCCTAAGACTGCATAACCTAGTCAATAAATAAGATAAAAGACAGAAATAACAGGCACAGTGATTGAAAACTAACGATGTAAATGATTTCTGTTTACAAATAAAATAATTTGCAAGGGAAATTCCAAAGAATCTCAAAAAGCTCTGATTTAGTATTTGGCTTTTCAAAAAAAATCCATACAAGTATTATGTAATAAAATAAATGTCTTTTCTGTTATTAGAAACATGTAATTTTTGGTCTTTGTTTTGTTTTTTAACTTAGTATAATTAATTTATATTGCATCCCAATTGTTATGCCCTCCCTTATATCTTCCATTTCCTACCCTCCTTCTCTCTTCTGCCATATTCCCCTCCCCTAGAACTCTGACAGAAGGGGACCTTCTCCCCTACCATATGACCACAGCCTGTCCAGTCTCATTCAGATAGCCTGCATCCCTTTCCTCTGTGTACCCATTGGGCCTCCCCACCAAAGGGAAGTGATCAAATTGGGGGCACCAGAGTTCATGTCAGAGACAGTCCCCACTCCCTCCACAACATGGAGGATGAGCTATCCATTGGCTAGGTCTGAACAGAGGGTCTAGGTTCACTACATTCATTGTCCTTGGTTGATGCAACAGTTTATGCAGCCCCCTCCTCCCCCGGTGCAGATTCACTGGGCTTGATGGTCTCCTTGTGGGGCTCCTGAACACTCTTGGTCCTTCCATCCCCCCCATTATTCCACATCACTCTCAGCACTCTGCCCAGTATCCAGCCACAAGTCCCAACAACTGTCAGGATCCCACATTGGGTGGAGTCTCTCAGAGGACATCTATTTTGTGCTAATATGCACTTATATGTGAGTATATACCATGCTTGACTTTTTGGGTTTGGGTTACCTCACACAGGATGATCATTCCTAGTTCCACCTATTTGCTTGCAAATTTCAAGATTTCCTTGTTTTTAATAGCTGAGAAACACTTAAAGAAATGAGAGTTTCTTGATCCACTCTTTGGTTGAGGGACATCTAGGTTGTTTCCAGATTCTGGCTATTACAAATAAAGCTTCTATAAGCATAGTTGAACAAATATCCTTGTTGTATTGTGGAACATATTTTGGATATATGGCCAGGAGAGTATAGCTGGGTCTTCAGGTAGAAATAGTTCCAATTTGATGTTTAAAAAGTGATGATGTAACACTCATATATATGTATTTTTGAAAATCATCTGAAATTTAAATCACATACATAAAAATGTATTTCATATATAAGAGATAAATTTCAAGGGTCATGTGATAATGTTAATAAATAAAATATATGGATGTCTAATAAAATTGAAGTACATAAACAATATTAAAGAGAAAATAGTATATTGATTTTCACAGGAAAAATTTTTGGAATATTAGTAAAATTATACATATACATATACCAATAGTAATCATGGAGGGGGAGGCTACAAGTTTGAGGGTGAGAAGGCCATGGGAAAGTAAGAATGAGGGAAAATAGGGATTGTAGGAAAGAATGGAGGAAGAGAATGATGTAACTGTAATTTAATTAAAATATATTCTAAAAAGTAAAAGATTGTCAATTAATTGATGAAATATTTGCCAAATTAAAAAAGAATCACAATAAAAAGAATGAACAGCTTGCCATAGAAGTAAAGAATTTAGCATTCATATAAATCCATAAAGTATTCATATTAAACATATGTGAAAATCAAATAAATAAAATATGATTGTTCATGAAAGTAGTTAACTTTATGATTAATGTGTGGCTAGAAATTCCATAGAAAAGATATGCAAATAGGCAGTCATAGCATAAAATCATGTCATGATCCTTATTATGGTAGAATATATATAATAAATCCAAGAGATACAATCTCAGAAAATGGAATAGCTAAACTTTCATTTAAAAAACTGACAATAATTAATTAGGATTTGGATGTAGCACAGCTGAAACGTTCTCATTTTGGAAAGCCTTCACAAAAGTTCACTATATTTATTTTTAAAAACCTTCAACAGTTTTTCTACAGTAGAGCTAAACATGAATAAGATTTTTAGGTATTCTTGCCTCTTGGATATGGTACACATACATTTTAGATATTACTTCAATTTTTTAATCTGGATGTGACAATGCAGAGGTTTCTGGATGATGCTAACTTTTCAATAGATTAAATGAGAAATGGCTATTTCTCTTCTTCATGTGGGTATGCCTTTTTCATTAAGTCAAAGACCTGAATAAGACAAAAATCCTGAATCAATGAAACCTTTTCTGTCCAACTTCTTCAAATTGCTACATCAGGCTTTTCAGGTTCTTGAATCTCAACTGAGACACATTCTCTTCTTGTGTTTCCAGCCTTTAAGCTTTCAGACTGGAATATGAATGATAAGCTCCCTTAATATTGAGGTCTTTGGTCTCAGATCTAACAAAATGTATAATTTTGTGAGTATTTCTTTTTTATGAAATGTAAATTTTGTGATGAGGCCTCCATAATCAACTATTTTTAATACCCTCCCTCCCTCCCTTTTTCCTCCCCCCTCTCTCTTTCATTCTCTTTTCTATATCTAATATTGATAGGTTTTTTTTTCTGGATAAACATACACACACAGATTTTGATGTGGAGATGTAGAGATTGCTTGTAACAAAAATATGAGGAGTTTAAATACTCTAATATTTCTTAGTTGCATTTCAGAAGTACAAACATCAAGGGTGATTCTATTGAAGAGTCTGACACAAATGAGTAAGAAGTTATTAGAAACTGGAGAACATTGATAACATGCTCTAATATTTTCTGGAAGTAGGAACTGATAATGGAATTAGATGTTTAGCTGAATAAATTTTTCAGCAGATATTGAGAGAAGCAATTCAATTCATCTGGACTGCTTATCATCTGGTGTGGATGGAAAGAGGAGAACTTAAATGATATACATAAGATGACTCATAATACAGAAAGTTTGGAAAGTCCTCAGCATATACATTTTTTAAAAATCCTAAACACCTTTTGATGATATCATTAAAAATATAGCTAAAATTTTTTGGATAAGATTCTTGTAGACCACAGATTTAATTTATCTTCTAAACAAAACTAAGAATACATGCAATATGATATTATAAATGGTGCCATGTGGGCTTAAAGGAAAACAAAAGCAGGAAGAAATGAGGAGGAAACGCAATGGAGAGGTAATTGAAAATGCTTCTATTGCTGTCACTTGGGTGGGTGAAGCAGCTTCCTCCTTTACTTGGAATCTAATGTCTTAACAGAGAATTTACTTGTTGGGGCCCACATTAAGTGGCTTGTGAATACAGCTGTCTGGGAGGGGGGCAAAATTTAGGAACATTCAGCATTCCCGTACAGGCAATACCAAAATCACAGTGGACCTGAAAAAGAGTATGTCAATCTGAAGAGAATTATTCATGTGTGTTAATAACTACTAGACTGTGCTTTGCTGTTTTAGAAATGATTATAATCAACCACTAACTCTCACCAGCCAGTATCTTTTTTTAATGGGATAACTGTGCTATTTCCCAAAACTATATGTTTGCAAGCACATGGAATATCTAGTTTCACAAGTGCATAGTTAGAGAGAAACTTGGACACAGTTTCTGTACAGAAAGACTGATTCCTGGATATGACCTTGCACTTTATACAATACACTTAAATATATAACTGTTTTGAAGCTATTGATATAGATTTGCACATGTGATGAGAACAGGAATTATTGCCAGGTAGTGTTAGTACATGATTTTAATCCCAGTACTCAGGAAGCAAAGGAAAACAGATCTCTGATTTTGAGGCCAGCCTGGTATACAGAGTGAGTTCAAGGACAGACAGGGCTACAAAGAGAAACTCTGTCTTGGAAAAAAACAGGATTTTGGTGGTGTAGAGTAGAATTACACAGACTGAATTAAACTACAAAATTTTCATGTGGAATCACAAGTTACCAATTTGACAATGTATTATTATTTCAAATGATGACTTTTGGAAGAAAATTGATTATAGATGACGTTGTGAAGATTAGGCCTTCATCATGTGGTTAGTATTTTTTTAGGTTTAAGACAGCTTCTTTTGCTTTCTTTGTAATTGCTACTTAAGGATCTAGTATGAGAAACACTAGCCGTGGGTTTGGAAAAGAAGCTTATCATATTCCTATTAATTTTTTAAACTTCTACTATTTCAATTTTTGAGAAAATAATTTTGGGTCATTTACACAACTTAATAAGGGTATTTTGTTACAGCTATTGAATGCAATGTGGATAAATATTCCCACTAACAGTTATGAACCAAAATATGAATGTTTATCAAAAATCTATATGCCTAAGCCCAATTGCTTAATGAGAATTTATTTATAGTAGTTAGTAACAAAACAGAAACATGGACATAACAATTTATGTTATTTATTTCTGTGGTAAAAAACTACTGAACAACGAGTAAAAATAGACAACTGTTGCATAAAACTGTTGCAGAATTGTCTCTCCGATTTACATACTGAGAGAAAAATACCTGATTCTAAAGTATAAGTAGATTCTTATTCTACAAATATGAAAAAGAAAAGCAACTAAAGTAGTGTATAATCATAGAGTTCCATACATGGGTTGGTATATGGAAGTATAAACAAAGGTAACATTAAGGAACACTGGGTGGTGCTAGAAATAATCTGTACATTGATGTTCCTGGTGTCTACACAGAGTGAATGTTTATGTGAATTATTATGGGTAGGATAAAGCATTGAGATGAAAGACAAAGTATATCATTATATTCTAACTCTGTAAAAATAAAACCTCATTTCCCATCAAAAGTTATATATTTAAGAAAGGACTATAAGCAAAAAAAAATTGTGTATGGCTAGCTGGGAGCACATGACTTGCTCTAGATAAATGGATGTTTCTTATGGAATAAGTGAGCTGAGCAATTTAAATGTGCCTTCTGAGCATCCTCACCATGGACAGGCCAGCAGTTCCATCTGGCCTAAGCTTTTGTGATGTCAGTACCAAGGAATGTAAGGAAGCAGATGGGGATGAAGGGACAGCCATGATGGATTTTGGACAGCTGATCTATATAGATCAGCACACAACCTCCTAAAAGAGTAGCAGAGGCAGAGATGAAACACTGAGACTTGAGAGGGGTGGGAGCTGGAAACTGATTATCTTAATGGGCTGATGTAGTCCTGGTAGTTGGTGTCTGCTTTGTGCTGGCCTCTCAGCAGAGCTGAATGGAGGTAAATGTGGTCACACTGGGGAGGGTCCTGTGGTCAAGCTAGTTTGTGTCTTGCTGATCAGTCTTCAATGTTTCACTTCTCTTATGCATTAACTGAATGCTTCTTTCAATAATATAGAGAGGAAGTACATACTTGAGAATGAAGATGAATGGAAATATCTATGGAACATGTGAGGATTTCTGGAAGGTATGCACATGTTAAGGAAGAAAAGTCATATGAGTTAAAAAAGAAAAGCCTTATGAATGAAAGGTGCCCTTAGCACTAACCATAACCCTTGAGTTCCTAGTGAAGGTGTAGAGGTCTGTGTGTTGGATCATGAGACAATTCTGCACAGAATACACCTCTTCCATCTACTGCAAATGCTGTTTCTGTTGGGTTCTGTCTTCAGTTGTACCAAAGGAAGGATCTGTAATCCCCTGAGTTTGCTTTCTGTCTGTCTCCAGGTTCCTGCCAAAATTCTCAGATGGTTCTCTGGGTTTGAGGTCAATGAGTACCTTGAGAATGGAGGCTGAAGTTTGTGGGTCTCATAAAACTCTGGTTATTGAATGTGATGATGTGGGTTTTCTCTTAGAGTAGAGGAGCAATAATTGGGATCCCAAAACAGATGGCTATACAGATCAATCTATGTAGCCTCTCCCACACAAAGAGCTGCTTTAGGAGTGGTGGCTATATCTGGGATTCTTTCTCTACAGGGCATGAGTAGGAACCTGGTTCCTGTCCTCTCCACACCAGCATGCTGTTTCTTGTTCCCCTGCTTGTTCTGTGATTGTGCTGTTCTTTCAGGAGCTCTAAGTTAGGTAAGTTATTGTGAGTCAAAAAACTCAATACTTATAAAGAGAAGAGGATAGTGCTTAGAGATCTTCTGACATGGGCAGTCAACTTTTTAAAAATTAATTAATTTATTTATTCATTTTACATCCTGGTCATATCCCTATCTCTCCTCACCTCCCAGTCTCACCCTCCCTCGCTCCCTCCCCTACATCTTCCTCCTCTATTCCTCAGAAAAGTAGAGCCCTACTTCCAATCTACCCCATATCATCAAGTTGCATCAGTACTGAGCACTTTCTCTTCCTCTATGGCCTAGCAAGGCAGTCCTACTGAGGGAGGAGGGTGATTAAAAAAAAAAAGCTGGCTACAGAGTCCATGTCAGAGAAAGCCCCTGCTCCCCTTACTGGAAGACCCATATGAAGTCTGATTTGCCCATTGGCTACATCATTGTAGGGGGCCTAGGTCCAGTCCCTGCATGGTCCTTGGGTGAGTCTTGAATATCAGCAAGACTCCAGGGGTCTGGTTAGTTGGCTTTGCTTGTCTTTTTGTGGAACTCCTCTCTCCTTCAGATCCTTTTCTTTTATTGTATTTCTTTTTAACATATACATTTATACACATGAATAAATAAACTACATACAGCATGAAGAACCATGAGACAATCAGTAATTATATAAATGTTATATTCATAGTGATTTGGCTATTTGTATTTGGCAAACTTAAAGTAAACATCTTTCCTATCTAGTTGGGTCTAACTTTCTGAATGGAGATTAATATCTATCATATCTCATCTCTATTAACTTAAAACATCTATCTAGATCTAAAAACATCTTAACCCCTAACCTACTAAGCTTAATTGAAAGACTGAACTCTTTGATCTTCAACCGCATCAGAAATTTGAGAAGGAATAAAACTTAAATACCTGAGTGAACCAGAGGTGCAGGTTATCATCCTCCAAAATGTAAAAAAAAAAAAAAAAAAAAAAAAAAAAAAAAATGACACAGACAGTTTGCTGCCTGAGCAGTCATCCACACCATTCTCTATAACATTGGAGCATCATCTTCAGCCTTCTGGCCAAATATATTTGACAAACTTATTTGTAAGGCAGGAACTACTGACTTGCTTACCCAGTCTTGGCAGAATTTGGCCATCGACTTTGCCTGCATCTAACCTTGTCTATTTTTAGGCAGAATTCTGTCTGTGGCAGAAATGAGGACAGTTTTGCCCAGGGCTTGTTTGCCATATTTGAAGTCAACTGCATAAGGAGATTCTTTGATGTTCATCTTCTTTGAAGCAGGGTGGGTATTACCAGGAGTTAACTTGTCTTGTTGTTAAAGAACCTTTAGAATAATAAAAACATTTTAAAATGCCATATTCTCTAGGTCTCTGAGGCTTTTGAAGACCTTACTTATTTTACCTTATATATCAATAGAATCATATCTATCTGTTAGATCTAGAATATGAATTCTTGTGATAAATTAAGACTAGTTTTTTACACGACCGTGATTTGCATCAATATACAAAATTTAATAACATTGAATTAAAAAATAAACTTATTTGTGAGCAACAATTAAAGTCTTGAGATGAGGAGTTGATTCAAAAGTCTACCTTTTGTTCTATCTTCCCTCTATATTTCTATATCACCCTTTCTCTCTGTAACAGACCATTAATACTTATAATCAAGTAAAAATAAGTGTCTGTAGACAAAGAGAGTAAAGAGAAGCCTATCCAGCTCCCCTTAGAGGAAATGGGACATCATTTTCTTAAGGTTTCTTCAGGCTGATTTAGGGCAACCTTTGCTTAGTTGGTGGTCTTAGTACCTGAGCTACAGGTGTTCTGTTCTGAAAGTTATTTTGTTTTGTTTTGTTTTTTGCTTTGTTTTTGTTTTTGTTTTATCTCCTATAACATTGTAGTCAAGGCTATTCCATACTGTATTAGTTAGGGCTTCATTGTCTTATAGAGACATCATGACCAAGGCAACTCTTGTAAAGGAAATCATTGAATTAGGTCTGGCCTACAGTTTTAAATATTCAGCCCAGAATCATCATGGTGGGAATAATGACAGTACAGGCATGCATGGTGCTAGAGAAGGAGCTGAGAGTTCTACATCTTGATCCACAGGCAGCAGGTTGAGATTGTGTGTCACAATGGGTGTAGCTTGAGCATAAGGTACCTCATAGCCCTCCACCACAGTGACACACCTTCTCCAACAAAATAACTCCTCCTAATAGTGCTACTCTTTTTGGACCAAAAATTGAAACATTTGAGTCTATGGAAGCCTTACTTATTCAAACCATCACAACCACTTTCTGTTTTATAGGGTTCAATATATTTGGCTTTACGTTGCAATTTTAAGCCTTTGTAAAGATTCTTGCTGGGTGATAGGTATGGATCTAATTGGATTATTCTGCATGCAGACATCAAGTTTGACCAGCCCCATTGTTGAAAATGTTTTCTTTTTTTTCAAATGTGTACTTCTGGATTCTTTGCAAAAATCAAGTGTCTATAGATGTGTGGATTTGCATCTGAGACTTCACTTGCAATCATCAACTTGTCCATTTTTATGCCAACACCATGTGATTTTTTATTACTATAAGTTTTTAGGAGAGCTATAAATCAGGGATGGTGATACCTCTAGAAGGTCTTTTATTATATAGGATTGTCTTAGCTATCCTGTTGTTTTTTTTTAATTCAGCCACTTCACTGAAGGTGTTCATCAGCTGTAGGAATCTCCTGGTAAGAATTTTGGAGTCCTTTATATATACTATCATATCGTCTGCAAATATCCATACTTTGAGTTCTTCCTTTCTAATTTGAATCCCCTTTATCTCCTTTAGTTGTTCTATTGGTCTAGCTAACATCAAGTACTATATTCAATATTTATGGAGAAAAAAAGACAGTGGATTGTTCATGATTTTAGTGCAAGTGCTTTGAGTGTGTCTCCATTTAATTTTATGTTGGCTATCTGCTTGTTGTAATTGCAATTATTATGATTAGGTATGTTCCTTGTATCCATGATATATACAAAATTTCTTATCATAAAGGGGTGTTACATATTTTTCAAAAGCTTTTCAGCATTTAATGAGAGGATCATGCATTTTTCTTTCAGTTTGTTTAAATGGGGCATTATGTTAACAGATTTTAATATGATAAACCATTTCTGCATCTGTGGAATGAAGCCTTTTTGATGACGGTGGATAATCTTTTCAATTTATTCTTTTTAATTTTTAAAAATAATTTATTCAGATTACATGCCAATTGTTATTCATATCTTCCCTTTCACCCCTCCCACCCTCTTTCACCTTATTCCCTTCCCTGAGACCTCTGACAGAAAGGGACCTCCTCTCCTACCATATGATCATAGCCTATCAGGTCTCATCTGGATGGCCTGCTTCCCCTTCCTCTGAGTGCCACCAGACCTCCCCACCAAGGGGAAGTGGTCAAACAGGGGGCATCAAAATTTATTTCAGAGGCAGTCCCCTCTCACTCCACAACCATAGAAAATGTGTTGTCCATTGGCTAGATCTGAAGAGGGGGTCTAGGTTTACTGCATGCATTGTCCTTGGTTGGTACAGCAATTTGTGCAGACCCTCCTGGGTCCAGATCCACCAGCCTTGATAGTCTTCTTGTAGGATTTCTGGACTCTCTTGGTTCTTCTATCTCCCCATTATTCCATACCACTCTCATATGGAGTCTAATAGCAAGTCCCATACACCATATTCTCAGACATAGATAGTACAATAGTGGGGGAATAAAAGAAAAGTGCTTAAAAAAAGACTGTCAACTTGGGATAAGATAGAGCTTCCCTTGAAAAAAGGAGTTGGTTGGGATGTTATCCAATTGGCTACCTTTTCTTTTACTATTCTTCAAATTTTTTCTTTCAATATACCTGCATATAATAAGAAGCCCATTTGCTACATTAAGAACTGTTTAGGCATTATAGGTTCCTGTGGGCTCTGCACTAATCAGTTTTTAATTTCACATGTGAAGGCATCAGTGGGAGTGGGTTAAAAATATCTGAGACTAGGCCTTTGGGGATCTATTATCCTGGCTATTTCTCTCTTTCTCTGGTTCCTTCTCAGCCTAACTGAAAAATTCTTTTCTTTTTCATAATCTAGGCTGTATTATATTCTGCCATGCCTTGTGCCCAAAGCAAAGGGACCAGCAATCATAGATTGAAACCATGGTGTTGAAAATTCCTATACATTTATTTTACTGCTTAGTTTACCTTATTTCATTCCTCCCTAATTTCCAAAGCAATCTGCTAGTCTTCCATGAGGAATCAAAAGGTACAAGGTAGTCAATGAAGATATATATGTGATATCACTATTGCTTTGTTTTCTCGTGATTTCTGTGACTAGCTTTTTCTCTTGAATTCTTATTTCTACCTTTTATATTTACTTTTATGAGCCTGGTTTGTTTTGGGATGTATTCCAAATATGATAATTTTGAGGACAAGGTGACACCAGACTCAAGGAATTATAGGACAAGAACCTCCTTTCTTTAAAAAAAAATAAGTACCCATGGGTTTAATCTTAGTGTTCTCCAGTAGTTCCTTGAAAGGAGAATGAGGAAGCTATCTGCATTTTCTCAGCCACATAGCTAAGCTACGTCCAGTTTTATGTACAAAGCATGGTGAAATATGGGGTATATTAACAATTCTGAAGACTAGGGCACCTGATATCTTTATAAAGTGTTCATGGAATATTTTATGAAATAATTCATAACAAAATAGTATACACACTTTGAGACCAACTTATAGAATTTGCTGGCATAAGTAACTGTGTAGAAAGAAACAGATCTAAATTTTAAAAATTATTGTATATGAATTATGGTGTTACTGGTAGGAAGATTTTACTCCTTAAGTGCTTATATTACTGCTCTACAGATATTTGTATTTCATACTCTTTAGTTCATTTCTCATAATTAAAGTTTATTATAAATTATTGTCATGATGAGTACAAATGAATGCATCTATAATGTGCTTTTTTCACATAGTTCTGAGTTAAGAATAACTATGCTTTAAGCAAACTTCCTAAATTATTGGTACTATATCTGCTTAGTCATTGGAACTAGCTAAACAGAGGCTAGAAGAAATGGCGCTGTGGCTAAGAACACTGGCTGTTTTCCCAAAGGATCAAGGTTCAATTCTCAGCACCCACATGGCAGCTCAAAACTGTCTGTAATTCCAGTTCTAGAGCATCTGACACCTTCACATAGACATGTGTGCAAGCAGAATATCAATGTACATGAAATAAAAACAACTACAATTATTAAACTATCTAAACATTTCTATCATGTACTATCACTTGCAATTTTGTGTTTTAGCAAGCATCTCAATAAATATCTGACTTATGTTAAGTTGAATAAACCCTCTGTTTGTCCTTCCCAATATTTTTGAAGAGGTATAAGATATAGTTTAGAAGTACGAATGGCAGTTAGGTTCAAAAGTTACATAGATATCACAGTATCACTTTATTCTGTTCATTGAGGAAACTTACATGGTAGAGACAAAACCAAATGATGGAGATGGAGGTTTATACATAATGAAGTGGATACAAGAGATATAGTACTAGGACAGCAATATAATCTGCTTCATGAGTCTTAGCTAGCATTTATCTTACTAAATTAGATATACTAAGACTAGAAAGATTGCTTGGTAGTTAAGAATTCTTTGCTGATCTTCCAAAGGACCCAAGCACCCACATTAGATAAATTCCCAGCACCTGCATCAGATCACTCAGTTCAACCTGTAAACTCTAATGCCAGAGATTTGACACTTTTGGCCTCCAAAGGCACCTGTACTCACATGCACATATTCTCCACCCCCACAAATAATTAAAATGAAAGTATATATGTTCATTTTGAAACATTAAAACCCCTTTCAAGTAATTACATGTGATTTTTATAATCTATAAGCTAAAATGTTACTAATGCCTGAACTATGATATTTAATGTCTTCTATAAAATGTGTTCATTACTTCCATTAGTTTAATACCTATTGGAAAGAAGCACTGTTCTTCTTAGTTAAGTAAAATGTAAAGACAGCTCATTATATAATTTTCTAAAATTAGTATAGCTAGGAACAGGCTGATAAAGTGTTATAAACCATGTATTCATCTATACACATTGATTTCTAACAATGGGTTAAATAAGAGTTGAAGAAATTCTCTAAATTTACTAGTTATAAGTAAAATATGCTTTAATGTTATATTTCTCTTAAATTTTATATTCAGTGGATAAAATAAGAAAAAAATCATTATTTAGTTTGATATATGAACCTTATAATTGACTCGTATTCTTCACATATGTTGTAAGTATTTTTATGCTGAGAAATAGCTGTTGGTAAAGGAAAGAATCACAAACAACTACAAAGCTATTGAATACTTCTCATGGGTCCCTATGGTTACATTCTTATTTCTAAATGTGTAAAGAACACAGAAGTAAAGCTATCCCAATCACCATTATTTTAGGCACACATGGGAATGTAATGGGCTTAGTGCATGTGAATCCCACATGTAATTTTGAAAAATGACTCCCCTGCCAACATTTTGCAAAGACAAAAATGAGATTTACAAGAAACACATTCATAGTATTTAGCATCTGGTCAGTTTCTTGTGTTGTCTCTTATTACAATAAAGCCTTTGCCATACTTCCAATTGTATAAATTCTCAGAATCCCTGGGAAAATTAACTTCTAAGTTCAAAAGCTTAAAATGAAAAGTATTATATAATCAGAGCATCATTAGAGAGGTAGCATCTAAAACTAGTGTAATTACAGTAGTAATTTATTTAGTAAATAAATGTACTCCAACATATTTATTGATGTTTATACCGTATTAGTCACTATGTTAGACATTGAGAAAACATATACAAAGTATGTGATCTTTACATTTGAAGCACACATAAGAGAAAAGAGCCTTTGTGGTAGCTCTTAGAAGAATAACTATGAACATAGCTACCACAGAGGTTCCAAAAGAATTACATGGAGGCCTAAAAATCTTGACATAAATAGGAATAATGAGTATGACTTTAGAGGGCTTTCTAACAGTATGTCATGCCTGAGTCATCATCAAAATCAGATAAATTGTATTTTGCAAATTATGAAGGAAATTCTGTGGGAATAGTAGGGAACAATGAAGAATACACAGAGTATGTAGAGCAGTGATTCTCAACTTTCCTAATACTATGACCCTTTAATTAAGTCCCTCATGTTGTCTTGACGCCCAACCATAAAATTATTTGTTACTACTTCATAACTGTAATTTTGTTACTGCTATGAGTCACAATGTAAATAATTTTGGAGATATAGAGGTTTGCTAAGGGGTCTGGACCTGCAGGCTGAGAGCCATCAATATAGAGAATTGAAATAAGGGCAACATATAAAAATGTAGAGGTTTAGACAAGAACACATTTTTAATAAAATATACACATGTTAATATGCATTTTTCCACGGAGAGTAGTAGTATAACTACATATGCAAAAAGATCTGTGAAATCTCAGGTATATTATATGGAATGATATGGCATTCACATATAATTTATGTACATTAGAATATCTATAAATTTATTTTAATACAATATTCATGTTACATATAGAATAGTTATATTGCATTGTTTAGTGGAATCGTAAGAAAATGTGTTTTACCAAGTTGGTACATATTTTGTAAAAGTAAAATTAAAAGTTTTTTACATAATTTACTAAATCCCTGGATGCCAATATAATTGATATGAAAATTGACTATTTTTCACATGAACTAAAACAAAGGTTTTTATTAAGTATGTATAGAAACAGACATTGTGAAATAAAGGGGAAATAAAACACTTAGAAACATTAATTGTGTCAATATTTTTTCATGAGAAAACATAAGGAAATATAATGAAATTGACTGAAAGATAGCTATGTTTTTAAAATCAATGTTCAGTAATCAGTAAGAGGAATTCAAAAGACCAGCACAAAGCTCAAACCTGGAGGGGGAGACCTGGTGACACTCAGAGGAAGGACAGCAAGTAGCCAAGAAGAGACTTGATACCCTATGAGAATATATAGGGGGACGTAATCCCCCTCAGGAACAGTCATAGGGGAGGGGAATAATGGGAAAATGGGGGGGGGGGAGGAATGGGAGAATACAAGGGATGGGATAAACATTGAGATGTAACAAGAATAAATTAAAAAAAAAAGATTTATTTTAAGTGCTTAAAAAATTAGCTCAGATATACATGGATCCAAAGAGAAACAGTGTAATTATGTGTACATTTTCAGTAGCAAATATCAAATGCACAGCTGATGTTATGGTTTACATTTAATAAGTTCTATTATTTTCAATTGAATATAATTAAGAGTTATAAGACTTTTGAGAGTTATATCTAAAAGACATACTCTAATGACATTGAAACTACTCTCCTAGAATTTAAAACCTAAGGATTAATTATATGACAATGATAACTTTTCAAGAACTCACCTTGAAATCATTTTATTAGGAGTATATATACAGTTACATTAAAAGACCTTTATTCTTTAAGTGTTTCTCATCAGTCATCATCAAACCCCTAGCCAGATCTAGCCGATGGACAGGACATTCTCCACCACTGAGTGGAGAGTGGGGTCTGACTTTCACACGTACTCTGGTGCCCCATATTTGACCATGTCCCCTAGATGGGGAGGCCTGGAGGCAGTCAGAGGAAGGATAGCAGACTACCAAGAAGAGACTTGATACCCTATGAGCATATACGGGGGGAGGGGAGGTCCCCCTCAGGAACAGTCATAGGGGAGGGGAATAGGGTGAAAGCGGGAAGGAGGGAGGAATTGGAGGATGCATGGGATGGGATAGCAAATGAGATATAAGATGAATTATTTCATTTTTCAATTTAAAAAAGTGTAAAAAAAAAAAAGACTTTTATTCTTCATTATTGGAATATCAACATGTCACCATTACTTAAGAAATTCAGGTAATTCTAAGATCCCAAGAAGAGTTAAAGCCAGTTACGACATTTTGTTATTTGTATGTGTACTTCAAAAGCAATATTATTTGTATTAAGTAGCCTATTTACTCTAATATAATTATGCCACTTACTTTCTGGAATATTAATTTATATTAGGAAAACCATCTGAAAATGTAATGAACTGAATATATGACAAAAGGCAGTAACATAGAGCCGAGAAGGAGGTATAGAGAAAGGTTTTTGGAATACTTATATTCTTTCAACATACTTTGACTTCCATAAATAAATAAATGAAGGTAGTATATATCAACAGGGACTATTATCAATGAATTTACTAAATACATAGATTTCTTGTCTTTAAAAAACAAGACTAATGTATATGGGAATATACAATATAATCACCTGATTACAACAAACAGAAAGTTATTGGATTAAAATTGTGTCAGAGCTGAACCATACCAAACAAGAAACAGGTTTTTACAGTTCACATTCCTGGGGTTCACAATGGGATCATATATCCCTCAACCCTTTCATTTATTCCAGCCCCTAAATAGAATGAAAATGACAATTATAATTACAGTAATAATTATTAATTTCGTGAAGTAAAAAATTAATTTTAATCTAGGTATTCATTGTTCATTTTCTTGAGATTATCATTTAATTACAATATTTTTCTTTCTCTGTCCTCTTTCAAAACTGTCTGGTACACTCATAACCATTACTTCAAATTCATAGTCTCTCTTTTTCACTAAATGTTGATACATACTTCTATGTATTTGTATGTAAATTTTTATATAAATATATGTACACATATATGTATAAACATATATTCCTAAATATAATCTGTTGGTTCTGTGTAATATTACTTGTATGTATGTTTCGGGGATTACTGTTTAGCACTGGACAACTAATTGGTGTGATCTTCCCTGGAGACCATCTCTCCTCCTGACAGCTTTGCTCAGTTGCCTATGATTCTTTATGTAACTTCTTCCATAAGCAGTAAATAATTCTTTATAACTATATCATGAAGAACCTGTTAGATGACAGTTGTAGATCACTTGCATTTTTCTTCATTTTGTTCTTTCTAATTTACCTGATTGATTATAACAATACTGTATCAACGTACATAGACTTTGATTTCCCACATTTCTGTGAAATTGTCGTATCACTTGGCAACAGGAAAAGTAATTTTTCTTTGATGACCAACAAGGAGAATATGAAAATATCAAAAGTAATTAAAATAAACAGTAATGCAAACAATAAAAGCACTGAGCTATATAGCCTCAGGTAGAAAGAAGTATTTTTATATTACACAGATCAGGGAGAAAAGTTCTCAGTCTTGGGAAATTTAATTTGGACTTTCTACATCTTAATTTTCAAGTATCTTGCAAAACAACCAGTCTTTTCATATTCACTTCAATTTAAGTTCTCAAAGAAATGCCACTTCATTCCTTGTGGCACAAAAAAGATAGGGAAACAGTTTATCCGATGAGACCTGATAGGCTGTAGTCATATGGTAGGGGAGGAGAACCCCTTCTATCAGAGGTCTACAGGAGGAGAATAGGGCAGAAGAGGGAGGGAGAGGGAATGGAAAGATGCAAGTGAGGGGATAACAATTGGGATGTAATTTAAATAAATTAGAATTTAAAATTTGAAAAAATATTAAGACTCTCTAAAAAACGTCTTCAGAAAAACCCTGAAAAGTTGTTGCTTTCCTTTGATTGTTATATTGAGCAACACAGAGCGGATACATAAGTATATTTTATTTCTTCAAGTAGCTGACACTGAAATGATGAAAACTGAGAGAAAAGAGAGTTGTTCAATTTCCAGGTCTGGGTAGGCTTTTTGTTATTTCTCTTGTAGTTGAGGTCCAGCTTTAGTCCATGGTGGGCATCTTCTCTTTCCTCAATTCCTATTATTCTTAGGTTTCAACTTTTCATGCTGTCCTTGATATCTTGGTTAGAGTGGTGTGTTGAAGTCTCCCACTATTAATGTGTGGGATTTGATGTGTGATGTGTTTAAAATTGACCATTCTATTTAATTAAAAAATAGCTTGAATTTAACTTAAAATTTAAGATATATTTATAATTGGCATTATTTTCTTACCAGTAGGTCCTGGACTTCATAATTCTTTTTAAAAAAGAAAACACTATTTCACCAAAGTAATAATTATGATTCAATTTTCAAGCACAAATATTCATTAACAAGCTGTATACTAGTATGCCAGCATAAATGACCCTCTAAAGACAATTACACTGCAACCAGATTTAAATCTCCTTTCTAAATTTTGTATTTCATCTGGCAGTAATCTCAGTATATAATTCTAGTCTATATGTTTATATATTTTTGTGGCCTCATTTTCATGAGAAACAAACTTTGGCTCACTTAATATGCCTTGTTCTCATTTACCACTCACATATTTCTGTCCTCTCAAAAATGTTAAATCTTAATTTCATTATTTAATTTTTGATCTTTATTTCCAAGGTACTGGTGAAAGAGCTCGGGGCTTCATATAGCATAGGGAATCTGTCTACCAATGATGAAAATCCCTAGACAACAACATTCCAAACTTTTTCTGAATTTGTTATTCCTAATATTGTTGCCTCTGCATGAATTGACCTCATAAGGGTTATATTTGTGCTCGCTCTCTCTCTCTCTCTCTCTCTCTCTCTCTCTCTCTCTCTCTCTTATTTCTTCTTATACAAAATATCTTGACTGCATCTTCCCTTCTTTCAACTTCTCCCAGTTATCCTTACTACCTACCATCTCTACCAGATCCACTTCTCTTTTGTTCCCTTTAGAAATAAGCAGGCCTCCCAGGGGTATTAAGACTAGACAAAGCAACCCGCTATGATAAAAAGGATTCCAAAAGCAGGCCAACGTGTCCAAAGACAGCCCCTGCTCCCACTGTTTTCTTAAAGGGATTTGTTTACTGCTATAGCATGCATACCACTTATTGAGACAGGACCTTTTACTAAATCTGGATTTCACTACTTTGGCTTAGTTGGCTCTTTCCAAGACGTGCCTGGAATAGATATACGTATATTTAACTAATTTTTTTGCATGAGTGTTGCGGATCTGAAACTCAGGTATTCTGTACTGAAACCATATGTCCCTGGGGGTTTTGTAGGGAGACTTTATTTCTCCCTCTGCTCTAAGTCCACCCATGATATCTATCCTATTCTCTCTCCCCAAAGTTATTCATGTATTCCTCCCTTGAGTCCTTCTTGTTACTTAGTTTCTGTGTCTGTGTATTGTAGCATGAATGTCCTTTAATTACAGCTACTATCCACTTATAAATGAGAACATACAATGTTTGCCGTCCTCCATCTGCATTGCTTCATTCAGTATGATTTTTTTCCTAGTCCCACCCATTTGGCTGCAAATTGTATATCATGGTTTTTAGCAGCTGAGTAACAGTCATTTAAATCTACTACATATTTTTTTATTTAATCTTTACTTGAGGGACAACTAGTTTGTTTCTCTTTTCTGTCTTTTATGAATAAAGCTGCTATGAACAAAGCTGAGCATGTGTCCTTATAATAGGATAGATAGTCCTTTGGTTATATGACCAGCGGTGGTATAGCTGGGTCTTGAGGATAATTGATTCCCAAATTTCTGAGAACCTGCCATATTGATTTCTAAAATGGCAGTACAAGTTTACACTCCACTAACAATGGAAGTATGTTTCCCTTGTTCCACATCCTCACCAGAATGACATGTCACTTGTGTTTGTGACATATATAAGAAGGAATCTCAGAATTGTTAGGATTTGCAATTCCCTGATGTCGAAGGGTGTTGATTGTGGGGAGCAGTACTAAATCCTGCCATGTCAGAAATCCCATGCTTAGGTTGCACTCTGTGAAGTTCCAGCTGCTGAGCTCGGCCAGAGGAGGTCTTTGTGTTCCAGGCTATCCTTGGGTTATTTACCTTTAAATGAAGTAGGGAAGTCCCTACTGAGAAACACCTGGAGGGTTAAGGAAACCCTTTCAGAGAGCTACTCAGTGATAGGAAGCTCTTACAGAGAACTATTCAGGCTATTGTGTTCTTCTTGCCTTGGGAGCTAGGGAGAGAGGGATCAGAATAGATCCTACTGATCTTACTATATAAAGTCTTTTTTTTAAATTAATTAATTTAATTAAATTTTTTTATTAATTTATTCATATTACATCTCAATGGTTATCCCCTCCCTTGTATCCTCCCATTCCTCCCTCTCTCCCATTTTCCCCTTCCTCCCCTCCCCTATGACTGTTCCTGAGGGGAATTCCTCCCCCTGTATATGCTCATAGGGTATCAAGTCCCTTCTTGGTAGCCTGCTATCCTTCCTCTGAGTGCCACCAGGTCTCCCCATCCAGGGGACGTGGTCAAATATGAGGCACCAGAGTACGTGTGAAAGTCATATCCCACTCTCCACTCAACTGTGGGAAAAGATCTTCACCAATCCTACATCTGACAAAGATCTAATATCCAAAATATATAAAGAACTCAAGAAATTAAGCACCACCAAACCAAATAACCCAATTGAGAAATGGGGCTTGGAACTAAACAGAGCATTCTCAACAGAGGAATATCAAATGGCTGAGAAACACTTAAAGAAATGCTCAACTATATAAAGTCTTACTGGTCTACATTAAGGGGGAATCATGATTAGAAATTTCCTGAGTTGATTCGTTATTTCTCCACTCCCTCTTTCAGGTAAACCCTGATTCGATTTTTTTTCCCCCCGCAGGCTGGGACACAACAGTTGAGCATTTCTTTACGTATTTCTAAGCCATTTGTGATTTCTTTATTGAGAATTCTGTTTAGTTCTGCATCCAATTTTTATTGGATTATTTGGTTTGTTGATGTGTAGTTTCTGTAATTCTTTATATATTTTGGATATTAATCCTCTGCCAGATGTGGGGATGGTGAAGATATTTTCTTCTATAGGCTGCCATTTTGTGCTATTGACAGTGTTCTTTGCCTTACAGAAGCTTTTCAGCTTCATGAGGTCCCATTTATTAATTGCTGATCTTAATGCCTGAGCTGTTGTTATTTTTTTGAGGAAGTTGTCTTCTGTGCTAATATGTTCAAGGTTATTCTCCACTTTCTCTTCTATCAGGTTCAGTGCATCTGTTTTTATGTTGAGGTCTTTCATCCACTTGAACTTGAGTTTTGTGCAGAGTGATAGATACAGATCTATTTGCATTCTTCTACATGTAGACATTCATTTAGGCCAGAACCATTGGTTGAAGACATTTTATTTTTCCATTGTATTCTAGCTTCTTTATCAAAAATCAGGTGTCCATAGGTGTATGGAATTATGTTTGAGTATTTTATTCAATGTCATTGATCAACCTATCTGTTTCTATGCTAATACTATGCAATTTTTTTTACTATAGCTCTGTAATAGAGCTTGAAATCAGAGTTGGCAATACCTCTGGAAGTTCTTTTATTTTACAGAATTTTTGTAAATTTATCCTGGGTTTTTTGCTCTTACGTATTGTTTTATCAAGGCCAGTAAAATATAGTATTGTAATTTTGATGAGGATGGCTTTGAATCTGTAGGTTGTCTTTGGCAAAATGGCCAACTTTTGCTCTTAATTCTACTGATCCATGAGCATTGGAGATCTTTCCATCTTCTTATATTTTCATCAATTTCTTTTTTGAAATCTAGCTTTAATTCATGGTGTTCTGAAAGGATACGGAGAATTGTTTCAATTTTCATCAATCTGGTGAAATTTGCTTTGTAACTGAGCATGTGATCAATTTTCAAGAAAGCTCCCTGAGGTGCTAAGAAGACAGTATAATTTTTGGTGTTAGCGTGAAATGTTCTGTAGATATCTATTAGATCCATTTGCTTTACAATGTTTGTTAGCTTCAATATTTCTTCTTTTAGTTTTGTCTGAATGACCTGCCTTTGGTGAGAATGGGTATTGAAGTCTCTCATTATCAATGTGTGAGATCCATTTACTCATTTCCTTCAACTGTTTGCTTATCTTTTTCTTGGTTTTCTTGACTTTCTTTTTGGGGTTTATTTATTCCCTCCTATTTTTGTCCTATTCTAGATTTCTTTAAGGGACTTATCCACTTCTTCCTTAAGGACCTATATCATCTCCGTAAAAGGCCACTGTCTTTTGCATCAGCTCTGTTGAAATATTTAGGGCTTGTTATAGTGGGAGAGCTGGAATCTGTTGGTGTCATATGCCCAGGCTGTTGTTGATTGTATTTTTTCTCTGGCCTGTAGACATCTGCATTTGGGGTGATTTTAGGTCTAGGTGCTGATTTCTGGGTTTCTTGTTATTGGATGTGTATGTTGTTTCCACTCTGGTATTCTGGCCTGTGTGGTCTATGGTTGAGTAGGGGTTCTCCATCTGAATTAAGGGTCGGACTTCTTGAAGCCAGTTGATCTTGTTTTGAGAAGGAGCCTCTGCCTATGTTGGGGGCTGGAGTTCTGGTAGCCTGAATGGCCTCTAATATAGCAAGGAATCTCTGCCTGAGTTGATAGTAAGGAGAGGAGCGGGTTGAGATAGGGTCCGGGGTCACACTGAGAGAGTGCAGGATATCTGTAGACAAGAGGACTACCTTGAGGTCTGGTTGCATATGTAACATGTGGTTGGGCTGGGGGTGTCCCAAGAGGGAACCAAGAGAGTGAGGAAGGTACTGACTCCATGCCAAGAAGACAAGTAATTAAAAATTTAGAAAAGAAGGGGAGTAGTCATACATTTATGAGCACAGGTTTTCTTTCCTTCCAAAATAGCCATCTGCAGGGACTTTTGCATAGATGTTAATGCAGAGTTTAAGCTTTGCCCTGTGTGAAGTCATTGTTATTTCCTTTTTCTCTTTTTGTTGTTGTTTTGTTTTGGGTTTTTTTTTGTGTGTGTCATTTCTCCTACACCATAATTATTTTTATTTTTATTCTTGATATTGTAATACAGCTATATCAATTCTCTCTTCCCACCCGTCTCCCCAAACTCTCCAATATGCCCCTCTTTAAATGCCATGGCCTCTTCTTTTATTAAATGTTCTTACATGCATATATGTATACATTATGTATAATATATTTATGTGTGTGTACATATATCTTTCTACATATAATATTCTCAGTCTGTATAATGTTAGTCACGTGTATATATTTTCGAGACTTACCATTTGGTATTGG
Organism: Acomys russatus; assembly: GCF_903995435.1. Lineage (NCBI taxonomy): Eukaryota > Metazoa > Chordata > Mammalia > Rodentia > Muridae > Acomys > Acomys russatus. Next base: position 116,951,887 of record NC_067169.1, on the reverse strand, counting down.
ATGACCAATTGGCATTCCTTTCTCTGGGGAGGACTATTTATCCCACTCTCGGAATTACTTAGTTGGCTGTAATTCTTGTGTACAGTTGTTGACTTCTGGTGTTTTCTCCACCCACTTTGTCCTATATATTGTTGTTGCTCTTACTCAGCTCATGTTTAGTCAGTCATGTTGATGAGTCTTCATTGGGTTTAGCTTCTGAAATTACTAGAAGACACAATCTCACACAAAACTCTTTAATGTTTTTTCAATCTTATAATCTTTCTTTCCCTCTCCCACAATGCTTACTGAGCCTTGACTGTGTGGAGTTGTTTTGTAGATGTATCATTTTGTACTGTGCTAACAGTGTGGTATTTTGACTGATTATGCATTTCTGTAGTAGTCTTCATTTGTTGCAGAGAGTAGTTTCCTTCTTGAGAAATGAAGACAATATTTATCTGTGAGCATAATGGCAAATATTTACAGTATAAGGATGGCGTTAGCCTAGTATTATAGTGGGTATAGGCTCTCTTCTAAGATCTATAGCCTTATTAGCCCTGAGTAGTTGGCTAGGTTTCTAATATCAGGTGTGATTTCCCTCTTGATGATATAATCTAAAGTACTGTTGGAGAATTACTGATTACTACCAAGGTATGCATGCCAACACTACACCCTAAGTGTTATCATATCATTCTCATGATAGTTGTGGTTCATAGATATCATAGATGAGTTGGACTGTTGCTTGCTCCCCTCCTTTGGAAGCTCTCATGGCAACTTCTGGTACTGTTAAAGCTAGTCCTCAGTGATGAGGTATTCAGGATAATCAGTTATAGATCAGGGGTTTCTGGGCCCTATGTCTGAGGTGTATATTGTCTTCAGCAAAAAAAAAAAAAAAAAAAAAAAAAACTTATGTTGTCTCTTGGACAACTCTATCAATAATTCAAAAGGAGTAGTTAGTCATGCCAGGTCTTGGGGTTTTGTTTTGGTGGTCTTTGGCAGAAAAGATGAGAAATTTTCATTTAACCTACATATGTATATTTATGTACCTAATCACTTTTTTGACATTCTTGCTGCTATTTTGCCTTCTTCTCTCTTTCTTTTGTAGTTATCTTCCACCTGTCTAGTTACACCCACCCATTTGTCACATTTTCCAATCAGATCACTTGAGAGGAAAACAGCAGGATGAAGTAATCTTCTAGATTTTTGTTGTATCATTTAATTTTGTAGAACATAGTAATAAATTCAAGAGAATTATACCTATGTGGCAAAGTTTAAGGCATAAAATATTGCAACATTGTTTATTGTTATGTCTTATTTTATTGATGCAGGATAAAGATAGAATTTGATATGAGAAATCATTTTCTCCAACTGTTTTCAGAATGTTATTTCAGATTGCTTTATCTTCTTTGCTTGTTCCATCTGGATGTGAATTACAAAATTTATAGACTTCATTGCCACTCTTAGGCAGCATGTGATAATTAAAGCAAACAGATTCAGATGGAGAGAAAGAAGGAAGAGGAAGACAGAAATGAGCTCCTTAATCACATTAACTGTGTTCTGACCACATTGTTATAACTTACTTCTAGGCTATTTTTTATTTAGTAAGATAATTAATTGGGCTATTGCTTTAGCTGGTTTAAATGAGAATTTCCTTCTTAGCATTCTGAAGCATTCTAACTTCAAAATTTCTCTTTACTCTCAGTATTCAAATTTCTAAATATTCTATAACCCCATAGGCATATCATGGCTACTTTCAATATAGATATTTATATTTTTAGTGTGTTGGAATTATTTCAACTGATAACTGTCAATACTACTCCTCTGGTCATTCTGGAGTGTAGGCATACATAAGAAAACAAAATCACATGGTCAATTTAGAATGACCTTTTAAATAAGAACTTTTAAATAACCCCTAGGAGATTTGTGGTTCAGCTTCATTTTAAAACTGTAGCATACATTGTAATTATGTAAAGCCTCTTCATTTTTCCTGAAAGTCAAAATAAACATACATTTTATTCTCTTGTTATCATTAGGGTATTCACAGCATGAGTATAAAGGGGCCATAACATTTTTCATTAATTAACTTTTTATTTGCTTTACATCTTTATAGGAAGTTCCCCTCCTTCCTCTCTTCCCAGTCCCTCTATGTTACTTCCCCTTCCCTCTCCCTTTTCCTCTCTCCATTTCCTCTCAGAGAAGGGGAGACTTCTCATCAGCTCACCTTGTCATATCAAGTAGGATAGGGCCCATCTTCTATTGAGGTTAGACAAGGCTGTGCAGTTAGAAGAAAGGGATTCAAAGGCAAGAAACAGAGTCAGAGGCATTCCCTACTCCTGCTGTTAGTGGTCTCACATAAGGACCAAGCTGTACATCTTTTACATATGGGGGAAGGGTCCAGAACATTCCTGTTGATGCTCTCTGGTTGGTAGTTTAGTCTCTGTGAGCCTCTATGGGTACAGTTTAGTTGATTTTGTAGGTTTTCTTGAGATTTCCTTGACCACTCTGGCTCTTTCAATCCTGCCTCTCCCTTTTCCATAAGATTCCCCGAGCTTCACCTAATGTTTGGCTGTGGCTCTATGCATCTATTTTCATCAGCTTCTGGGTGAAGCCACTCAAATTACTGTTATGCTAGGCTTCTGTCTGCAAAAATAACAATATTATTAGTTATGTCATTGGTGGGCTCTCTTTCATGGAATGTGACTCAAGTTGGGCTAGTCATTTATGGCCTGGGTTGGAAAGTTGTGTGTGGTTTGGCATCCCCTTCTCTCTGTTGGAAGTCCCACCTAGCTATAGGAGGTGGCAGCTTCAGGCTCCATTTCCCTAGCTAGTGTCAGCGTAACCACCATAGACTCCCTTGAGCCTCCTACCAACTTCATCCTGTCTCCCAGCCTTCTGCCCCTTTCTCCACACCTGATCTTCACCCCAGTTTCCCTTCCTATCCTCATTCTCACCTAGTTCTCTGAATCTACTTCAGATGTCTATTTTATTTCACCTTCTGAGTGAGATTTAAGCATGATAGGGCCATTTTTTTAAATGAAACAAAGAAAAAATAAAAGAAAGAAAAAACACAACTATATACTAATGGCTAGTTTAGAAGATAAAGAAAAGGTAAATTCCTAAGACTTTTTTTTCATTCACAGTCTACATGACATACATGGCAATTGAATTTATAAAAAAGAAAAAAGAGTTAAAAGGCTAATGAATGAGCTCTTTGATTGATATGAAAGTATTAAAGGCTGAAACAACATATGTCCAGTTAGTATAGTGAGTGGACAGCTTTGCAGCTATCAGTTGACTATTAGTCACAAAAGGTCTTATTATGTTGCTTCATGATCTGCTATATGATAAATACTATTCTACATATGGCTATGTATTTACTTCACGTTGTAATGAAAGAGAGAAAAATAGAGCTATTGAGTGGAAAATTTTCATAATTGCTTTGCAAAATAATATCTTTTTTTATTTTATTAATTTATTCATATTACATCTCAATGGTTATCCCCTCCCTTGTATCCTCCCATTCTGTCCTCCCTCCCATTTTCCCCTTACTCCCCTCCCCTATGACTGTGACTTAGGGGGACCTCCTCCCCCTGTATATGCTCAGCAAAATAAAAATATAAGAGAGCATGCTAAATACGATAGTGTGTGAAAAATTTATTGCTAATACTCATGGTTCTCTCCATAAGTGTAAGAATTAAGACAGAGCTGTCTGTATTTGTTTCTGCATCTCTATAATGGTCTGATTGAGTGGATAAAAGTAATTAATTTTTACATACTTATAATGCTAAATCGCAAGAGTAAATTAAGACATCTCAATGACAATAACAGTTACAAGGAAATGAATAAAACTAAATCTGAGGAAGTTTGGCAAACCTTTATCTCCAGAAATATTTACATTACAATTTATAACAGTAGTATAATTATAATTATAAAATAGCAAAAAAAAATTTTATGATTGGTATCACCACAATATGAGGAACTGTATTAAAAGGTCACAGCTTTAGGAACAGGAGAACCACTGTCTTACTAGGTTTATATGAGGGTTTGAGCCTAGTCTTCTTATATCTTGTTATGCTGTGCTCACTTGATATGCCTGGGTGTACTGCTCATTGCTAAAGGAAAATGAAGGAGTGGATCTGGGGGAGAGGAGAGGTAAGAGAGGAACTGGGAGGAGTGGAGAAAGGGCAAACTGTGATCAGGATATAAGGTATGAGAGAAGAATAAATAAAAGTGAAAGTGGTAAATTAAAAAAAAATCATTGTGTCCTAAAATCTACAGAATATTGCTGAGAGAAAGAAGACAAAGAAATAAAAATTATCCTGTGCTCATGATTTAACATTTTTAATATAGTTCATCTGAACACAACTATTTTTGAGACTCTATAGATTTATCAAAATTCTTCATATGAAATACTCAAAGAATTAGTAAAATGGTATATTTACAAAAGAATTAATGCAGAGAGATTAAGTGCAATACCCATTTAAAATTCTTATATCAGCATTCTCAGAGGTTGGAGTCAGAAAGAATCTGGACTAGCTGTTTAAAAGAGAATCAGATTCCTTTGGAGGATAATGATTCTATTTGGGTATCGTGGGAAGATCTGTAGATTGCTGTGAATTTATTAAATGCTACTAATGTTAGGTTTCATTTATGTGTATTTTGATACACAATTGAGTCATATATATATATATGAAAATTATAAAACTGCTCAAAGTCTAAAACAGCAAAATATCTAGGTGGCATTAGATTTGGTGTTAAGTTTTACACACACACACACACACACACACACACACACACACACACAAATTACCTAAGAAGTGAGATAGAATTTTGACTCATTATAATTAAATGCTACTCTATGAAAGATTTCTTGGGAGTCAGTGAGATAGACCAGCTACTCTTGCAGAGGACAAGAGTTTGGATTCCAAGACCCATGTGGGTAGGAACACAATCACATATAAATCCAGTTCCAGAAGATATGATATTCTCTTCTGACTTCTGCAGGCATTCACACACAAGGACATTCACTTATATAGACATATACATATAAGCATAAGTAAAAATGTTTAAAAAGCAGTTTTCTATTTTTCTTTTATTGGAAACAGATTTTTTTCACAGAATATATTTGGATCACAGTTTCCTTTCCCCAAACTCCTCCAAGATCTGATCCAGATGTACATCCTTTCCCTTCTCTCCTTAGAAAATAAACAAGTATCTAAAGGATAGAAATAAAATAAAAACTATAATAAAATAGGTTAAAGAAAACAAGTAAACAGAAGAAAGAGGGCCAAAAAAAAGCACAAGAAACACATATAGACACAGACACACATTCATTCACAAGAATCTCATACAAATACAAACTCAATATATATATATATATATATATATATATATATATATATATATATATACACATATATATACTGTAAGGTTTAGAAAACAGCCCTGATGCAACATTGTGAGACAAAGAAACCTCAAAAATGCCATTCAGTTTGTTTTGTATTGGTTGTCTACTATACAAAGAAATACAGAAACACAGAAAATACAGGCAGGCAGGCACAGTGGCTTATGCCTTTAATTCAAGCACTCTGGGAGGCAACAGCAGGCATATTTCTGTGAGTTTGAAGCCAGCCTGGTCTATATGAGTCCAGGTCAGCCAAGGCTACATAGAGAAAACTTGTCTTGAAAGAAAAAACAAAGAAAAATGAATATACAGACAACCACGCATAATGAAACACAAAACATATATTCATATATTCCCAAAGTGTGAAATGACCTCTTTTTAAAAGATAGTCTTGTTAAATAATGCACAGCAGAGATGACCAGTCACTTTACCATAGAAGAAATGTAAAGGTAATTAGCAATAAAAAATATTTTCAGTATTATTTTTCATGAAATAATTGTAAATTGAAATAGTACTGAATTACAACTACATTGTTATTCTTTTGTTTACCCTTTTTTACTTTATCATCCCTTTTCTAAAAAAAAAAAGATGCTTTTCTCATGCAATAGAATCTTAAATTCAGTTTTTCCTCCATTTACTCTTCTCAGTTCCTCTCTACTTCCTCTCCCATCCAGAGCCACTTCCTTTCCATCCCTCATTAGAAAAGAAGAGACAAACAAATGACTGGCCCAACTTGAGGCCCACTCCACGAGAGAGACCCAACGCTGACACTATTAATGATACTTTGCTATGCTTGCAGACAAGAGCCTAGCATAACTGCCTTCTGAGAGACTTCATCCAGAATCTGATGGAAACAAATGATGAGACCCACAGCCAAACTATAGGTGGAGATCCAGGAGTTTTGTGAAAGAGTAGGAAGAAGTATTTAGGGAGCAGGAGGGCCAAACACACAATAAGACCTACAGAGTAAACTAACCTGGGCCCATGGGGCCTCACAGAGACTAAACCATCAGCTAAAGATAATGCATAGGCTGGACCTAGGGTCCTAACACATATGTAGCAGATGTGCAGTTTGGTCATCTTTTAGGTTCCCTAACAACAAGAGCAGGGCCATCTCTGACTCTGTTGCCTGCCTTTGGATCCCTCTCCACATGCTGGGCTGCCTTGTCTGGCCTCAGTAGGAGAGCATATACTATGTGCTGCTGGGACTTGATGTACCAGGATGGTTTAATACCTACAGGGTCCTCTCCAAAGGGGAGAAAGCAACGTAGGAATGGGAGGATCTGCCCTCAGGCTATAAAGTGATTAAATCAATAAATTAATGAAGAAAGAAATGAACAGGTTTTTATGAGATAAAAAATAAACAAAAGAAACAATCATCAAAGTTGGACAAGCCAAGCTAACAGAAAACTGAAGTCATAAGAATCAGCGACCCACTTGTTTACACATTCAGGAGTCCCATGAAAGTACTAACTAAAAGCTTTAGTCTCTATGTTAAGGAACTGGTAGAAACCTTTGCAAGCTCTGTGCTTGCTGCTTCAGTCTCTGTGAGATCATATGAGTGTTGGTCAGTTGTTTTAGAGGTTTTTTTTCTCCTGATCTCCATCCATTCTCTTTCTCCCTCTCATTCTGCCTTCCTTCCATGAAGTTTAAGGCACTCTGAAGGAAAGGATTTGATGGAGATTCCTCATTTGAAGAAGATATCCCTCCCTTCCCTCTCCCTCCTCCCTTCCTTCTCCTCCTCCTTTTTCTTCACTCCCTCTCTCTCCCCCTCCTCCCTCTCCCTCTCTTCCTCTTTCTCTTCTCTTTCTCCATTCTCTCTGTCTCTCTGTCTCTGTCTCTCTGTTTCTCTCTGTCTCTGTCTCTTTTTCTCCCTTTCCCTCTCCCACTCTCTCTTGTGCATGCATGAGTGCCTGCATGCTTTCTTGCATGTGTGAGTGATTTGTTCCCATCTGCGGCTGGAGACAGAAATCATATTTGATGATAGCTGGACATGTTTCCGATTCCTAGTCACCAAAGTACTGCAGGGTGTGGGTTCCATCTCATGGAGGGGGCCCTGAGTCAATTCAAATAATTTGGTTACGCCCATATGCTTTGTGTCATCATTGCCTTAGCATACTTTGTGAGAAGGAAAGTATTGAAGATCAAGGGGTTTGTGACTAGCTTGGTGTTTACATTGCTCTTTTGAAGTACCATCCTGTACCAAAGACACTAGAATATATAGGCAGAATGTCTATGTTTGTACATCTCCATCTCTCCATGTTCAGTGAATTGTGTCGTTGTTGCTTTCAGCAATGAGGCCTTGCTGTCAGTTTGTATAACCTTGGCAATGTCCTGAGCTATTTGTAAACTTCCATGGAACTCTTTTGGCCAACAACTCAACTGGATAAAACCCAGTCCCAGCATTGGAAGCTTCATTTGGTGGCAAGAGATATCGATAGCATGGCTTCCATCTTCTTCAATGTCTGGAAATTTCATTAGAATCATACAAATGTGACAACATAATGCAATTTCCTTCTTTTGCTAGAATAATATTTTTAAAATTATAATATTATTCATAATTCCTTTCTTTAGTTTGGTTTTTGCTAAATTTTTCATATAATGAGTGAACATTTTACTATTTTCAAATACATTCAACCATTAATTTTAATAAATATGTTTTCTTATTTATTCTATTAATATTGTTTTTTAATTTTTTTTTATTAATTTATTCTTGTTACATCTCAATGTTTATCCCATCCCTTCTATCCTCTCATTCTTCCCTCCCTCCCATTTTCCCATTATTCCCCTCACCTATGACTGTTCCTGAAGGGGATTACCTCCCCCTGTATATGCTCATAGGGTATCAAGTCTCTTCTTCGTAACCTGCTGTCCTTCCTCTGAGTGCCACCAGGTCTCTCCCTCCAGGGGACATGGTCAAATGTGAGGCACCAGAGTACGTGAGAAAGACATATCCCACTCTCCACTCAAGTGTGTAGAATGTTCTGATGATTGGCTAGATCTGGGTAGGGGTTTAAAGTTTACCGCCTGTATTGTCCTTGGCTGGTGCCTTAGTTTGAGCGGGACCCCTGGGCCCAAATCTACCTATCATAATGTTCTACTTGTAGGTTTCTAGGAACCTCTGGATCCTTTTATTTTGCTATTCTCCCATGCTTCTCTCATCTAGAGTCCCAATAGGATGCCCTCCCCTCTGTCCCAGTTTCCTGGTAAGTGACGGCTTTCGTGGGACATGCCCCTTGGGCTAGTATGCAGATATAACTGAGTATATATCATTTGATTCTTTCTGCTTCTGGGTTAACTCACTCATTATGATCATTTCTAGCTCAATCCATTTATCCACAAATTTCTGGAATTCCTTGTTTTTAATAGCTGAGTAGTATTCCATAGTATATATGTACCACAGTTTCATTATCCATTCTTCTACTGAGGGATACTTAGGCTGTTTCCATGTTCTGGCTATTATGAATAAGGCTGCTATGAACATGGTTGAGCAAATTTTCTTATTGTGTGCTGGAGCATCTTTGGTTATATTCCAAGGAGTGGAATAGCTGGGTTTTGAGGAAGCCCTATTCCCGTTTTTCTGAGATAGCATCAGATAGATTTCCAAAGTGGCTGTACTAGTTTGCATTCGCACCAGCAATGAAGGAGTGTTCCTCTCTTTCCACATCCTCGCCAGCATGTGGTGTCACTTGAATTTTTGACCTTAGCCATTCTGATGGGTGTAAGATGGAATCTCAGAGTTGTTTTGATTTGCATTTCCCTGATGACTAGGGAGGTCGAGCATTTCTTTAAGTGTTTCTCAGCCATTTGATATTCCTCTGTTGAGAATGCTCTGTTTAGTTCCAACCTCCATTTCTCAATTGGGTTATTTCGTTTGGTGGTGTTTAATTTCTTGAGTTATTTATATATTTTGGATACTAGACCTTTGTCAGATGTAGGGTTGGTGAAGATCTTTTCCCAGTCTGTAGGCTGTCGCTTTGTTCTCTTGACAGTGTCTCCTGCCTTACGGAAGGAGCCTCAGCCTCATGAGGTCCCATTTATTAATGGTTGATATTAAGACCTGGGCTGTTGGTGTTCTGTTCAGGAAGTTGTCTCTTGTGCCAATATGTTCCAGGCTCTTCCCCACTTTTTCTTCTAAGTGACTTAGTGTCTCTGGTTTTATGTTGAGCTCTTTAATCCACTTGGATTTGAGTTTTGTGCAAGGTGACAAATATGGGTCCAGTTGTATTTTTTTACACATAGACCTCCAATTAGACCAGCACCATTTGTTGAAGATGCTATCCTTTTTCCATTGAATGTATTTGGCTTCTTTGTCAAAAATCAAGTGACTAAATGTGTGTGGATTCATATCTGGGTCTTCGATTCGATTCCACTGATCAACCAGCCTGTTGCTGTGCCAGTACCATGCTGTTTTAATTACTATTGCTTTATAGTACAGTTTGAGATCAGGTATGGAGATTCCTCTGGAGCACCTTTTATTGTACAAGATTGTTTTTAGCTATTCTGTGTTTTTTGTTTTTCCATATGAAGTTCAGAATTGAACTTTCAATGTCCTTAAAAAATTGTGTAGGTATTTTGATAGGGATTGCATTGAATCTGTAGATTGCTTTTGGCAGGATGGCCATTTTTACTATGTTAATTCTCCCGATCCATAAGCAAGGAAGATCATTCCATCCTCTCAGGTCATCTTCAATCTCTTTCTTCACAGTTTTGAAATTTTTTTCAAACAAGTCCTTCACTAGCTTAGTTAGAGTAACTCCTAGATATTTCATATTGCTTGTGGCTAATGTGAAGGGTGTGGTTTTCCTAATTTCTTCCTCTGCAAGCTTGTCATTTGTGTATAAGAAGGCTACAGACTTTTTTGAGTCAATTTTGTATCCAGCTAATTTGCTGAAGGTGTTTATCAGCTGTAGGAGTTCTCTGGTGGAATTTTGTGGGTCACCTATGTACACTATCATATCATCTGCAAATAGGGATAATTTGACTTCCTCCTTTCCCATTTGGATACCTTTTATCTCCTTTTTTTTGTCTTATTGCTCTGACTAGAACTTTGAGTACTCTATTGAAGAGATATGGAGAGTGTGGGCAGCCTTGCCTTGTTCTCGATTTTAGAGGAATTTCCTTGAGTATCTCACCATTTACTTTGATTTTGGCTATTGGCTTGCTGTATATAGCCTTTATTATGTTGAGAAAAGTGCCTTGTATCCCCGATCTCTCTAAAACTTCAAACATGAATGGGTGTTAGATTTTATCAAATGCTTTCTCTGCATCTAAAGAGATGATCATGTGGTTTTTTATTTTCAGTTTGTTTAAATAGTAGATTACATTGATGGATTTCCATATATTAAACCATCCCTGTATGCCTGGAATGAAGCCTACTTGGTCATGTTGAATGATATCTTGGATCCTCTATTAATATTGTTAATTGCAATTAATGCCCTTTGAAAGTTAAACCAACCTAATATTTGAAGAGCAACTTTCTTATTATTTATGACTTAGAGAAGATCTTTGCATCGATGTTCTTATGTGTATTTGGGCTGTATTTACACTAACAAAGGATACTGGGCTGAAATGTTCATGTTTTTAAATGCTTCTGAGTTTGGATGGTGGAAATGTATTGGCCTTATGTGAGTACTTAGACTCTGATTTTTCTTTTATAATATCTGTTAAAAGTTTTACATAAGTGATGATGATAATTTGCTCATCATGAATATTTTATGGAATTCAGCAAGAACTATTTCTTATGATTTTTTTGTGAGAAAGTTTTTCACAGTAAATTTAAAATGTTAGCAGTTTAAAAGTTTCAGCAATCTAGAATACACTTCTCTTTCAATGATATCCCTGTCATAATGTTCAGTAACTAAGGTTTACTCTATGTGACATCAGTGGCTTTTCAGATATAACTAAGTTAAGGTTATTGAAGTAGAGAACTGACCCCAGAGTATTGATGTGAGTCTAACACAATCACAAGAAGGTTAAGCCCTTCTCATTGTTACTTGGCTTTATTTTTAGCTCTATGCAACTAATTTCATACTTCTCTAATGGAAATGTATAAAGGAATTTCTTTGTCATTGCTTTTGAGGCTTACATATTAATTATACATAATTTTATAGGTTTACTGAAGAATTGCCCCTCTCATCTTATTATTATTATTTTCTTGAGGCCTGCTTTATTTTGTACTATTTCCACAACAGTTTTTCCATGCTTACTATATATATATATATATATATATATATATATATATATATATATATACACACACATATATATATATATATTCACACACATGTATAAATTTGTACATAATTTTACAAAATGTATTTCAATTGTCAATCCTTATATTAAAATTTTCTTTTTGTGTCATTTCATATGAAAATTATGTCATAAGCAGTTTGCTAAACAAACATTCCTGCAAAATCAAAGAAAAGCAATACCGCATCGATGTTCATAAGAGAAATTGGTCTGAAATTCTCTTTGTTTGTTGAGTCTTTGTGAGGTTTAGGTATCAATGTGACTATGGCCTCATAAAATGAATTTGGTAATTTTCCATCCATTTCCATCTTTTGGAGTAGCTTGAATAGTATCGGTATTAGCTCGCCCTTGAAGGTCTGGTAGAATTGTGCCCTGAAACCATCTGGCGCTGGGCTTTTTTTGGTTGGGAAACTATCAATGATTGCTTCTATTTCTGTAGGGGAAATGCGACTATTTAGCTTGTTTAGAGGGTCCTAGAAACCTACAAGTAGAACATTATGATAGGCAGATTTGGGCCCAGGGGTAACGCTCAAACTAAGGCACCAGCCAAGGACAATACAGGCGGTAAACTTTAAGCCCCTACCCAGATCTAGCCAATGGACAGAACATTCTCCACAGTTGAGTGGAGAGTGGGGTCTGACTTTCTCACGTACTCTGGTGCCTCACTTTTGACCATGTCCCCTGGAGGGGGAGACCTGGTGGCACTCAGAGGAAGGACAGCAGGTTACCAAGAAGAGACTTGATACCCTATGAGCATATACAGGGGGAGGTAATCCCCCTCAGGAACAGTCATAGGGGAGGGGAATAAGGGGGAAAATGGGAGGGAGGGAAGAATGGGAGGATACAAGGGATGGGATAACCATTGAAATGTAACATGAATAAATTAATAAAAAATTAAAAAAATAAAAACAATACCTGTTTAAGATTGTTTGTGCTTTCAATGTGTAAGACAGACAAAAAGGGAAGTCCGTTTCACTTTGTTCTTATATGCACTGTAGCAATAAGCAGAACAAGAAATGTTATAACTCAAAAATAATTTGACAATTTTTTCTTCTGTTAGGACATACTTCAGTGAATTGACTTTGGCATATTATTGTATTTCAGGTGCTCAGACATGCTAAACTATTGTTTTAATGCACAATTATAAGAGTCAAAAAGTGGTATAGAAGTAACATAATATGTAGCTCTCCTAAGTAACAATAATTTATATCTATTCATAGACAAAACTGCCTTTATGAAATTATTGTGGCTCAAATAGAAGTTTTGGAATCCTTAGTGGAGTTCAAAACCAAAAATACATATTTAAAGCCAAGAACAGTGGCACATGCCTATAATCCCAGCACAGGGAGATATCTGTGAGTTAGAGGCCATCCTGGTCTATAGAACAAGTACAGAACAGTCAAGGCTGCACACATAATTCCTGTATTAAACAAACAATGTATATTTAAGGATAGCAAATTACATAAATGCGGTTTCTGAACTGTGTTCCCAACTACATACCTGAAAATTCTCTTGTATTTTTATGTGCTCAGTTACCGATGCACTTGATTTTCATAATCCCAACAAAAATATGTAGCATGCACTACTGAGGTAGTCATACTCACCTTTACATTTAGCTTTGACATCAGTCCTAGCTATATACCTAGAAGCACAATTAGCTCAATCTCTTCCTAGCTTCATTCTGAGAGACTAGATCTTCACATCTAGGAACACGCCAAGAGACATAATTCCCCGTACCTTCAATACAGGCCATCAAATCATTCTAGTTTTATATCTAGAAGCATCCCTATGAATTGGTTTAAGTCCCTCTCATTCACTACCAAGGACAAGTCTAAACCCTTTTGGGACTCACCAATTATTTACTGGATGCATTCCATGCAATTCTCAGAAAGTCACAATTACTCATGTACTTGGATACAAGATCTCCATCAGGCAAACAATTCTTAACCCTGATGTGTACCTTAACTCCAGCATCAATTTCATTAACATCACTATGTTTACCTATTCCACCCAAGGCACAGAATACACGCTTATTTGTATCTGCATGTCAATAATGAAATGTACCGTATCCATGTGACTCAGTTCCAGCATTGTTTGCTATGATCCCCAAAGTAATATTATTAACCTAAAAATCTAAAAATGATTTTTCTGAAATATTAATGTGTAAAGATTTAGAGTAACTTCTTTCTTTCTAGATTTTGTTTTCTTCTTCAAATGTTTAGAAACATAAAAAGTAAAGATTCAGACAAATATTATAAGCCAGAGGCAAACTGTTAAGCTCCAGTAATTTGACAGATTAAAATTTAAAATTGCAGTAAATAATTCAAAATAATTGCCTCACTAAAACACTTTTAAGTGTACTATAACACAGACAACTAGTTGTAAATAGAAAATAAAGAAAAGACTAAATTACACTAAGTAGGAAATTTGAAAAAAAATAACAAATAAAAACTTTGTAACTGGTAAATCTAAGAAAGAAATAAATTTAGTAGAAAGTTGCAATAGTATATTTGATCATGTATAGAAATAAAAATAATTAATGAGCTCAAAGAGCATATATTTAAAATTAGCCAAGAAGTAGAGAACAAAGGAAGAAATAAAAAGATAAGGGAACAAGATAAAAAGAAACAGGCATAATGGACTTCTGAGACATCAATAATATGAATATATGAATTGTGTATTTTCCAGAAGGAGGAGAGAAAGATTGTAGTGTAAGTTTAAAGAAATACTGACCTTAAAAAAACTTCAACTCTTGAGTTGTATATTAAAAAACAGGTTCATGTAGATCAAAGGACCCTAAGCAAGATCATCCTAAAGAATAATTCTATATTTACCTAGAAGGGACGATATCATGATTATGAAAGTAGTTTCCCCAGAGTAAGTCTCATTTGTTGAATTATGAGTTTGCTGACACTTGTGATTTTCTCCAAATGCTAGAAACCTGACCACAACTGAATAATTCCTGGTAGTGAAGAACTGTGTTCCCATTTCCCATTAAAGAAAACTAAAGGAAAAAGTCCAAGATTTGTTTTAATAATATCATCAAAGTCAAACATAAACAGAATTTTAAAATCAACTAGAAAAAAGATACTTGTCATTCACACAGAAAGCCACCAAAGGCTATCTATGCAATTCTGAACAGAAATTGTACAAATCATGGGGAGAGAAGTTATATATTTATGATGCTAATAAAAAATAACTCCCATCAAGTGTGTTACAGTTATCAAAATTTTTCTTCTGAAATGAATGAAAGACGGTGACATTCATAGGTAAACAAAACTGCAGAGCATTTATCACTATTTCTATTATAGTAACTGCTACAGATTCAATGCAATCCCTATCAAAATACCTACACAATTTTTTAAAGACATTGAAAGTTCAATTCTGAACTTCATATGGAAAAACAAAAATCCCAAAATAGCTAAAACAATCTTGTACAATAAAAGGTGCTCCGGAGGAATCTCCATATCTGATCTAAATGGTGTTCTTATTGGGATGAAAATATGTTAAGTATCAATACTGGAAATATAGTTAGGAAAAAAAATCAATGGTAAATATAAATCTATAATCAAACTCAAAAACTCCCATATAGAAATAGTAGTATGCAAATCACTTTTAACTTCAAGAGCAAAGTTCGAAAAGAAAACACCAAAATTAGCTGTATCAATAGTTTTTAATGGCCACACAATATAAAATGGGACAATATAATAAAATGTGACCCTCTGGAGCAGTGATATTATAGACTTACATGTGACTTGTAAGGCTTAAAAGAGAACATTGTGTCTATTACATATATTGTGTTTATTAGGCAAACACAAATATATAAAATTAAATGAAGAGTATCAATATGAAAATAAATCACAAAAATCAGAGAGATATCATAAAAATTAACAAAATTATAACAATAGTTATATTACAACTGAAATGGTAATTTAAAATCTTTATCTATCAATAATTAAATATGATTAAATTCTTTTATTTAATTCAATGATATTAGTTGAATACATTAATAAGATAGTGAGATGGAGAGAAATAGATTAGATAAATATAGTAATTTAGAAATTCAAATCTCCTTTTTTAAAAAATTGTATTTTATTAATTTATTCATATTGCACCTCAATGGTTATCCCCTCCCATGTATCCTCCCATTCCTCCCTCCCTCCCATTTTCCCCTATTCCCCTCCCCTATGTCTGTGACTGAGGGGGACCTCCTCCCCCTGTATATGCTCATAGGGTATCAAGTCTCTTCTTGGTAGCCTGCTATCCTTCCTCTGAGTGCCACCAGGTCTCCCCTTCCAGGGGACATGGTCATTCTCAACAGAGGAATATCAAATGGCTGAGAAACACTTAAAGAAATGCTCAACATCTTTAGTCATCAGGGAAATGCAAATCAAAACAACTCTGAGATTCCATCTTACACCCATCAGAATGGCTAAGATCAAAAATTCAAGTGACACCACATGCTGGCGAGGATATGAAGAGAGAGAAATTTAAATCTCTTACAATGGACCTTCATTTGTTTCCCAGAACCACACTGGATGGTTTATAAACATTTCTAAGTCAGGAATATGATTCCCTTTGCTGACAAAGATAAATGATTAAAAAACATTTAATTGGTGGCTTGTTTACACTTTCAGCGTGTGAGTCAAAAACCATTATGGCAGGGGACAAAGCAGCAGGCAGTTACTGGGGCAGTAGTTGATAGCTCACATCATGATACATAAATTAGAGGCAGAAAGAGGAAGAAAGTGGGCCTGGTGTGGGCTATTGAAAAGTCAAAGTTGTGTCTAGTGACATACCTTCTATAACAAAGCCACACCTCCTAATCCTTTTCGACACGATTCTACCAACTAGGGACTTATCATTTAAATATATAAGCCTACTGGGACTATTATTATTCAAATCTCCAAAATCGGTATACTTATTAAAAGTATTCACAAATTTTAAGTCAAAATTAAATTACTGCCAAACTCACAATATTAGGTACATTCCCAAAGTAAGTAAAAATCAGCATGTCAAAATGTTCTTTGTAGTTTCATGATCATTTGAACATTATCTTCATTAGCCAAGATATAAAGGCAACTTAGGTGTCTATCAATGGATTAATGGAATATTTTTGCATATATATAAATATATTTTTGCATATATACACATATAAATATATTTTGCATATGTATATATAGATATATGTACATATATACATGCTAATATATCATATTAATATATACAGAGCTATATTGATGTATTCACAAATTGTATATATATAAACACTACTCAGGCATTAAATTCTTTCATTTCAGGGAAACTGATGAAGTTGTAAATCTAATAAGTAAGGCACAAAGAGAAAATTACCTCTTGATCACCCATATAACCCCTCCCCCAAAATGATTATCATAGAAGTACAACATTGTAATATTTCAAAAGAAGAAAATATTAATATGCATAAAGCATACTACTAGTATGCATCGATTCCCTAGTTTTGACAATGAGTTCATTATTCTGACTGAAAATCAGGACAAAAATATTGATATCTACTAAATGGACCTAAGAGACACATACAGAGTAATTTATCTAATAGCCATAGAACACACTTTCTGTTACATTTGCTTTGACTGATACATCAATTTCTTTTATCCTATCTTCTATGCCTGGGATTTTCTTTTCCTTGTCTTGGTTTCTGTTGGAGATGCTTATGTCCAGTATTCCGGTTCTTTTCCCTAGATTTTCCATCTCCAGGACTCCTTCAGATTGTGCTTTCTTTGTTACTTCTACTTCCCTTTTCAGGTGTTGGACCATTTTATTCATTTCCTTCACCTGTTTAATTGTGCTTTTCTGTATTTATTTATGGGATTTATTAATTTCTTTTTAAAAGGCATAAGTCATCTTCATGAGACTGGATTTAAGGTTGATTTCTTATTCTTCAGCCGTGTTGAGATATCCTGGGCTTGCTGTAGTATGATACTTAAATTCTGATGTTCACATATTTTCCAGGTTCTTGTTATTTCTGTTCTTGCATTGGACTTTATCCCTCTGGTTGTTTCTGATATTGGCCCATGGTCCCTGGGGGCCACCTGCTTCTAGAAATGCATGTAGGTATGAGGTCCAGTATATTAAAGGTAGAGGGGCCAGACATAGCTTACCTCTGCTGTGTTTGACCTGTGGCCTGGTGGTTCCTAGGGACTATAGGCCTCTGTCTTCCCCAGGTGACTGTCAAGAGCCTCCAGGGGTCGAGGTGCTGGTGATAGCTGAGGCCCATTGGCCACCAGGAATGGAGGTAAGGGTGAAGTCCAATAGATAAAGACTGCAGGGAACCAAGTATAGCTCACCACAGCTATGCTTGTCTAGTAGCCTGGTGCAAATGGGGATGGCTCATAGAGATCTCACCTGTCTTCTCCAGGTTGCTGCCAAGAGCCTCCATGCATTGAAAGCCTCCAATGCTTGTACATATCTTAATAACTTTACGGCAAAAGACTTTTCAATACTAATGAATTGATGTACCCCAAATGGCATACAGTCAAGATGGTGAATAATATACATCCTGTAATGCAGGAATTACCAAGCACCAGAATTTAGAAAAATGTGAAGGCATGGTACCTGCCTCCAAGTTTAGGCAGCACTGTAGTCAAGTATTGTTATTTTGGTGACATAGTCCAGAGATACTAAGTGTCTTTCAAGGGTCTTGGGCTTTTTATTCCTGCTTTTACTTGAATTTCCAGTGCCCATTTTTGGTGTCTATAGTATTAGAGGCAAATTTGGGCTTAGCGTTAGCACTTGTGCTTTGCTATATGACTCATGTGTAGACTGGATATTTATCTATTTCCTTGATTTACCATTTAAAATTATCTTTTCTTATTCAGTGAGAATTATTTAACTATATCACATTTCATTCTATAAGGTCTATGAATATAGCATTAAGTTACTTGCATAAATTGAATGGCATTTACTTCATCTGTGTATCTATAGATAGCATTTCATATTTTGTTTTGAGACAGGGTTTCTCTGTGTAGCCTTGGCTGTCCTGAACTCCCTCTGTAGACCAGGCTAGCCTCGAACTCACAGTTATCCGCCAGCCTCTGCCTCCTGAGTGCTGGGATTAAAGGCGTGTGCATTTCATTTTTTATGTTAGAGGTTTTGGGGTTTATATTTGTGTGCCAATTAATTAGACACGTTTCAGTACTTCAGCAGATATAGCCCAAAGCTCCTATATTATATGCTTTTATTTATATTATATAAATGACTTAATTTTTCTTTGTTTTAATTTTATTAGCTGTAAAATGAATGAAATGACACAGCACATAATTCTGTTGTAAAAATTAAATGAGAAATATTCCACTCTGTAGTATATGTCAGTAGTCAGTAAGATTAAGCTCTCTTAAATCATCAGCAGATTTTTTTCTTTACTTAAATTGTTGATACTGCATTAAAAATAGATGACACTTCAAATTTAATGGGAGCATAGAACTCTTGTTACAGTGGCACAGAACTGGAATCCAGAGAAAGGAGCTGCTTGTGTCCAATATTACATAGCTCTAAGTACTCTTCGGGTTTTTAACCAGTGTTTACTCATCCTATTACTCTTTCAAAATAAAGGTTAGTGAAAGGACAATACATCTCTGAAAATATTATTTAAACCTATAGAAAGCCAGATGAGTGATCATTTGTCTGTGAATGATAACCATATTTTTAATCAGGATAATCAACATATCCATAAGCTCAAAAAGTTAAGATTTTATACAGTGCCAACGACTAAAATCTATATTTAATTGAATATTGCCCAGTGTAATATGAATAAAATCTCAGATATGTGGAGTATGCTTTAACCATCTCTTTTTAGAATGTATGATGACCAACTGGCCTATCCAAGTGAATTCTTGGCCAAAAATAGTTTTATTTAAGTGATTTAAAGTCACTTTTGCATAATCTCCAGTGATGTGTTGTTATTGATTTGCCTTTAAATTTCAAGAAACTATATTATTACATAGCAGTGTAGACAGAATTGTTTTATTTAACAAACTTTTGGTATGTGAGGATTGTTTTATAACCCTTATTTTTCAATCATGCTCTTGTTCCCAGAAATAACAACTCTGAGTCCTTATATATATTTACAAAACCCTAAGTCAAGGCCAATATATCGAGGCATGTTCCATGACTTGCTCACAACCAATATCCTGTTTATTCTCTTCTAAGTCCTGAAACTTGGCTGGTTACCTTTGCTCAGGTTTCATCCATCTGTATTCTTCAGAGGCCTGGAGCAAATTCCCATGTGCTTCACTCTATCCCACCATTAACTCTCTCTACTTGAATTTGTTTCTCCTATTTCCTGCCTCAGCTATAAGCCAATCAGCTGTTTATTGACAGGTGAATAATTCATGCAGTACACAAAATATTATACTTATATCTCCAATCCATATGTATTTTTCAACTTTGGAGAAAGTATTCTACTATCTATCCTATCTTGGTAAATTCAGAATTCTGTACCTAAATCATATTTTATCCTACTTTGCATTATCAATCTAAAAAATCTTCTTAGACCTAAAAACATCTTCTTAAATCCTAAAAACTTAAGATTCCTTGTGAGTACATAACTATCTTGTCTTCAGCCTCATCAGAGTCTTGAAAAAGAATAAATATTATCTGAGTGTACCAGATGTGCAGAGTAAGCAGCTTCTAAAATTATAGAAATGACAGAGACAGCTGGCTATCTAGACAATTGCCCACTTTTCTTTTCTTTTTTTAAATTTTATTTTATTAATTTATTCATATTACATCTCAATGGTTATCCCATCCCTTGTATCCTCCCATTCCTCCCTCCCTCCCATTTTCCCCTTACTCCCCTCCCCTATGACTGCGACTGAGGGGGACCTCCTCCCCCAGTATATGCTCATAGGGTATCAAGTCTCTTCTTTGTAGCCTGCTATCTTTCCTCTGAGTACCACCAGGTCTCCCCATTCAGGGGACGTGGTCAAATATGAGGCATCAGAGTATGTATGCCAATTTTCTTAGCATCTCTTATAGCATCATCTTAAGTCTTCTGGCTCAAAATACCCAACAGACTTTATGTGAAACATGAATTACAAATAATTGCCTATCTTATCTTAGCAAAGCTCAGTAGTCAACTTCCTTGAGTCTAGTTAGTCCATTTGGAAGTATACAGTCAGCAGTTGAAGCAAGAGCAGTTTTTTGCTCAGTAGCTAGCTTACTACTCTTGAGGCAAACTTCATAAGGAGATTTTCTGCTGTTCATCATCTTCCTCAAAATTGAAAGGGGTGCTACCAGGAGCTAACATGTCCTATTGTCAAAAAAGCCTTACATTAATAAAACATTTTTAAACACCACATTTTTTAGTTCTCTGAGGTATTTGAAGGCAATCTATCTATCTATCTATCATATATCTGAATTACTTGTTTTTAGGTATTTGCTATCTATTTAACCTATAAAGCATATTTCTGTAAAAAGCTAGACTATTATAGGACATGGCCATGAGTTTTATTGACAGACGTTAACTCTTATTTCTTAATTATCCTAAAGTTTTCAGTAGTAGCTTTTAAAGAAACTAGAACTTAACACTGCATCATTAGGAATCAGCTAGGTACAATACCTCAACAAGATTTAATACATCGTTATACAAAGATTTATACCAATATAAGATATTTTTTACTTATTAAAGCTATATAGTTTAAGAATAGATTCAATAATCTACCCTTTATCCCTATTATTCTCATGCCATTCCTATATATCAGCCTCTCTTTTTCCTTTCATTCCTTTTCACCCTACAAAAGAAAAAAAAGGATAGAGGAAAGAAAAGAAAGAGAGAAATCTCTTGGTCTAACCTCCTATACCTTGTTCTCTCCCTAATCAAGACCATTGACAACTTATAACCAACTCCCTTAAATAACAACAATCATGTATAACCCACCAAATGACCAAAACCCACCCACCCCACTTTTTGAGAATGAGGTATTGTTCTCTAATATAGCTTCCTATTGGTTTAAGACATAGTTTTCCTTTGGAGGCCCAAGAAAATTGGGGAAATGGTCAAAGTCTTAAGATACCTAGCTGTAAACTGTCCAGTCTCTAAATGCAGTGAAAATGCAGACTTAAGCAAGGCCTTGGTGAGAACAGTCTGAAAGGGTGGACCAATTGGGAACAGCAGCTTTCTCTGAAGCTGACTTAGAAGCAAGCTGTGATCAAATAGCTATTAAGACAGTCTGTTATTGTATCAAGCAAAGTGCTGTAATAAACATGTCAGTTTCTCAGCATCCTTCTGTATGAATCCTGTCAGGGCTACACCAACTTCACTGGTATTTGGTCTTTTTGTCCTGTAAACATATAAATTTTCACAAGTAATATACATTTGTGTAAAAAAATATGTATGGAATGTGCAGTGTGCACACTTCAGTTAATGGTGGTTCTTTGCTCTTTGAGAAAGTGAAAGACATCTGTCTTTCTTTATAAACTATTTTTGACTGCATAAACAAACCACAACATAATTCTCCATCCCTGGCATATAAAAGGACAGCATGTACTTAAAAGTCATGAGACCTCTGTAGTCCACAAGATTTATTGGTTAATCATAGACATTCATGTCTTAGCCAGTCTCAGAAGTGTTTCCATGTAGAGTGATCATCACATAACACTGTCTTGTTCTTTCTCTTGATTTCCTTCTTTCTGTCTGTAGCCAATATATTTGAAAGGTATCCCTCAGTAAAATTTGATTTTGAACAATTTGGATGAAAAACATAGCTTTTCTTCTTCTGTGAAAACAAATGCAATATATATATATATATGCTGATCTAATTAATCAGTCCTCTCTAAAGTCCCATATATTTCAACAGTTGTGCTAATTTTCTCACTGATATTTAAAGAACACAATTTAATCTATCCCTGAGAGATTCCTTATCCCCCTTCTGTTCTCTGAGCATTTTCTTTAAAGGCTTGTTATAGTTGTCTATAATTGCTTGGCCTTTAAGATTGTAAAATACATCTGTAACATTTTTATGCCATAATGTCCAAATAATTGTTGTATTCTAATGGAAACATATGTTCCATCATCATCAGCTTTGATCTGGTGGCCATCATTTCTAACAAATATGTATTCTCTGAATCATCCTTTTCAGAATTCAAGGCAAAAGCCCATGGTGTATATGTTTTAGTTCTCCAAATCTGTAAAATGGAACACATGTGCTATCTGCTCCAAGGTGACATCAAAGAGAATCTGTATTTTTAATTTAGCATATAGACCTGCATCTGGTATTTGATCCATGAAAATATGCATATAATATCCAATCTGACCATGTTGGTTAATAGCTGAAGCATTTTTATTTAGCACATTAATGGGCTGTCATTCTGTAATTTCCTTAAGCCTTTGTGGATTTCTCTCTCATCTAGAACCACAATCTCTGCTGTTGTAGGTTCCAGACTGGATTCTTCTGAAGATTCATTTAAGCCAGGTACTGCATCTCAGCTGGATATCCTGCACCACTCTAGCCCTAGTGTGGTCCACAATGAGCCTCTGTATTCTGCCAGCCAGCTGTGGATGCTTTGTTCTGTGCACTGAAGTCTGGGAAGCTTTTTGCCTTCAAGTATGATTAGGCTCTGGTCTGATTTTGCTCTCTTTTAAAGAAACCAAGTTTCGTGTCTGGCTAGCAAATTGCATCAGGCTCCAGATCGCCATTCTACACAGGGTTTACTAGTCTCTGTTCAAGTGCTCCTTCTGCCTCTGTGGGGGTTCAAAAAAGGGCCCTGCCTGGCTTTCTGGTCCAGATTCTGTGTCCACAACTCTTGTCTTAATACCTGAATCTAGTGTCATACTCTTTTATTACATACCTGATGGTGGACACAGTTTGTAGACAAAGGTTTTCTGTAACCCATGTTTTCACCCACACCCTTGTTCACAAAAATAATCACTCTGAGGCTTAAATATATTTATAAAATCCTAGGCCAATATTGTTAGGCATGCTCCCTGACTTGCTAACAACTAATATCCTGTTTATTCTATTCCAAGATCTGTAATGCAGCTTGTTACCTCTGTTCAGGTTCCATGAATCTGTCCTCCTCGGTGACTTAGGGTGAATCCCTGCATGTTTCACTCTTTCCTGCCATTCACTCTCTCTAATGGAACTCCTCCTTTCTATTTTCTGCCTCAGATATAGGCCAATCAGTTGTTTATTGACAGGTGAAGAATCCATAGAGTACATAAGAGATTATACCTGCAACTTACAATGAAAAATGATTCATCTAATAACCAGAATTATTGAAATTCCATGCATATGTAAAATTAATAAAAATATTTATTGCATATAATTCATGAGCATAAGGCCATGAAACCATCACAACTATCAAGTAGTAGACATTTCAAAAAAAACTTTTTCATCTCTTGAAATTGTTCTTTCTAACAGCTCAACTGCAGTAGCAAAATAGCCAGGTTATTTTTACCTCCATGTAAGAGTTTATTTGTTTGGGAAATTTTTCATTTACACCTGAGCATGATATGTTATGCCTCCTAGCTTATTGTTCTTGTTTTATTACCATTTTAAAAATACAGTATTTTAGGTTAAGCAGAACCCTTGAAAATGAGTTACTGTCAGTCCTTCCAGGCTTCTTTCCTTTGAAAAGAAGGTAGATAAGAAAAAAATGAATGAGGCCCCTATATAGAACAACTTAGTTTTGTATCCTGTTTCCATTTTCCTCTGAGATGTATTCACTGTTTTTATTCCCGCGAAGCTTCTTTTTCATTACATGATGAATAAACATGAAGAATCTATAGCGATCTCCATGGTGTTTGTTCTTGTTGGCTCTTTATGATTATATTTACTTGCCCTTGGCAAGAAATAAAAAGTGAAATTTTTTTTCTGCACCTAAAAATGTAGTTTATTTTAAGAATTTCACACATCTTTTAACAATGCATTTGTCACATAAAGCCTTTTCTCTTTAGGTTATTGATTTTGTGGTCATAACAAGAATGTGGGTATTTTTAATCATTTGGAAATGCATTAGATTTAAAAAGCAGAAAAGAACAGATATTTGAATATCATTAAATATGGACTGTTCAACAACAACAATAACAAAAAAAGGCATTCTGGATGCAAACCTTTATAAATATATGCTTTTATTTCTCATAAATGCTTCTGCTATTGTTGTTTAAAGAGTTAAAAGAGTCTCAGCACAGATGCGACCATCTGCTGTGCCCAAAGTAAAGGCATTATAAGGCAAATGGCAAGAATTTTATTGGTTTTCTGGATTTATTACTGCATCTGGTCTCATTCTTTGAATTAGTTGTCATTTGATACAGATAGAGAGAAGTCATTGAAATATATAGATTCAAAATAGTAAGTAAGAGGCTATATGAAAGCATTGTATGTGTTTCTATCTGTTTCCTGAAGTTTAATAAACACAGTGGCAGTAAGATTGGGAAGCAAAAGAGCTGTACCGTGGACAGACAGAGACTGTATACTGCTTTGACTTTTATTTGCATCAAGTGTCAGGATCACTAGGGAACTATGCCCATCTTCCTAACAAGTTGCAATATAATTGCAAGTGTACCGTCTGCTACTGTATATTTTTTGTACTCCTTTGTATTCTGCTTGTGTCCTTATTTTCAGTATTCACTCAGGATTTATATTTTTTATCCTTCTCCTTGGATTATCACTCACTGTTCTTTGAATGCTAAAACTCAGAAAATTTTAAGATGAGACTGTATTATATTTAGTTCATATTTCATATAGTCCTAGAGTTGGGGAAACTAAATATGCTCATTAATCTTCTTTTGAAATTTTTATATGTAGTTGACTGTTAACATAAACATGTAAAGACACCCTTAATATGTGTCAGAAACCTTTGTGAAAGGAATGTTAACAGCTCCATTACCATCAACATAGACCTGGATCTCACTGCAGGGCAATTCTGCCATTCTCTCAAAATTAAACAACAATCATTTTATAAATTGTCAAACAAAAATAAAATTATTGGGTAGTAGTTGGGTAAATTGATTTGTTAATTTGTATCTTTATTTTATAGGGCTATATTTAACAAAACATATAAGTGAGACATAAACATACGGGTGGAGAACTGCTAAGAACATAAAGTGAGAAATTAGTTTAAAATTGCTCCTCATACAAATATTTTGTGTGGTACTGATGTTTAACTTTTATAAGAGTTACTCTGAGACCACAGAACACTGTCTGAGACTTATGAATTCTGTTTCACTGAACAAATATTTAGACAGATATAGGGGATCAGAAAAAGTATAGAAGCTCAGTAAAGCTGGACCAGAGAGAATTATTTCATGGTTTTTCATATCTTACTGATATAATGCCTACCTATTTATAGATACGGGCTTTTCCATCAGCATAATCTGTAAATTATATATAGCTCTGGTAGAGAAGACCTTCTAATATTTCTACTAAATGTCTTATTTCATTTTATTCTTAAAGCCTCTGTTTCTCTGCCATATTCTACCACAGTCTCTAAGATTTCTATAATTTACTGCATGAAGAACTTGATAAGATACAATGAAGTAAACAAAACACAAAAATTAGTATCTGTGATACACAGCACTACCAACACAAGCCAACTACTATAATTAGTTTATGTAACTTATCATCAATCCAGACTCTTATTAATATTAAATTGAAAACTAGATAATTACATATAAAGTCTACTCTGTCTCTTGGTTATTTACCAAGATATATGTAGCTCATAATATTATGGAAAGTATCCAGGTTCCTCTGTCTCAATCACAGCAACAGTCTGATTTGTGCTACCAAAATAATTTAGATTGGGTGCAATAACAGTTCATGAATTTGGGTTTAATTACAGCAAACAATAAATAACCTAACAAATATTGATAGGCATGAGTCTTGTACTTCCCTTCTCCCTATTGTCCAAAAAGGTAGGCAATGCTATAAAAGATGTATGTTTCTCTTGGAAGTTCATTTTACCCAGAATCTTATATCTGTTATATGTACATGTATATAGAAAAAACACATGCCATATCTTTCTTTCTGGATGTAGGTTACCTCACTCAAGATGATTTTTTCCTTTTCCTGACATCAGATCTTTTTTGCTCCCTTTCCTAGCCCACTCCAGTATACACACAAAATCTATTCATTCTATTTCCCTTTCCCAGAGCCCTCCTGTTATTGTGCCTTTCTGGGTATGTGGATTGCAGCTTGATTATCGTTTACTTAACAGCTAATATCCACTTCTAAGTGAGTTCATATCCTATTTGCCCTTCTGGATCTGGGTTAATTAACTCAGGATATTTTTTTCTGGATGCTGATGACAGTGTCAAATTGTACCACCACTTTGGAAATCAATTTGGCAGTTCCTTAAAAAAATTTGATCTACCTCAAAACCCAAGTATACTATTCTCAGGTATATACTCCATATTGCCACAAGGACACTTGCTCGTCAGAAACTGAAAAAAAAAAAAAAAAAAAAAAAAAAAAAAAAAAAAACCCTAGATGTCCTTCAACTAAAGAATGGTTTATTTAGATAATGAAATATTATTTGTTTGTTAAAAATAAAATCTCATCAGGATAATTTCTTCTATTCCACCATTTACTAGCAAATTTATGATTTCATCTTAAACAGCTATGTAATAGCTGTACCATGTTTTCCTTATCCACACATCCATTGATGAACATCTAGGTTGTTTCTAATTTCAGGCTATTAAATATTGAGCAGCAATGATAGGATATGATAGGATAAAATATCTTTTCTGTATATGCTCAAGGGTAGTATAGCTAGATCCTGAGGTAGATCAATTCCCATCTACCTGAGGAACTACACAATGATTTCCATACTGGTTGTACAGATTTACACTCCCACTAGAAAAGGATAAGTGTTCCCTTTACTCAACATCTTTGCCAGTATGAGCTATCTAATTGGTTTTAACCATTTTTGTTGGTATCAAATGAAATCTTTTTTAAAATATATTTTATTAATTTATTCATATTACATCTCAATTGTTATCCCATCCCTTGTATCCTCCCATTCCTCCCTCCCTCCCATTTTCCCCTTACTACCCTCCCCTATGACTGTGACTGAGGAGGACCTCCTCCCCCTATATATACTCATAGGGTATCAAGTCTCTTCTTGATAACCTGCTGTCCTTCCTCTGAGTGCCACCAGGCCTCCCCATCCAGGGGATGTGGTCAAATATGGGGCACCAGAGTACGTGTGAAAGTCAGATGAAAGAAATCAATAAAACAGTTCAAGATCTGATGATGAAAATGAATTGATCAAATGAAATCATAAAGTACTTTTGATTTACACTTCCTGGATTATTGAGGATGATGAACATGTAAGTATTTCTGAGCCATTTCATTTTCCTCTTTTGAGAATTCCCTATTTAGATACTTATCCCACTTTAATTGTTTTTTTCTTTATAAAATGACATTTTTGAATTCTTCATGTATAATTAGTAAAAATCTTTTACCATTCTATACCCTGTTGTTTTGTGCTAATGGTTATGTCCCTTGCCATATATAGACATTTTTTGATTTCATGAAGTCCCATTTACTGATGATCTTATTGCCTATGATAATATTGTTCTAATCAGAAAATGTTTTCCTCTGCCAATGACTTCAAGGCTATTCCCCACTTCCTTCCTTGATCCATTTAAAATTGAGTTTTGTGCAAGGTGATAAGTATAGATCTATTTGCATTCTTCTCCATGCAGCCATCCAGTTTGAACAGCACCATTTGTTGAAGATGCTGCCTATTTTTCAATGTGCATTTCTGGCTTGTTTATGAAAACTCAGGTCTCCATAGGTGTGTGAACATGTCTGTGGCATATAGGATCCCAGTTGTGAGAAGTGGACATAAGCTCCATTCCAAAACCAAAAGCTATTTTCAATTGACAACCACTCACAAAGGAAGTCCAATAGAATCTGAGGATACAAACCACTCTTAAAGCCTATGTCCCTTGACTGGCAGGAGATGATTAAGATAAAATGAACTCAATAGTATTTTTGGATATCCCTGATCTCACAATGTTTTTTCAGGCATTTTTAAAAAATGTATAGGTCCTTTGCGTATATATTATGGCTTCTGGTTCTCTGTTTTTGTGGGATTCCTGTATGTGAGAACCTGTGTGTCTTTTTTATCTATATTTGTTTCTTAATCTGGAATGATTATGATATAGAAACAAAAAATACATTTAATAGTTCATAAAAGATTGAGGTCTGTTGTAATTACTGTTCTGTTGCTGTAAAAAGATGCAATGACCAAGACAATTTATAGAGTAAAGCATTTAAATGGGGTCTTGCTTATACCTTTGGAGGGGTTAGTCCAATATATATAGCTGGGTGTGTGGTGGCAAGCAGATGAATGATGCTAGAGGAGTAGTTGAGAGCTCACTTCTCATTAGCAAATTGCAGGCTGAGAGACAGAGACACTAGGCTTAACATGTGCTTTTATATCTCAAAGACCACCCAATGATACACCTTCTATAAGAAGGCCTCACATCCTCCAACATGGCCACACCACTTGATCCTGTCCAAATAGTTTCACTAGCTTGGGATTAAGTATTCAAATATATGAGCCTATGGGGGCCTTCTCATTCAAATGACCACAAGACTCAATGGATGAAAGAGTGATTTTTGTTGTGAAAACAGCAAAAATAAATGCTATCAAAAGTTATTTCTTTCACATTGAACTCTAAGGCTAAATGGAACATGACTTCTATTCACCTTTTTATTTTCGATAAAATCAATTTTTATGTGGATTCTTCTTGAGAAATATCTTCTTAATCAGATTCTCATAAAAGATGAGTACCAAAATAAATTAGGATTTAAAAGAGGCATATATATGAGATTAGGCAGATTAGTGCAGGGACAGCAGTTAATTTCATAATAAAGAGCCAGCATACTGAATACCTGGAGGAGGGATTCAAGATACTTTCAGAAAACCTTTGCCTTGCCTTATAGCATGGTATCACTTTGACTAGGAAGGATGGAATTCAGTATAAATTAAAGTGAACTCAACAATGCATTGGTTTAGAATTCTTTCATGTATAGGTTTTCTCATGATGTCTCAAACACTTACCTTGAAGGATCGCAGATATTGATATGGGGATACTCAATGGATACACAACCTATGAGAGGTGAAAAATCATATGTATGTGTTGTGTAGAAGAATTTCCTAAAGAGATTGCTAGAGAAACTTAGATATAGTGGATGAAATTTTGGCATTTTCTAAGTGTGGGTCACCAACTTTTAAAAGGAATTGCATTGTCTCATATGTCTGGCATTAAACTAAGAAGCATTTGCTATTCAAAATGTTACTATTCTAAACTGTGGACTTCATGAAGGAATAAATCTACTTTCTTTTTTTTTCTTTTCAGTTTTCTGCATTCTTTTTTTCTTTTTTTTTTTTTTATTAATTTATTCTTGTTACATCTCAATGGTTATCCCATCCCTTGTATCCTCCCATTCCTCCCTTCCCTCCCCCCCCCATTTTCCCATTATTCCCCTCCTCTATGACTGTTCCTGAGGGGGATTTCCTCCCCCTGTATATGCTCATAGGGTATCAAGTCTCTTCTTGGCAACCTGCTATCCTTCCTCTGAGTGCCACCAGGTCTCCCCCTCCAGGGGACATGGTCAAATGTGAGGCACCAGAGTACGTGAGAAAGTCATATCCCACTCTCCACTCAACTGTGGAGAATATTCTGACCATTGGCTAGATCTGGGAACGGGTTTAAAGCTTACCTCCTGTATTGTCCTTACTTTCTTGTTTATTACTGAAACATGGTAAGAAATTGACAATTATAAGAAATTGACAATTATATTTTAAAATTATTTTAAATTTAGAATTACTATATCTGTTGTTTTATTTAACATTGACTACTTAATAAAAAGGGTAAAGAGACATTATCTCTAGGTCATAAGTAAAGATTTATTTCTCTAAACAATTACATAATTCATATAATATATATAACTGTCCATTCACTTTCAAGTAGTTGTATTGTCAGTTAAAAACTAAGTCTAGGTCTGCTTCATGCCAAACCCAATATACAGTAGTTTGTCAATCAAACATTTAATTACAAATGCATTGTATGCATGCATAGTGAAAGTGTAAAATCTGGTTGCTTCTATAATGACTTTTTCTTCACTTTGTTTATATTGGCCATGTTTTACCAACTACATGTGAACTCAAAAATATTCTCTTTCTCTCTCTCAATATATGTGCATATATACGGATATATATGGATATGTATATATGTATACATATATAGATATATATAGTCCAATGTGTAATAAAATAATTTTTATCTTGAAAACAACAAAAGAAAAACTATCAAAACAACTATTTTTTACCATTGGACTCTTAGACCAAAAGGAAGATCTTTATCTTTTCAATAAAATCAATTATATATACCTATATAATGTGTGTATTTATATATGTATGTATTTGTACTTACGTGTGTGTGTTTATGGTACTCATATCTTCACAGACATGCCTTTTATATTTATCATATATTTTACCTTTAATTATATTTTATTTTCTTGTGCTTTTTAAATTTGCTGCTGATTTATTTCACAGATAATGAGTTGAATGATTGTTTTAATTTATTTTTCCTTGTATTCTACTAAGGAAATTCAGATATATAAGCTTCCATGTAAAATGGGTTCTAGAAATATTTCACAATTTTGACATACTTCTAGGAACATTCAATATTTCATTGTATAATAGTGGATTATAAATATATACACATATTATACATATGATTTTTTGTTTTTTGCTGTGAAGACACAACATTTTACTGTCATTTCTTATTCTTTTCTAAGTTTTTATAGTTATTCCCAAATAAAACAGCAGCATTTGTTATGCTCATGCATTTTCTGGGACACAAATTTATAGAAGATACAGTGAAATATTAAAGTTAGAAATATTTAATGACTATGGTTAAAATCATTTAAAAGCATCTGAACTTTTCAGACTAGCATTCAGAATCTCTACACCATATATTGTAGTAATTACATTTGGAATTTCCATTTGGTTTAAGCCTACTATATTCCAGTGGAAAGCTCCTGAGAGGCACGAGTATTGAAAGACAAAATACTATGTAAAACATCAGATGGCATCTGTTTGCCCTTTTCTTGAAGGATTATAAGGCAAATAGAGTGAAATCATTTTACTCTTGGTTGGAACCATAAAGTGCTAGACCAGAGTCAATGCAGAAAGGATGAAAATCAAATGTGTTTCTTACTTGAAGAATATCTTTAAGAAAATGTTATCATTAAAAAAAACCTGATTCAGTAACAGTGTGTCAAAAGCACATTTCCATGTGATAGAAGAAAGTCTTTTGTCTTCCACATACCTCATATATTTTCTCAGATCACAATAATTTAAACCATTTTACATTATATTTTGCATGTGTGTATGTGAATGGAATAATTGTCCACATATTTGTTTGTCTTCATGTAGGTGGCCATTTATTTATATACAGATTCATATGCAAAGAAGTAGGCACATGAATGAGGAGACTCAATATTGATATTAAGACTCAACTATTTTGGTTAGTCTAGCTACCTAGCTTACCCTGGAGGTTCCCCTTTCCCTTTCTACCAAGTGGGCACCAGTTTCCAATGATGCAAAATCTGGTCTGTAAACTTGTGCAGGATGTCCCTTATCCACTGAGCCATCTCCTCAGTCACCATTTCCCCTTACTATTTCAAGCACATCTTTTCAAACCAGGATGATGTTGACAGTTTTGTTGCTGTGTACCTAATTTAGATTTTTTTCTTTTTAATTGGTTCATAATAATATAGAACACTTTGTGCACAGTAACTGCATATGCATACTGTCATAGTTGTGTTTTTATTATTTGCTTGCTTTGTTTGCATGCATTTTGTTTTGTGAAACCCATGAGTTCCCAGATCTTAGTAACTATATATCAATTAGAAATCAAGGCTTGTAAGCACAGTTCATCCTCCTTTGATGACATCTCATATTGATGTCATCGAGGGTGATATACAGAAAATTAAGTGATGTAAATATAATCATCATATGTGACGTTAACTTTTATATTGATTTGAAGTTCTTATTTGAATCAAAGCAATCTAAAAGTTAACGTCACATATTATCCTTACAGTAAAATTTTTTTTTCAAGTATCAGTTTGAAAAAGAATTAGAAAAACAAGAAATAGAACATTTTCTCTGTAGTGTATTGACTCAGCATTGATTGATATTTTACTTCTGCCAGCTTTCTGATATTAAAAATCAAGGATGATTTGGAGAGTTTATTCTGAGAACATCCATTTTCAATTTCAGTTAATATTGACTTAGGATACAGTAAACACTGAAATGATTGATAGTAGTAAAGACAGGGAGGACTGCAAACATAATTCTTAAAACAGAACAAAGGAATTATAGGGGGAATCTCATAACACAAATGGCTACAGTTTCACTCTCCAGACTCTCCTTACACCTTTTCGATTAAACTTTGGAAATGATCATATAAGTACTGTTTTTTAGGATCATTTTTTTTGGTAATAAAAATGCCTTTGATTACTAACACAATTTTCTCAGGCATGAAATAGTTTCATTCTACTTTTATGCTGTATAAATACAAGTTCCTTCCAAGTACAAAGATAAAGGAAAGAAAGAGACAAAGTATATGTGTGTTGAAGATCATATTCTGTCTGACACAGATAAATATAAATGCTAATGGTGTAGAGTTATTACAAATTGTTTATCCCATTGATCTATATTTTTGGCACAAAACTGTTTTGCATACAATTGCAAGAGTCTTTATTTTGCTGCTTTGGGAAGCAATTAATCTTAAAAGCACAAATAATTATAAAAACATTGATTTATGATTTTCTACATATAGATGCATGGGATGTTTTAAGGTACCACATGCTATGGAGAGAGGATGAAGTGGAAATGGGGCTTTAAAAAAACTCAGTATTTTCACTAATAATAGTAAAGTAAAAGTTTTTTTCAGATCACACTTAGAAATATAGTTTACCTATGACAAAAGTATTTTAATTTTCAAAATGTCCATGTCAATAAACACTCAGTGATAAGCTAAAATTTGAAAGTCAAAAGATATAAGAAAGCTATATAAGTCTGTACTGTTTCAGTCATTTACTATTGAAATGATTTTTGAATTTTAATTTGTGAGTAGAAAACAGGATCATAAACTGGTTTCCCATCCTTACTATACTCCCAACTATTTTATATTCTCAGAGATCTAAGCTTGAGAGTACTGGACATGCACACACACACAATATATATATAAACTGTTTGGAGAAATTTTCCAATAGTTTCCATTAGTAAGTAATAAGTATCAGTGCTACTGAAAAATGAAGAAATATTTAACATATGATAAAAATCATGACTTAATAGAATCCAATCAATAAAGAAAACTTAACAAGAACAAATGAACTCATAAGAAATTCATAGGATGCCTTGAGAAATAATCTATTAAATTTAATGACATAAATTATAGATTATTAAGTCAAGATAGTAGATTAATATTGTTCCAAAAATTTTCACATTAAGAATTAATTAAAGTGGGCAATCATAGAAATTATGGTTATGAATTAGAGAACACAAGAAATATTATAAAAAAATTAGGAATTAATTAAAATTATTGATCATGATGGTGATTCACTGTTATTAATTGTACCCTTGAGTCATTTGCCTATGTGTGAATTCCTTTGTGTTTTTCTGAGAGATAGACAATTTCAGTATCTCACTGACTCGCAGGTAAATAAGATTAGAAACAGAAGAGTAAGAAGTTATTTCTACCCTTTGACATGTGTCAACATATGGAATAGAAACTTGAACTTTTTAAGTTTAATAAGTATGCATTTTCTCACTTATTTTTATGTCTTCTTTCCCTAATTTTGAGTAAATTGTACTTTTGAAAATGCCTCCTAACCAACTCCCAATGAAAACAAACATTTATCACCCAAGAAAACAATGAAAAACCTACCCATGCCCCCTTAAAGAAATGGGACATCAGTGTCTTATGGTTTCTCCCAGCTGATTTAGGACTATAATACCTTTGTAGGAGCCTAAATAAAATTGAGGAAAATGGTTAAACAAGCTAAGAATAGCATTTGTGGTCTAGTTTCTAAATGTTGAGAAATTCCAGGCTTAATTAGATTCCTGTCTGTAACAGTCTGAAATGCTGGACCAATTGGGATTGGAAGCTCTCTTTGAAGCTGTCTGGGAGTTGTCCTATTACAATCACTACAAATGTAAAATTTTATAATTCCTGAGTGTTTCATGGTTCTTCTTGCTGTAGGTAGTTTATTGTATATATTTGTAATAATATAAATCTCTATATAAAAATATTTAAGAAAAATTGTTTTAAAAAAGAATAGATGTTTTTAAAAATGTACTGTTATTTGTTTGATTCTGATTACGGTGTTTGAAGACTTAAGGCATCCATAAATCCTGAGGATTCTTCCTTATGTAACTGAAAGTGAGTGATCAAGGTCATTATCAGAATATTAAGAGTCTTGCATTACACCTTATAATATAGTATATTTAGCTTATTGTAAAATTTTAAGGCTCTACAAAACAGCCCCCTCCAAATAAAATACATTACATTTTTAAAAAGTAAATACCAGTTTGGTGGTTATTTGGATCAAAACTATAGCAAAGAATTAATGAATTGGTACCACAATTCAGGGAGTAGGATATTTATTTCCTTTTTAACTTTTGTTAATTATTTTCATGGATTGCTCATAGCACCCATGAAAGTGTTCTTCGTATGGACAGTGCTGAACATAATTTTGCTTATCTATTGAGGTGTTTACCATAAAAAAGAATAGGCAAATTTTTAATATTATGTCAATAATAGACTTACAGTGAAGATCAATGTATTCCTATTTTTTCTATCACTGCCCAGAGCAATCATACCTGTTTTCAACAACCACTTATATTTTGCTTTGGTGATATTTTCCATGCATACACAAGCAAAGGGAATTATCATTGGTCGACTAGATCTCTGTTCACTAAGCACATCTCACCAGAAGATAATCTGCCTGCAGCAACCAGTAACAACTATCATCCTGTTAGAATATACTAATAAATAACAAAGGCAGTCCTGGGCCATCAAGATGGCTTAGCAAGCCAGAATGCCTTTAGTCAAGTCTGATATCCTGAGTTAAACCCTTGGAAAGCAAATAGCAGAATGAAAGGACTGAATCTTATACACATGAACTCAAAGATTTTGTTTTTTAATGCAAAACCAAGTTTGTTGC
This sequence comes from Acomys russatus, assembly GCF_903995435.1. Classification (NCBI taxonomy): domain Eukaryota; kingdom Metazoa; phylum Chordata; class Mammalia; order Rodentia; family Muridae; genus Acomys; species Acomys russatus. Next base: position 116,916,025 of record NC_067169.1, on the reverse strand, counting down.
TAACTTTAAAAAATTATTCTCTCTGAAGCACTACATTCTTCCCCCACCCCACCCCATACTCTACCCAGGTATGATCTCCACCCCCATTTCTTTCATTGTTCCCTCTCCTACTCTGTTCCTGCTTCTGCTGTCTATTTCCTTTTCTGAGTGAGATTTGAAGCATCAACCAAGGGCCGTTCATGGACTGGACCTAGGCCCCCTATGCAGATGTAGCCAATGGGAAGCTCAGGCTTCATGTGGGTACTCTAGTAAGAGGAGAGGAGGTGGGCCTCTCTCTGATATGAACTGGGATGCTTGCTTTTCAATCACTTCCCCCTGGTGGGGCTGCCTTTCCAGGTTACAGGGGAAGAGGACAAGCTCAGTCCTGATGCTACTTGTACTAGGGTGGGTTGGGAAGGAGAGGTATCCCTTTACTCAGCATTAGGGGAAGGGGAATAGAGAAAGAGGGTGGAGGGTGGGACCAGGAGGAGAGGAGGGAGTGGGTTATGATCTGGGTGTAAAGTGAATAAATAACATAAATGAATGAGGAATTAAATAAATAATAAAGACAATAATAAAGTGAAATAAAATAAGTATATTAATGACAGAGATAAGAGCTCACATTTACTAGTGTATCCACCTTTATCCAAAGTAGTAATTTCAAACCAAGTGTGACACTGTTAGGAATATTAGTATTTACTAGGTATTACTAGTATTTACTAGTATTTGCTACATATTTACTAGGTAATACTAATATTTCCACTAGTAGCCTACAATTCTAAGGGAATTCACCCTACAGTCTTGTTTACTCTTGATAATACATAATTTCCTGCTTAATATCAATATACAGTTATTGGAATACAAATATAATTGCAGCATCATTGATTTTTATTATAAATTTTTTTGTTTTTTTTAAATTTTTTTATTAATTTATTCTTGTTACATCTCAATGGTTATCCCATCCCTTGTGTCCTCCCATTCTTCCCTCCCTTCCTTTTTCCCCAGGGGACGTGGTAAAATGTGAGGCACCAGAGTACGTGAGAAAGTCATATCCCACTCTCCACTCAACTGTGGAGAATGTTCTGACCATTGGCTAGATCTGGGTAGTGGTTTAATTCAGATCATGGCTTTCCTTCTTCTCATTTCCTCCCAGATATACCCCAACTCTCCTCCCATCAAACTCCACAGCATAATTCCCTCTGTGTTTAGGAAACAAATAGACACATAAAAAATAAAAACCAATAAGAACTTGCAACCAACCCTCCCCAAATAACAACAAGCATCCACAAACCATAAATAAAATGACCAAAAAACTACCCACTCGTCCTTTTAAGAATGAACATCATTCTGTGTCCCCTGGAGGGGGAGGCCTGGTGGCACTCAGAGGAAGGATAGCAGGTTACCAAGAAAAGACTTGATACCCTATGAGCATATACAGGGGGAGGTAATCCTCCTCAGGAACAGTCATAGGGGAGGGGAATAAGGGGAAAATGGGAGGGAGGGAAGAATGGGAGGATACAAGGGATGGGATAACCATTGAGATGTAACAAGAATAAACTAATAAAAAATTAAAAAAAAAAGAAAGATCAATTCTCAACTTCATATGGAAAAACAACAATGTTTTTCAATAGTTCCTCTTTGAAAGGCAATGACAGTTATTGAGGCTCTAGTGCATGAATTTCTTCTGTTAGAAAGGCACAGGAGGTGAAACATCTCACTCACTGCAAACAAGATTCATATGGCTGGACTGGGAAATATTTAAGTGGTAAAACAGATGCCTCAACTTCAACCCAAGTTGCACTATTGATCAATTTCCTATATTGGATCCTGTAAAAGTAGTTCTTTCAAATAAATATTTTTAAGAAGTGTGTGTGTGTGTGTGTGTGTGTGTGTGTGTGTGTGTGTGTGTGTGTGCAAGTTAATATTTCTCTGAATATAGTAAGCAGTCAGGACTTTACCATCTGGTCTCCAGTCTTCTTCCTAGTTATCAAATCTCATCATGCCCTCTAAATAAGTGTAGGTCTTCTTTCAATCCCTCTTTTTTTATGCCTTTGCCTCTAAACAAACTACTTTGCCTATGTTGGATGCCATATCTCTAATATTATAATTTCCCCCTTTATTTTCCAGAGTAAACCTCATTTTTCAGACACCATTGCACCTTACCAAAGAAAACGAATGCAACCTTTCTTTAAATCACTTATATTCCCTGGCTGATTCTTTGGTTGTCTTAAATTCTACTCTCTTTCCTGATGGAAGATAATTGCCATGTATTAGAATAAATAAAAAATTAAAATAAGAATTTTGTGAACATATAATGAATATAATGCATTTATTCTTTTGTTACTTGGCATGTAGTGACTAAGCACATGTGGTACTAATTGAGATTAAGTATTGGATATTATTTTTACTACCATTACATCCTTGGGAAATTTACACTACCATAGTTCAGCTACCTCAAAAAATTCATTTGGTGAATATTTTTTATCATTCAAAGAGAGGACCCAGGATACTATAAGAATCCAATAGATGATAGCATCTTCTTTGATTGTCCCATTCATTTAGCATTCATTCAGTGAGTTTTATTCTTACATCAGTAACAACTGAAAATCTTCATGTCATTCACATGTTTCTCAACCTAAAACATAACACCCTGAACAGCTATATAATAAATATATCATGAAAGGAATAAGTTCCACACAATGAATAACTTCTTGAGGAATGAAGTTACTTTTTAAGATAAAATATTAAGGTTTTCTTTTCACTGTGCTTTACACATTTTTAAATGACAAAATTCTTACAATTAACTACTTGTTTCACATACTAATTTTGCTTTTTTCTTAGTGATAATAACTCTAAATGGCCTGTTTAAACTTCTTATATATTTAAAAACAATGTATATATTTTAATTATCCAATGATTTCTTAAAACAATTCTACATCTTCTTTCATGATGAAAGTAGATTTTGATCACCTCAGAAACCTCTCTTCCTTCAACGTAGACAGTCTTCACCTCATGCATTAGGAAGTCAACTCATTAAATCAGATATTACTTTTGAATCTCCTTATAAATTGAGACATAGTAAATATACTAGTACTGTTTCCTTTCACTTGAGATCATATATTTTAGGAATATCCATATGTGTACATTCATTTCTGTTTTATTCCTTTTAGTTGCTGAGGATTATTTTATTGTACAAATATATCTCAATCTGAGTAGTCATTCCTATTGATAGACACTGATTTGAAGCTATCATATTTAAGGTCTCTATGAATTTTGTATAAGTTATTTTGTAGACACCTGATTTCATGTCTGTCCAATAAATGCATAAGAATAAAATTGGTGGGTAATAAGGTAAATGCATAGTTGAGTTTATAAGAATATGTGGAAAATTTCAGTGTTTGTTCCATTTTTTTTGCTCCCATTACCAATGCTCATAGTTACCAATATTTTGTACAGTAAGTATTTTAATTATAAATAATATATTGAAGTTGAAAATATCACCTCATTAGAAAATTATTTTGTATTTCTAATCAATAATAAACTGGAGAACATCATCAAGTGCTTACTGGATGCATAAACACACAGACACACGCACACACACACTCACACACACACACCTCTTATACTGTATATTGTATAGGAAACAATTAGAAGAACAACTCTATAAAGCTCACCACTGGCATAATTTGTTTCTTGAAAGGAAACATTTAATCCATACCTAGTTCAATTCACGGATTGGGATTAAATAGATAGTGAGTTCGCTTTTTTATGTTGCAAGTTATAAAATGTTATGTACAGAAAGTATTTCCCTTACTATGACTTCTGTCCAAGGTGAAGCTAGACATTAAAGATGTGAAAATAGATTTTAATTTACTAAGTATGGTATTAGAAGAAAAAAAATTCCCCCATTACATTTTCTGTGTTGGTAATTAGACATCTAAAGAGGAGAATTAGCAATAAATTGTCACAGTAAATGTGATTAATGTTTGTATACTACATGCAATTTAGAATTCTAGTTTCACTTATTAGAGTATAGAGATAAACTCCTTTTGATGATTACATTTTCAAATTATGGTTTTCAGATCTGTGAGAAAGATAGATATCCTTGAGTTTTAGAAAATACATGCCCTTACTGAAGAGGGATCAGGCCTTTACATTATCCCTCTTTTAGAGAATGATCACAAAGGAGTACACATTAAATTCTTTCCATAGCCTTAAGGGTGTCATACCAGAGTTGATTTCATCCCAGTGACCTGATTTTTGTTACTGGAAGAGCCCTGATTGGAGTGGACAAGTGTTCTAGCCTAGGAACTTAAATAGAATGGTTGCGCTTGATAACTCTTTTATAATCTATTAATTTCCTAACTGTAACTTTTGGCAAAAATTCTTTTAACTTTATGAAGCTTTATTAATATTTATTTTCAACATGTCAGATGTTTTATATACACATAGAAAATACAGATTTCTTAAGCTAGATTTCCTTATCCTAAAGTAAAACAGTTTTCACAGTTTAAGGATATTCTTCAAAATGCATTATCAGGCCAAGCATGGTGACACCCACCACTAATTCCAAAATGTTAGTAGTAGAGGCAGGAGGAATGCCACAAATTATGCAATTTGATCTAAATAGCAAGTCTCAAGCCATCCAGGACTACAAAGTAAGACTGTTTTAAACAAATAAGTAAACACACAAATAAGCAAAAAAGGCGAGGAGGTCCCCCTTGTTCATAGACCTAGGGGAGGGGAATAGAATGAAAGCAGAGGGAGGGAGGAACACAATGATGGGCTATCAATTGAGATGTAATCCTAATAAATTAACAAAATTAATAAAAAGAAAAAACAAAACAAAAACAAATAATCTCAGCATGCATTTTTCTGTACTTTCTGAGTCTTGAAGGGTCACATGCATAGACTGGACCCTCATAATATTTCACATGTATTCTTTGTGATTTATAACTTGTAATTTAACATTCCAGCAATGCAAGATATATATCTATTTTTGTGTACAAATTGAGATTGATAATTTGGTATGATTTTTTTCATTTTTTTGTAAGTGAAAGTTCATTTTTTCAAGTCTAAGATCTTGAAAGTATATTACTTTTCACTATTGAATTGGCTTAAGATTGTGATTCAAAATAAATTGTATATTTCTGGGCTACCTTTTATGTCACAATTATTTTTATTTTTCATTTTTACAAAAGCACACTGTCTTTGAAGTAAAGATTAGATAACACAAAATGTAAAATCTTATTGCTTAAATCCTTTATATACTTTATCTGGCAAACTTTTCTAACTCTTTGATGCTAGTACATAGAAATAGTAAAATTACATTTATTTTTACTATACCACATATCAAATTAGTTCAGGATGAGTTTTATTTTTTTCACTTCTAGAATAAACAGTTTTAGCTCAGCTTTTGTATGTATGTGTTTTATTTTGTATCTTACACATCTGCACTACATATAATGAGGAAAAAAATTCTCTGCTAGTCAACTTGTGGATGTGTTTATATTTTAACAATTAAGTTGTGCATTAACTGCATGCTTTTGTAGATGTTTTTGTATAACTTAGGAAGTTGTATTCTATTATCATTGTGTGTATAGACTATTGTATAGATTATTTTGTACCTAACATCTGTAATGTATTTGTTACACTAAAGATTTACCCATTCTATTAAATTTCTGAAAGAACTTTCGTTGTTGTATTTGATTTTAGGTATACTTGTATTGCCACACCATAACCCATTTTTTTTATAAGATTATGTAAAAACTACTCTTGTAGTAAAAGCTTCAATTACAGACCAGTATTATTAAACAACATTGTCATCATTTTATACATTCATTTTTGACATTATAGATTCATATACATATGCTAAGTTTTATTTTTTTAACCTATAACTTCCATTTCTTTTCCCTTCCCAATATCTATTGTTGTATTCTGTATCTCTGTTCATGATAATTTTAAAAACTCAGATATAAAAGAGACAACTTCTGTAGTTTATCAAACTATGCAATTCACTTAAACTTAATAGGATTACTAAAGTGATTTAATTAAAAGTATGATACTTATATGTTTTCTTTTTGAAGTTGTTTTTATTCACTTGTGACATTTTCCCTAACATATTTTGAATGAGTTTTTGTTATTTCATTTTATTTATTTTGCTAATTTTAAAAATATTTCTAATTATGCTATTTACTAATTGATCTATAGATGTCAATGTTTATTTTTGAAATATAATATTTTAAATTGGACATCAACTCAAGGACAGGATAACAACTTTGTGTTTCTGCATCTAGGTTACCACACTTGGGACGACTGTTTTTAGATCAATCCATTTGACTGCTAATTTCATAACTTTGTTTTCCTTAGCAGCTAAATACTATTCTGTTGTGTAAGTGTACAATACTTCCATTATCAATTGATCAATCAATGGGTATCTCGGCTGTTTTCTTTTTCTTACACTTATTTTTAATTTATGTATTCACTTTACATCCTAATCACACTGCTCCTCCCTCCTCAGCTCCTGGTCCTTTTCTCCCATTATCTTCCTCCTATTTGCCTGCCACCTGGTGCCTTGTCCTCAGAAAAGGTGAGGCCCAAACAACAACAACAACCCACCCCATCACATCAAGTTGAATCAGGACTGAGTTCTTCCTCATCCACTGAGGCCAGGCAAGGCAGCCCCGAAGATCAAACTGCCCATAGGTTACATATGTATAGGAGGCCTAGGTCCAATCCATGCATGCACTTTGGTTGATGCTTGTCTCTGTAAGCGCCCCTGGGTCTAGGTTAGTTGACTCTGTTGATCTTCCTGCAGTGTTCTTATCACCTCTGGGTTCTTCTATCCCTCCCTCACACTCTTCCACAAGATTCACTGAATGCTTGGCTGTGTGTATCAGCATCTGATTCAACCAACTTCTGGTGTGGAAGGGGGAGCTCCTGTCTAAACTGAGTGTCCATTAATGGTGTCAGAGGTTAGAATCTCTCCCGTGGGGTTGACCTCAGGTTACGTCAGTCATTTATTAGTCATTCTCTCAGTCTCTATCTTTATCTCTGAACATCTTGTAGGCAGGGCAAGTTTGGGTCAAAGGTCTTTTTAAGTAGGCTAATGTTTTCCCTTCCACTATAAGTCCTACCTGAACAAAAGGTGGCCTCCTCAGTCTGAATGTCCCCCTCTGCTAAGAGGCTAAGCTAGATATATTCCTCTTCTCCTTGTCACCTACCTTATTGCAGGTCTGCAGATTGTCTCAGTGATGCTCCTGCATTTGGTTTCCCTTTTCTCTCCAAGCCTCCTCATCTCCCCTCCATAATCTCTCCATATCTCATTCCCTCTTTTTTTCCTCCCTGCACCCTCCCTCTCTATTTGTTCTTCCACTGTCTAGTCCATTTCCCCACCTGGGTCTGTGGATTCTAATAGATTTAGTGTTTCTGGTATTAAGTTGAGGTCTTTGATCCACTTGGACTTGAATTTTGTTTAGGGTTATAAATACGGATCTACTTGCAATTTTCTACATGCAGAAACCAGCACTATTTGTTGAAGATGCTATCTTTTTTCATTGTATGGTTTTTGCTTCTTTGTCAAAAATTAATTGTCCATAGGTGTGTGGGTTTATTTCTGTGTCTTTGATTTACTTCCATGGATCAACCAGTCTTTTTCTATGCCAACAACATGCAGTTTTTATTACTATTGCTGTGTAGTATAGCTTGAGGTCAGGGATGAAGATTTATCTGGAAGATCTTCCACAATACAGGATTATTTTAGATTTTCTGGGTTTTCTTGTTTTCCCATATAGAGTTTAGAATTGTTCTTTCAAGGTTTGTAAAGAATTTTGATGGCAATTTTGTTGATTTTGGTAAAGTGGCCACTTTTACTATTTGAATTCTACTGATCCAAGAGCATAGGAGATCTTTCTATTTTCTGATATATTTTTCAGTTTATTTTTTCTAGATACATAGTTATTAGAAATTCTACTTAGAGTGAAGCATAAAATGATTAAAATATTACATGCTACACAGGAAAGATGGCAACAAGATGGAAAATAAGTGCTAGAGAATAATAAAGTTAAAATTATGTTGGAAGATCATTTGTATATAAAATTTCAAAGATGTACAAAGAGATTGTAAAAGATGAAGTACTTTCTTCTTAAATGCAAGTCAACATAAACCTGGTATGGCACCACAGGTATAAAACTGAATGGTTAAGGAGGAAGAAACACAACGACCACATATTCAAGGTTCATAGCTATATAGTGAACTTGAAATTAACTTTGAGATGCTATTTCACATAAAAATGCAAATTGTCATGGATATTTCCAATATTCTTAATATTAAAAATGTAGTTTTTCATTTTTACATATACATTTATATTATTACACATATATACAATAAACTACCTACAGCAAGAAAAACCACTAAACAACCAGGAATTATATAAATGTTACAGTCTTAGTGGGTTTTTGGCTATTTGTATTTGAGAGCCTTGAAGAAAACATCTTTCCTATCTTGGTGAGTCTAAAATTCTGAATATAAATCAATATCTATCACATCTCATCATTATAAACTTAAAACATCTATCTAGATCTAAAACACATCTTAACCCCTAAACAACTAAGCTTAATTGTAAAACCAAACTATCTGGTCTTCAACTCCATTAGAGTCTTGAGAAGGAATAAACTTGATTACCTGAGTATGCCGGGAGTGAAGTTTAGTAGCTTCCTAAATAAGAAGATGAGAGAGACAGGTTGCTACCTGAGCAGTCACTCACAAATTTTTAGTTACTGAAATATTTTCATCTACCATAAGTGAGTAACTTTATATTTTTATGTCTTCTACAAAATGAGAATTTATAAATTGAAGATGTAGGCTACTATTTGAAAATTTTCAACCCTAAGGTTTGCATTATCCCTCCATGTCCAGTGAAAATGCACATAAATTCTCTTAACAGGTTTATATCTAAATAGGGAAAACAGCTTAACGTCAATGTGAATGCAAAGGAAGTGAAAAAATAACATCAAATAAAAGCACTTTCTGAATTGAAATTTGTAAGTCTCTTTGAAAATATAAAACCTATATTCTAAATATTACTTTTTCTTATTCTTATTCAGTGCTATGGATAAAGGATTTATCCTGGCAATACAAATGCAAGTGTAGATGAGTTTGTAATTTCAATACATCTAAAGATGAATGAAATCTAGAGGGAAAGTTTTAAATATGTGATTATACGTTTCCATTCTAACCTGGTGAGGTCAAGTAGTAGTTATCTGAATTGAATTCAAAGTACCTTCTTGGGCTCTTGCCAGGCTGCAGCAGTTCCTGCTGCTTCCCACATTCCAGTTACAGTCAACGCACTGCTTTCTGTCCTGGGAAGCAATTCTTCGTAGCTCTTTGGACAGAACATCTTTTCACAGCCTGAAGGCTTTGTCAGACATTCCTAAATTAACCCCATTTCTCCCATTCGTCCACTTGTTCTTGGTTTCCTTAATCTTCATAAATGATTATTTGAAATATAGCTTGTAACAAAAAGTAATAAAAGGAAGAACAAGAGAAGTTTTATTAGCATGTGTAGTTCATATCCACATGGGAGACAACCAGAAAATAAGGGTGCCCAAGGAAATGGGTTTAAATTCTAATTTATATACCATCTTCATTAAAAAACAATATGTGCCTTTATTGTGTGTTTGGTGTGTGTGTGTGTGTGTGTGTGTGTGTGAGTGTGTGTATACCCTGTGCACAGGCATTCAGAGACCAGAGGAGGATGTATTTTATTTTTTTCACTCTGCTTTACTGGTTTAAGACAAAGGGTCTCATTGAACCTAAATTTTGCAAAGCTGCTTACCTAGAAAACTCTGGAATCACTTGTCTTTGACCCTTAGCAATGAGGTTACAAGCACTCCCAGATATGGTTGTCTTTTTCATGTGCATTGAGAATAAAATGTGGGTGTTCATAAACAACACCAAGGGTTTTTATCCATTGAGACATCTTCCCATCCCCAAAACAGTAATTTTTGGTGTATCAAGAAAAATACCTTGATTATCAAGGGGTAGCATGTTGTAGAAAGGCAAATCTATGACTGCTAAGGGATAGAAAAGATATAGCCTGTGAAGTTTCTGCTGGGGCAGCATCAAGCTCTATGAAATCTGTATCTCTTTTAATTCATTAACTTTGTTCTAACCAGAAGTAGAAAGAAAAAGACACATTTAATATGTATATAGACTATGTACAAATAGGTAAATACAAGAGACATTACTTATCTCTTCTTAACTGTGGTCAGCTCAATGATCCTTTATGTTTTGTAGTGGTGGTTGTTTGATCTTACATTCCAAAATGATTTCCTAATCAGCTATACAATGTGTACTAATTATATTACAAACCACTTATAGATACATTTTTCAAAAGTACTAATTAATTATATCCCTCCACAATAACAAAATGCTATGCTGTTCAAAAGTTATTGTCTCTAATTGTTTTCTGAAAATAAATCATACAATATATTTTGATCATATTTTCCTCTAGACAAATTTGTCCTATACATAGTAATAAAAGCAACAGTAAACAAATGTTAAAATGAATAATCATTAATTTTAATATTATTTAAAATGGATTCCTTTTGTAGTTGGATTTTTACCAACTAGGAATAAAAGTCAGTATTTGATGAGAATTATGTATGATCTGTAGAAAAGCCTTGCCATGTAGGCATACTAAAACCCATTTTATCATATTGTAGATGAAGAAGTAGAGCTCAAGGTGGTTCATGGTTTCCCCAAATTTTCATTACACAAACATACCTAAAGCTCAGGTCTATCACTTCAGCTATGTTTATTCTAACAGGTCAAATAGCTTTGCGGACAACACAACCCCAGTTTAATTAAGGCTGAAATCAGTAATTCCTATGAAACTAAACTTTGATGTAAACACAAAGACAGAAGCAATATAAGAAAACACATCAATGATAACTCAGGTGTTGGGCCCAAGAGAGACAGTTCAGCAGTTGATACCACTAAATGCTTACAGTCTTACAGGGAACTCAATTTCAGTGACCAATACCTTATGGTGGCTCACAACTGTCTGTAACTTCAGTCCAAGGGGATCTCATTGCCTCTTCTGGCCTTGAAGGGCACTGCTTACATGTGGTGAACAAATATAGATGCAAGCAAAACAGGCACACATAAAAATAAAATGAAAGGTAATTCACATTTCACATGTTTATATCAGAATTATAATTTTCCCTAAAAACTTTTTTGTTATATTTTAACATTTTCTCTTTCTGTATGTGCAAACTTGTATATATGCCTATGAGTACACACATGCCACAGTGCTTCTACAGAGGACAAAGGATTTCTGATGGGAACTTGTTCTCTCCTTCCATATAGTCAGCACCTGGGATCAAACTCAAGGTATCATCAGGCCTGGCAGCAAGCCCCTTTACACCAAGTAGTCTTCAGGAGCGTTACGTTATATTTTATTGTAAATTCTTCGCAGTGGTATCAGTGGTATTTTAAAGAGCTAAATAAAGAGTCTCATTAGTGCATCTCAATCTGTACAGGTAAATCATTACTAGGAAAAGATGGTTCAGACATAGAAGGGCACCCTGTAATGAACTACTTACTAGAAGAGCCTTATCACTGAAAGGAAACTTTTATGAGGACATAAAATGTCAAAAGAAATGTTCCCCAGTGTTTTTTTCATTTGATTTTATAAACTATTTTTAAATATTGCAGGTGCATCAGAGGTCTAGATGATAATTGGTCGCTGCTAACATTTTTGGAAAGTTCAAAATAAAACTGTTCGTGAAGAATCTCAATTTCACAAGAGGCACAGGACATTAACTAAAATAACATTGTGCCAAAACAGTGCATGCCATATTACCAGGGTAAGATATACTTGTCTTTAACATTAAATTGCGACTGAATTGACTTCTGTGGGTTTTACAGTTGTTTTTATATTTGCCATGATTTATGTCTTTTCCATGTATTCTCTTAGGAATACAAATAGGAATCCAGTGCTTTATCCAACATGGTAGCTGAGTAAATTGTGATGACATACAATATTGACTGTGTATTGTGTGTTAATTATTTATAAATATTCTATAGATACATTTTTCCAAAAGTAGGAATTAATCACATTTGTCTACAATAAACAAATACCATTTTATTCAAAAATTACTGTCCCCTCTTTTCCTGATACATCTTCATGCAATGTATTTTGATCATATTTTTCTCTATCCCAATTTCTCCGAGATACTTCTCGCCTTCCAACTGAGCCAATTTTTTCTTTCAAAATGTTTATGTCTTTTTCTCTCCCTTTCAAAACAAACAAACAAACACACGCACAGGCACACACACACACACACACACACACACACACACACGAACAAAGAACCAAACCCTCTCACATACCTCCAACATCATAACAAGGAAATTATAAGCAAAATGAATGCAAAAGAAAAACAAATTGAGACATAGTTCTAAGGTTATACTTAAGTGGAACTAAAATAGAAAAGTGACTCATACTTTTCTCTGGTTTGTATTTGTGCCGACAAATTCACTCCAAACTGAAAACTATCCACATCCCAAAGAATGTTTAAAAAAAAATAGACCATTTCCATATGGTGTTCTCGAAGGTCCATGGAGTAGAAGCCTCAAGTTATTCCCTTTGCTTTTAGAGATCTGCTTGAAGTTCCTGAATCTTATCTTTTACTATACCAAGTAAATGGTATACTGGTTGACATAAAAGCAACATTCCTCTTGGAAAAACAGACAAGGACCACCCTTTTCAGCTGTGAGAAAGTCAAATCCCTGCAAATTTTGGAGTACCACTGCTGCCAAAGAGTTGATTTGTCCCTGAAGAGTTAATATTGTCTGAGGCACTTGCTTGGGGTTCTGGATAAACTGAGAAGAAAGGCAATAATATAGTTAGGGAAGTAGCCAGTCCCACTGTCCCAGTTCAGATACCAGCAGTGATTCCTTCAACAGCCAACAGGAGCAAAATTTGAACTGCCTGTCTATCATGATGGACAGCTTTTGAGACCACAACAGGGATTGGTAAAGGCTCTTCTCCATGTATTACTTCCAACTCGATGAAGAGAAGCACCAGAGTGCAAGTCACTGACCAGCCAGCAAGTAGATGATAATAGACCTGAGTACAACAAAGAAGGTGTTCTGAGAAGTAGGGCACTGGGGCTGACATGAGGTATCAAGGAGTATAGTTTTGTTGCAGTCTAGGGAACTTAATGCTCCTACAGAACATGTCCCACATGCCTTGACACAACTTGCCATTCCAAAGAAGATTATATGAAAGAGGTAGGGGATTGTGGCAACACCAGAATTAGGGCAGTTAATGAATGGTGAGGTAAAGTTATCTGACAGGGTAACTGGGGATGCTGTCAGTGGTAGTTCTGAGCTGTTCCAAGGAGGGACACACAGCCAGCAATCTGCAAAGTGGTCAGGCTGGGTGACATTACGAGGTTGTAGGCCAAGGTCAGGTCTGGTATAAGAGACAAAATGACAGGTTTGTATTGTTTAGGAGAGGGTATGTCAGAGAGGCAATGAACCTGGAGGAGTGTTTAATCACTTTCTCTACCTTTTCTATGTCATAAATTTGGGTGGCTGGGAGATATTTTCTCCTGATATGAATTGTACTTATTGGGAGTTCAGGTGTTTACTGGCGGTAGTGTTTACCCATGATGCCTGTTTCCCATCTGGGATCCCACGGGTCCTGGATGTAGAAGAAGAGGATCTTTCTGTAAAGGTAAAAGAGCTTCCTCTGTGCTGGTGTGTGGATCCAGCATGACCAATAGGGGCAGCCTCAGTAAGTGTCCAGTCCTTCTCTGTAACAACTTTCTGTTTGGTCAAAGAGGAAGCAAACAAAAATTCTATCAAATAACAGAGGAGGGATAGATGTGGTTGTGATGGGAATTTCAACTGACTTCTTACAGCCTTTCACAGAGCAATTTCCCGACCCTATTTGGAGAGACTGTTTGTTGTGAATGAGGGTGTCTTGACCTACAAATCTCCAAACAGAAAGGTTGCCCTGGACAGAAACAGATATGAGGGGGAGGAGGTTGAATACATATCCAATCCAGTAGAGTCTAACACAGCTGCTAGAGTGAAGTCTCATTATTCCTGAGTATGAGGCAAAATGGTTGGTCTTGACATCCTCTGGAGCTTAAAGGGGCAGGGTCATGTTGGAGTTAATATGAATTATCTTGAATAGGGGGTTTAAAAGGCTTGAGGTGGCAATAGATAATTCCAATAGCTGTGAGAAGGTGGGAGGCTTTTAACATGGCCATAATCTGGTCTGCATTAGTTATAGAGCCTCCTTTTGTCATTGGTAATCATCACTCTTTCCATATGGCAGCATGGGACAGGAGTATATAAAAGACATATTTAGAGTCTGTAAACAATTAAAGATCATCCCTGTGCCAATTGGAAGGCACAGATAAGGGCTATTAATTCAGCCTTTTGATTAGTGGTATGAGCAGGGAGGGCCTGTGCATCAACCACCTAAGCATCTGACACTATAGCATAGCCAGTTCTTCAGGCTCCTTTGTGTACAAAGGAGCTGCCTTCTGTATACCAGGTATGGATGGCCTGGAGCAATATGCCCTCCTGTATGTGTGAGGGGTGGGGCAAAAGTTTCTACAAGGTTTCAATGCAGGAATGAGATGGGGAATAGTTAGCATTTGGTTGGGGAAGAAAAATAGTTATATTAACAGGTGGGCATGGTTGGATGGTAAGTGTAGAGTCGGCTATTAGTGCAGCCTGGAGGGAGAGGAAGCTAGAGGGAGGTAAAGTTTGCAAGCCTTTATATGTTAAAAGGTGAGAAAGGTTGTGAGAAGAGAAAACTGTAATGGGTGACCCAAATGTTAGTGTTTTAGACTCACAAATAAGGAGCTCAGCAGCAGCTAAGGCATATATGCAAGGTGCCCATCATTGAGTGGTGAGGTCTAGTTTCTTTGACAGATATCCTACAGGTGCTAAGGAAGGACCCAGCTGTTGACCTAGCACTCCAAGGGGAAATCCCTCCTTTTCTGTTACATAGAGAGAGAACGGGAGAGTTAGTCCTGGAAGATGTAAAGCTGGTGTCTGGAGAAAGGCCTTTTGGAGCCTATGAAAAGGTTTGGTAACATGTTTGAAAAGGCATTCCTGTAGGGAGCTTTGGGCTGCCTCATACAGAGGCTGGATAAGAAGGAGAAAAGGAAGGGATACAGGAATGTAAGAAACCAGCCATTCCAAGGAAAGATAAAATCTTCTGTTTAGTGGAGGGTATGGCTAGAGCCTGGATCAGGTTCTTTCTATCTAAGGTAATGGCTTTGTTTGTTGGGATAATTGTTAGTGCCAAATATGTGACCCAATGGGTAGATAATTGGACCTTAGAAGGCGAGTCTCTGTAGCCATGGCTAGATAAGAAATTTAGGAGAGCAGAGGTGTTAGTTTTGCTAATATGTAGGGATGGGCTGTAGAGGAGAGGGTCATTACATATTCTATAAGCTTAGAGTTAGAGAGACATAAGGAGAGTAGATCAGAGACTTGACCAAACAGGTGGGGGCTGTCTTGGACTCCTTGGGACAAGACAGTCCAGGTGAGCTGAGTAGAGAAGTGGGTTTCAGGGCCCAGGTGAAAGCAACGAGGTTTTGTGACTAGACGTGGAGGGGAAAAGAAAAGAATGTGTCTTTGAAATCCAGGACTGAGAAATGGGAAGTTCCCGAGGGAATAATGGAGAGGAGGGTATAAGGATTAGATACAATAGGGTAGAATGGGACCACAGCAGAGTTGAGAAGTCAAAGACCTTGAACCAGGTGGTAGGTTCCATTGGGCTTCTTAACTGCAAGTATAGAAGTTTTAAAAGGAGAGGAGGTGGGACAGGGAAGTTTTTTTTTTCTTAAGAGTTCAGATACAATAATCTGGAGCCCCCTCAGGCTCTTAAGACTGAGTGAGTATTGGGATTGGGTAACATACCTGATAGGGCCCTGTAGCTGGATAAAAAGAGGAAGGAGGTATCTAGAAACAGAGGGGTTCTGGACACTCAGGCTTGGGCGTCCACCCAAGAGGCTGGCAGAGGAAACTGGTTTTTAGAACTGATAAGGTGGGTGCTTAGGAGAAGGAAGACAGAGGCTGTAGGCAAGGTTTGGGTTATATGGATTGAGGGAGCAAAGAAATAAAGGCTTTCAGTTTAACTAGAAGATCCCTTCCCAATAAGGGGACAAGGCAGGTAGGCATAACTAAAAAGGCGTGTGTGAGAGGAACACCTCAAAAAATGTAATTAAGTGGTGGAGTTTGGTGAGTTTGGTAAGGCTGTCCCCTTACCCCTACAATAGGGAAAAGAGAGGGAGAGGTAGGCCCCCAGAACTCATTCAGAACCAAGTAAGTAGCTCCAGTGTCCAGAAGTAAGGAGATGGGCCTCCCTGCTACAATAATGACTACCCATGGCTCCCTTGCTAGAGATGGCAGTGGTCAGGCTTAGGGAACCTGAGCACCCTCAGTCATGCATGGGCAGGCCTAGGATATTGGTTGGAAGGCAATTTGGGAGTTGTGTTTCTGTGCCACAGGGGACACAGGGGCAGTCTACAGACTAGTGTCCTACTTGGTGGCACTTTGGGCATGGCCTTGGTGGCCTATGGGGATTTGAGCAAATCGAGGTCCAGTGACCCTCTTGTCCACATTTAAAGCAGGGAACCAGTGGTCCTCTGGCTCTAGGAGGCAAAGGGGTTTGGGTAGTTGCTGGAGCCTGTTGCATGGCTGTAGCCAGCATTTGGTACTTTTGTTTTTGGTACATCTTAAAGGCCAATGCTAAGACTTCTGTCTGCAGAGTCAGGGGGTTCTCTCTCCATGTTTTTAAGTTTGGCCCTAATGTCAGGGAAACTCTGGGAAAATAAGTAGGTCATCAGGAGTTGTCAGCCCTTTGTACTTTTAGGGACTAGGTCAGGTTAGCATGTTGTAAAAGGGCTTTTGTAAGGCACTCGAGGAACTGAGAAAGATTTTTGGTTTTGTCCTGGATGATCTCGTAGAGTTTTTCATAATTTACTGGCTTGAGGGTAGCCTTATGGAGACCAGCCAGGAGGCAGGTCATGAATTGGTCTCTAGCTAAAATATCTTCTGGAGTATTATAATTCCCGAGTGGATCCTGATTAGGCACTGCCTGAGCTCTGACCAGATGTGATGCACCAGATGTGATACTGATGAACCTCATCTGTATGTGTTCTGGTCTGCGGTCTGCTCCCAAACTCACCTTTGTTCTTCAGGTTAGTGAGAATCATATGTGTGTGTGTTTGTGTGTATGTGTGTGTGTGTGTGTGTGTGTGTGTGTGTGTGTGTGTATTATGAAAAGTTAAGACTATTGGACTGGGTGATATATTGAAGTTCTTAAATGAAAGTAGGAAAAGTAGAGGTATAAAAACCCAGTCTCTTCTTTATCTGAGAGAGTTCTGTTAGTGAGAAGGAAACACGCACTCTAATCAATCTATCTAAGCCTAAGTTGGCCACCTCTTGCAAAGGAAAAACTGAAGCTCCTATGGGCTGAGTTGGGGAGGGAGGCTTTGCTGCAGAATGAGAGGAGGTAGTAGGGGGCTGAAGGGTGCTGGTGGGATGAAAGTGGATACCAGGGGAGGATGATTAGAACCAACTGTTATAGGAGAGGGAAGGTAGGCAATTTAAAGTAGTTGGAGAGGAAGGGGGAGTAGCCAGAAGGGAAGGGAAGGGGTAGATGCTTAAGCAGAGGAGGGGGAGGAGGGGGCAATTCTTGAGAGGGAGGGGGAGTACTCTGCATTGTAGGTTGACAATGTGGGGGTTCATAAGCAGGGTCAAAGGTAGTAGAGGATTCTTGACGTGGAGACTTTATAGCTAGAAGGAGCTGAGTGGGGAACAGGAAGAAAGGTTTGGAGTGGAGAAGGAAGAAAAGCCTGAACATAGAGGACCTGCTTCCACTTCCCAGATCGCTGGCAGTAGTTAAAAAATATCCCATAAGGGATTTAGCATGCCATTAAGTGGCCATTTGGATTGCTTATCTAAGGAATATTGAAGCCAAGTTTTATTACAGAAGTTTATAAGTCTTGAAGCCCTCAAACTGGGTGCTAACCGTAGGGATTTAAAATTCTCTAGAAGGCACCCCAAGGGTGTATCTGGGGTTAAGGATGATTGGGCCTTTCCCAGTGGGTTAGTAGAAGTCAGTCGTTCATCGTAAGCATCCCTAAGGGAAAAGTCTGATGCAACAAGATTGATGCAGTCTGTACCAGCAGCTCCTCAACCCGTGGTCAGAGAGCAAGTGCCTGAGGCAGTCATTGTCACCTATGGCTAGGATTTCAAACGCGAAGGATGAGGAAGGGAACCATGCCGAAAGAAGGAGAATCTCACCCACATGAAGAGCTCCTATTTGGTAATCAGCAAAAAGGCTCAATTATAGCCAGTAAAGACCCTGGTTGGGGGTTCCTCCTCTTCAAGATGTTCCAGGGGTGCCAGAAGAATAATGGCCAGTCTCCCCAGATACAGAGAAACATTTATGCTGACCAAAAGGGAAACTCACCAATTTCACTGATGTTGCATGTGGTAATCACACATGCAACAGAGATCTGAATATGCAAATCACAACACACGGCAGACCCACACAGAAGGATTTTTTGGGGGAAAGGGTACACAGAGACAGTCTCTGGGGAGACACGAGGAAGAGAGAAAGGAAGGATGAGGTGAGCCCCCTTTATAAAGTGACCTGGCACATGTGAAGAACGTGCTCCTGATGCTTCTGTTGATGGTGATATATTTTGGGGTAGCTCTGAGTGTGCCTATTTTCCCAATGTTCTCAGGGCCTTTGGACTGGCTGTCTAAGTACTAACAAACAGGCTTCCAATCTATGCTTTTTCAGATATTTACAGAAGTAGAGAAAGCTTATAAAAATTACATCAGTACTTAAATGGTGCTATATTTTCCTGTTTTGATATTCTCCTAGTACATTCGTTTTTATAAAGGACTTTTTCAGGCTTCCTTTTAGCTGTCTTTGTGCATTGATGGTTTTGTTTCAGATATTTTCTCCTTATATATAACCTCATGGTATGTATATGGCAACTATCAATCCTGCTATGCAGTTCTTTCCTATGTACTTTAGACTTTATGATCAAAATGTTACTAGGAAGTATTTCATATCCAACACATTTCTCAGAGTTGCACAGTTAGGTCCTGCTTTCTCTTTTGAGAGAAATGCCCTACTCAGAAAAACTGTATGCAATTTTAGGGCATACATTAAGGGAAGTAAGTCAGACATTCATACCACATATTCTTTCACATATATGGAAACAAGTTTAGAAGGACCTGAATGTTGAAGAGACATTGAGGATGATATACCTAAATGGGCAGAATTAAAGGGCAAACTGGACAGTGGGTGGTCCTCATGACTGTATATATGGGTATGAATGGATGTGACACAGTAAATTTCATTTATTTGTATAATCAATGCATATATACTTATAGTAAAAAATAGTGGGGGAGGAAGTCCCCCTCGGTCATATACCTAGGGGAGGGGAATAAGGTGAAAGTGGGAGGGAGAGAAGAATAGGAGGATACAAGTGATGGAATAACAATTGAGTTGTACTCTGAGTAAATTAATAAAATTATAAAAATCATAAAAATAAAAAATTAAAATAACTAAATAAATGTAAAACAAAGCATAAAAAATTAAAAAAATAAACATAAACCATGTTTCATATGTCCAAGTCAAAATGGAAATCACATGGAGAAATGAGTCAGTACTCTACTTCTTATGGGACTAATATGTATTTTTTAAATATTTATTTATTATGTATACAGCATTCTACCTACATGTGTGCTGGTGTGCAAGAAGAGGGAACTAGATCTCATTATAGATGGTTGTGAGTCACCATGTGGTTGCTGGAGATTGAACTCAGGACCTTTGGAAGAGCATCCCTCTAGCCTACTAATTCTTTTTCAAATGACTGGGTAATTTCTTGTAGTTATTAAAATAACCTATTTAATTGGTATATCTCAAATAGATTGTAAACCAATTTCAAATTCATTAAACATGCGGTGTATAAAAAATATGTTTGTGGTATTTAATGCAAAAAGGTATACCATAAGAAGAAAGTAAAGAGTTAAATACATCCATAGGTAAACTTATGCACACTCACTGATAATCTAACTTCAGAAACAAAGCACTCCAGGTAGTACACCACCAAAGGGCAGAGGTGGAATATTGAGGAAAAAATAAGTATATCTGCACACAAATAAAATGCTGTCAATCAAGACTAAAGACAAATATCATTTAAAAAACAGCTACATAGACCAGTTAAATGAAAATTAACTTCCTGGAAAGCCACAAACACAACTTCTACACCTCTCAGATCAATATGGAAACATAGTTTTTCTTTTTATGGTTGGTTTCTGAACATTTTAGCAGTTTGATTTTGTTTTCTACTGCTTGCAGTAGAATTTGCAGTCAATAATTTTTATAAGGCTACTAAGTTAATTATTCCATTTACTACCAAAATATAACTATTAGTGTCAGTAAAAGTACTTCTCTGCTCCTGCCAAAGGATCTGATAATTCAATATTTATAACCTTGTAATGGCTGCTGCTCAGAACTACCTTGATGTCTAAGAGGCATGGAGTCTAGTGTGTAGCAAAGAAAACATTGATAATCTAGATGTAACTATTTCTATTATAATTTCTGGTAGTGTAGGGACTGTTTTGTGTATGTCACATGTGCCTACACATGGTGACATTGAATCAGATTTTAGTGTGCATTAAAGGATTTAAGTGGTAGACTTGAAGGAAATATAATCAAAAGAGAAAAGTGGTGTATATTTAGATTGGGAAAAATTACCTAATGAATGAGCAGAAGAAGTCAAAAGGAAGCTGGCAATGAAAAAGTAAAAGTTTTATAGGCCTATAGCATGAAATAGCCTCTACCCCCCACAGTTAATGTCTTATTATGAGAGCTAGAACATGTGAAATGATTTCCTTTTCCACTCCATAGAAATGATAAGACGCATTACCTTATGACAATTCAAGTTACATAGAACATCATTTAGGTTTTAATATTTTGCTGTTCAGCCAAAGAATCGTGAAGTGATATACACTAAATGAAGAACTAAACTATTTTAGTCCTTTCATGAGTATAACTAGTTTAGGACTTGAGGAAGAGCCAGTCTCAGTCTGGCCTCTGTCTGAGAGTATGAGTATATGGCTTGCTCCATTCAGCTCAAGTATAGGCACTGTGCAACGCAATCTGTGAGCCTCCGCTTGGGAAATGAAATCCTGGCAAGGTGTGTGCAATTGGCAGCCTGAGGAGAAAGTGGTCCAAAAAGAAATGTGGTAGGTACAATGTGGTCATTAGGGTGGTGACTTTGGTGGCCTGGGACTCTGTGGTAAGCTCCAGTGGTAAGGACACTGGCTCTTAGGGCCTTCATGAACATCAACAGAAGAAGGTGTAGGCCTAGGCTGGCTTGTGTGGAGTTATCTGGGTATCTCCTCTAGACTTCAGATGAGAGGAGGCTCCTGTGGGCTTTGAGTACAAGGGGCTGGCTTCCCCCAAGTCTTGAGAGAGGCTGAAGGAAACCATGGTGTATGAGGTAGGGGGAAATACAGACTGCAGTCTGCCCACATTTGCCTCTCTGTCTTCTTTAGTCCGTTATTAATACCAGGACCCCTGAGTTCCTCCTATATCCTTCACATAATAATCAAAAAGGGTCTCTACTGAATATGTGACAAAGGTTCATTTCTGATGATGTACCGACAATGACTGAGTCAGTACTAAGTTGCTATCTTCTCCGGACCAGACATGACAGAGGAAGGATATTTGGAAACCAGAATAGTAGGCACAGTTTCATCCCTCCCAGCCCCCAATCCCCAGCTCCCACCCAAGGACAGGAACTCAGCAGAATAGGTATAGGTAGTAGTGTCCTGGACAGAGAGCCAGCTCCTCACTGGTTGCAGGACATGGCACCACACTGTTGTAATCCTCCATGAACCTCCCTGCTCTGCTACCTGTTTCTGTGACTCTCATTTAATTACTGGGGCTTTTGTATGTCATTAAAATCCCAAGGTTTACAAGTTGGGCCTAACACCTGGGCACAGTAGACATGCTGCCCAAGGGGAAGGAGGCTACAAACAAAATTACAAAGCACCCAAGGGTCTTGATTCTCAATCTGATGATGAACTTAAGCATAACATTTCCAAAAGCCAGGTAAAATAAGGGAGTTTTGTTCTAGGCTGTGCCTACCACAGGGGACAGTCTAACTTCTCTCTTGGCAAGTGGTACATAAAGGCATCCCAGGCCTAGCCAGGATCATTGCTCCAGACTGCAGGACATTCCTTTTTAAAAATTTTTTGTTTGTAATTTGTTCATTTTACATCCCATTGTAGGCCACCACCCCATCTCCTCCTGGTCCCAACCTCCTTCCCTCATACCCCCACACTGTCCACTAGTTCTCAGAAAAGGGACCCCTTGTCCCCTATCATCTAACCTCAGCCTATCAAGTCTCATCTGGACTTCCTGCATCTTTTTTTTCTGTGGCCTGGCAAGGCTGCTCTGCAAGGAGGAAGTGATCAACGAGTGGGCACCAGAGTCCATGTCAAAAGTAGCCCCTATTCCCATATTATGGTACCCACAAGGAGACTGTGCTGCCTATCGACTACATCTGAGAAGGGAATCTAGGTTATTTACCATGCATGGTCCTTGGTTGATGCATCAGTCTCTGTAGCATTACCCCCTCAACCAGCCCAGATTTGTTGGCTACACTGATATCTTTGTGGAACATCTGTCCCCTCCAGGTCCTTCTATCACTCAACTCTTCCATAAGGCTCTCTATGCTCCACCCCAAGTTTGGCTATGAGTCTCAGCATCTGCTTCAATCCTCCACTGAGTGGAGTCTTTCAGAGGACCTCTATGATAGGCTCCTATCCTGTTCCTTCTGTTCAATTTCTTCCTGTATCTATTCTATTTGCCCTTCTGAATGAGAATTAAACATTCTCCCAAGAGTCCTCCTTGTTATTTAGTTTCTTGAAGTCTGTGTATCTTAATGTGGTTATCCCATATTATGTGGCTAATATCTGCTTTTAAGTGAGTATGTATCATGCCTGTCTTTTGGATCTTGGTTTCCTCACTCAGGATGATCATTTCTAGTTCCATCCATTTGCCTAAAAATTTCAAGAGTTCCTTGTTTTTAATAGCTAAGTAGTATTCCATTGTGTAAATGTACCACAGTTTCTTTATCCATTCTTCAGTTGAGGGACATCTAAGTTGTTTCCAGATTCTAGCCATTATTAATACAGCTGCTAATAGCAGAATTGAGCAAATGTCCTTGTTGTATGGTGGAGCATATTTCAGGTGTATGCCATGTATGGTACAGCTGAATCTTGAGGAAGAGCTATTCCTGATTTTCTGAGAAAATGCCGGATTGATTTCCAAAGTGGTTGTTCAAGTTTGTACTCTCACCAGCAATAGGAGAGTGTTCTCCTTTCTCAACATCCTCATCAACATGAGCTGTCACTTGAATTTTTGAATTAAGCCATTCTGACCAGTATAAGTTAGAATCTCATAATTGTTTTGATTTTCATTTCTTTAATGAATAGGGATGTTGAACATTTTTTTAAGTGTTTCTCTTTTGTTTAATATTCCTCTGTTGAGAATTCTTTGTTTTAAAACTGGATTATTTGGTTTGGTGGTGTTTAATTTCTTGAGTTCTTTATATATTTTGGATATTAGCCTCTGTCAGATGTAGGGTTAACGATGACCTTTTCCCCATCTGTAGTCTATAATTTTGTTCTATTGACAGTGTCCTTTGCCTTACAGAAGCTTTTCAATTTCATGAGGTCCCATTTATTACTTTTTGAGCCTGAGTTGTTGTTGTTCTATTCAGGATGTTGTCTTCTATGCCAATGGGCTCAAGGCACTTCCCCACTTTTTCTTCTAACAAATTTAGTGTGTCTGGTTTTATGTTAAGATCTTTAATCCATTAGGACTTTAGTTTTGTGCAGGGTGATAAGGGTTTATTTGCATTTTTCTACAAATAGACATCCAGTCAGTCCAGCACCATTTGTTGAATATGCTGTCTTTTTTCCATTGTATGGTTTTGGCTTGTCAAAAATCAAGTGTTCAGGAGGGTCAAGATGGTGGCCCACAGTATCTACCGTGTATAGAGGGCAGTGGACCAGAGACTGGAAAACAGACTGAAGGGAACAAATCAGGAGCACCAAGCATCTACCTCAGTGCATTGGAACAACTACCCATTCGGAAGGCACAAACTTAGAGTACCCTGTGTTCCTCCAATTATGAGATACAGCATGAACCCCCTGGGGAGCAGAGGTTTTTGGATGCAAGGTGACCGGCAGCAGTGAAGCTCAGTAAATCAGTTGAGCAAAAGGGCTTCTACCCAAAATGCTGCTGAGTCAAACCATAGTCTTGGGGACTTCTCAAACTAAACAAGTGTGGAGGATAAGAAGAAGACCCCATCCCAGCCCCCAAGTCACCACCCCCCACCCATATCACCATCATATCTGGTCTTCCCCAGGGGTTGGGAACCACAAGCTCCCAAAACACTGTACTCTTTTGAGTACTGGAGCAGAGCAGGCCATCTACAGAACAAAACATCAACACAGTGGAAGCAACATAGCATTCTGGCATCCAAGCCAGCTGCTGTTCTACACTGTGGCTGATTCCTCTGAAGAGAACAAGTAGCCAGAGGAAGCCTATACAAGATCACTGGATCCTAGGTGGCAGACCTCAGATGAATCTAGCTCCAGAAGGACAGTGTCTGCCAATCCAGTATATGAAGCAGCTGCCCTCCAAAGCTACTCACCCCTGTGACTACCAGCTTAGAAATCCTAAGCAAGCACTCTTAGCGTATTCCTAAAGGAAAGGGTAAGAAGACACAGTTGAGTGGAGATTGGGGCCTGACTTTTACATGTACTCTTGTGCCTCATATTTGACCATGTACCCTGGAGGGGGAGGCCTGGTGGCACTCAGAGGAAGGATAGCAGGCTGCCAAGAAGAGACTTGATACCCTATGAGCATATACAGGGGGAGGAGGTCCTCTTCAGTCACAGTCATAGGGGAGGGGAGTAAGGGGGAAATGGGAGGGAGTGAAGAATGGGAGGATACAAGGGATGGGATAAACATTGAGATGTAATATGAATGAATTAATAAAATAAAATAATAATTTAAAAACAGAAGACATACAACAAAAACCAGGACAGTATGAATCCACCAGAAAGCCAAGACATCAACAGATACTCTAATGCAGCTGAATCCCAGGAAATGAACATAAAGCTATGACTATACAGTTAGTTGAGAATTATAATGAGGAAATGAATAGACCCTGTTAAGAATTTTAGGAAAATACAAATGAATACAGACCATGAAGAAAAACCAGGAAACGACAACAAAACAGGTGAAGGAAATGGGTAAAGGTCTTCAGGACATGATACTGGAATTAGAATCCATTAAAAAATCACAAATGGAGAAAACCCTTGAACTGGAACAATGAGAGAAGAAAGCAGGAGTCCAACAGAGAAGTGTAACCAACAGAATCCAACAGAGAAGTGTAACCAACAGAATCCAACAGAGAAGTGTAACCAACAGAATCCAACACATGGAGGAGAGAATCTCAGGGGCTGGAGATACAACAGAAGAAATTGATACATCTCTAGTTTGCTGGTTGTGTACTGGATAGGCCAATCAAGTGGGGAGCAGGCAGAGAGAAATACAAGCCCCAAAATATTTGGGATGGTACCCAATGTCGGATGTGGCTCATACCCAACTCACCTCTGCTGGTTAACTCTCTGTCTCACAGATGGGCCAGGCTGGTAATGAGTGTGTATAGAGAGATCTAAGCCCAAGGCTACTTGGATGTTACACAAGCTTCCTCTGCTGGTTTAATAGCTATGTCCCATATGGGCAAGACATCAGAGTGGCTGGTAGAGAGAGAGCCAAGCCCAAAGATGCTCTGATGTCCTAAGGGTCTCCTCTGCTTCTTTGATGGCTGTGTCCCTAATAGTTAAAGGACATTTCAAATGCTGCAAACTTGTTTTACAAGGTTTCTTAAGCTTGTTTATTAACTTCAGGTTCCCCCTTGATATTCTTACCCCAGGACTCCTAGCCTAAGCTATCTTCACTTCCAACTTGTCTTCTGCCATGGACATGATTTCAAATTACTTTCCCCCTAGAAGGCTTGTACAAATGCCTTTTTAAAAAATCCCAGGCTCATGCCTATTTTTCATCTCACCTGTACACACATGGGATTTTTTTGTTTTTATTTTTTTGTCTAGGATACCTAGAAATTCCATAGTCAGCTTATTTCTTATACTTTTCTTCTTTCTCTTCAGTGTAGCAGAAAAACTAGAATTTGATATCAGTGAGGATAGTATTTCATCAGATCAAGATTAATAGCAAGCAACATGGTATATGTAATGTTTGTCTGTCATTGGAAGGTAGTTTCAGAAAATTCAACTACCATGTGCAAAACACTGCATAATATTTATTTCCAAAGAAACTGAATTTTCCCATGCTCACTTACAAATTTTGTACATTTTCCATAGGGAATCTGTTCAGAAGATTATACAAGAACTTCAAGGTATGTTTTTTAAGAAGATGCTTCTCATTCACAAGTTCTGTTTTTATTTATTTTTTAAATTTATATATTCATTTTATATCCCAGCCCTAGCCCTGTCCCTTCTCTCCACCAGTCTCTTCCTCCCATCCTCTTCCCTCTTTTCTCCCTCCCCTTCTCTTCAGAAAAGGGGAGCCTCTTGCAACTCACCACAGCACATCAAGTCTCATCTGGACTGAGCTTATCTTCCTTCACTGAAGTCACACAAGGCAGACTAGTTATGGCTAAGTGATCAAAAACAGGCAACTGCATCCATGTCATATACAGCACCAACTCAACTTACTAGGGGACCCAAATGAAAATCAAATTGCCCATGAGTTATATATGTGTAGTGGGTCTAGGTCTACTCCATTCAGGATCTTTGGTTGGAGATTCTATCTCTGTAAGGCCCCATGGGTCTAGGTTATTTGACTGTGTTGGTCTTTTTGCAGTTTTCTTGTGCCCTCTGAGTCCTTCTATCCATATCCTCCATTCTTCTACAGGACACCCATGTTTGACCTAATGCTTGGCTGTAAATCTCAGCATCTGATTCAATCAGCTGCTAGGTGGGGCCTCTCAGAGGACAGTTATGCTAGGTTCCTGTCTGTAAACATAGCAGAGTATCTTTAATGGTGTCAGGGATTGGCTGTCTCCCATGGAGTGGGTCTCAGGTTGGGTCAGGCTTTGATTGGTCTTTCTCTCAGTCTCTACTCTATATTTATCTCTGCATATCTTATAGGCAAAGTAATTTTGGGTCAAAGATTTTATAGGTGGATTGGTATTCTGCTCCCTCCACTATAAGTCCTGCCTGGCTAGAAGGTGGTTTTCTAAGTCTCCCTGTCCCTTGATGCTAGGAGACTCATCTAGAGACATTCCCATATCCTCTCTGTAACCGAATCCTGACAGGTCTCCAGCTTGTCTCAGTGATGTCACCACCCTCAGTTTCCCTTTTTGCTCCAGGCTTCTCACCTCAGCTCCCCATTCTGCCCACATCTGACCCCTCATCACTTCCCTCCACATACCTTATCTGTAAGCCTTTATCTGTAGGTGGAGGAGATAGATCCTCCTTCTAGGTAAGCTTCCTGCTCAGAAATAGGCAGGTGTTCCCCCCACTGGCAAGAGTCCACAAGTCCCTAGGCCAAAAAGTGTCAAAAGCTGGCTCTTTGAAGAAACACATATCAAAGTTGCCCTGAGATAAGCCCCAGGAAGTGTCCTGGGTGTGGCTCCTGTAATTCAGATACCCTTAGGTTAAAAACCCAGAGCTCTCGGAGGTGGGTACATTCACTCCCCATTTCTTCCCCCATATCTTCCTGTCTTTGTCTTTCTTTTAAGGGTATCTGAATTGCAGAAGAAGCAGTTTTGCCAAGATATAAAAACTTCTATTGACACTCTGAAGTTAAAAAAAAAAAGCTTCTGTGTATTTTTCAAGCACAACACAAAGAAAAGTAATGTTGTTGGCTTTTTTGAACTAAAAAACTTATGAAACTTCTTATTCTTCATTAGTGCAAATGAACTAAAACTCTATTGTCATTATTCACTGATTTTGAACCTCCACTGAAAACTGTAATTACCCTGATTTTCCTCTGAACAGAAATTTTTATTAGTTTCAGAACCTCAATTTTACAAAATTGAGATACATAATGTAGAATAGAGTGAATATAGCTAGTGTCTTGCTTTTTAGATAATAACATAACTGTATTATTGTAAAATTCATTTATACTTATGTTTTATAATTTTCTGGCTGAATTAATGTGAGGTTAGTTCCAAAGCATTATCCATAGGACAGCAAATAAAATTCAGTGATATAGACAGTCTATATAAAACTATATAGAGGCTATATAGACAGTATCTATTATAAATATGAGTCTTAAATTGCAATGATACACTTATAAGTAATTTGAATGATTCTCAATTTGCAATTGCTGCTCTTTTGGGGAAATCATTGTGATAATGGGAGAAGACAGTTTACTAAATTCATGGGAGTCCTTGAGGATTAAGTTGTACATTACTTGCAATACATCAACTTGCTATATCAGAATCTGTTATTTAGTAAGAGAAAAATGTAGTTTATTGGAGATAAAATAAATGAGTATGAAAAGTTATATAGCAATGTATCCTCATTGTTCACGTGGGAAGGCATGGGACAGCCTTTCTTGTAGTAACTTAGGACCACATACTTTTATAGTGATGCTACCTGACTTTATTTTTCTCTTTCCTGTTAGATTACCTCAATTATTTTCTATTTTCTATTGGTAGTGTGAATTATACTAATTAATTTTCATTTGAGAATGTATAATTGGTCTTACCTTCATGTTACTAGGCCATTTTTTCTAATGTTTTACAGAAAAAAAAATGCTTCATTATAAATATTCTGAGATGTTTAGGCCTTTGTTTCAACAGTGGGAAAAAGATGTGCTGAAAGTCGAGTACAGAATCTTGGAACAATAAGATGGGTGATGTATAGGATGATGCCTACATAATTACTTTTTCTGGCTTGCTTCTTTTTCTCTGGTGGCAGGCCAAATCATTGGTTAGCACTCAAACTGGCAAACACAGCATGTTCTGTTTGGAGACTTGAAGAAAGAGTACATGACACTCCTCTGTCTCTGTTACTGTCTGTCTGCCTGTTCCTCTGTGTGTGTCTCTGTCTCTGTCTCTCTGTCTCTGTCTCTCTCGCTTCCTGCCCCCCCCTCCCCAGGAGGGCCTAATGAATACATATGATAAGCCTAACGTTGTGACACAATCCTCAACAAGTATAAGTGAGAGTAGACCATTTGGCTTCTGTGGCCGAACAGGTTAAGGGTTAGCTTTGAGTAGTTAGTATTCTGATAAGCCCCGTACAGTAAACAGATATTTGCTCTTAAACTAAAACCAGTAGTAGAGGGAAATTGGATGTTGGACAACAGGAAATGTTCTTTTAAGAGCCTCTTATATCTTGAAAAAGGACTGAGCTGAAATACTAAAAATAATGATCCTCAAGGCTAGGAAAGAGCCTATGTGCTGAGAAAATGGAGAAACAGTCTGTGTTTATACTCAGGAATATGGGCTCGGGGACTCTGCTTGGAATCCACTAACAGTTATCTTCATGACTCATTTTTTCTCATGAGTGAAAGGGGGGATAGCAGAGTTTTCACCTTATAGAATTGGTTGAATATTAGACAAGTTTTATCTTCATATATTTACTAAAGTGTCTTAAAACAGTGCATGATAAATTGTTGCCATGTGGCTTTCATCTTTTCATACTTAATAGATGTGCATGATGACATCTAGGGGATAAGTTTGAGGGCCAGCAGGGATTAGGCCAAAATTATAGCTTGAGACAAGGTCAAGGAACAGATAAGGACTGCATTTGAAGATTTTATCTATGTACATGTTGAAAGGTGCAACAATTAATACTGACTGAATACTAGACAATAAGGAATATATACTACTTAATTTCTGTGAGGTAGGAATTCACAGATTAGAAAGATCCTCTCTTGACTTCAACAGCAAGAATACTTACAATTCAAATGTTGGTGACAAAAAGACTAACTTAGTCAAGGACTTATGAAAACTATTTATTTTAAATAATTAAAATCATTTAAAATTCAATATAATATTTGAAAGATACCAAATGCTAGCAATAATTAAAGTGTTTTACTTTAAATATAATGCAACTGGGATTATGAATATTCAGTATTTTTGCATTTTGTCATCCCTTTCTTTTACATTTTAGGAGTCATCTCATGAGCATATAAAGGGCTCATTACACAGGGCTACAATGGCCCCAAAAGCAATCATTAATGAAGCAAAAAGAATTTCTGATCAATTTCTTTTTTTATTTT
Organism: Acomys russatus; assembly: GCF_903995435.1. NCBI lineage: Eukaryota > Metazoa > Chordata > Mammalia > Rodentia > Muridae > Acomys > Acomys russatus. The sequence continues at coordinate 116,885,634 of NC_067169.1, read as the reverse complement.
TCTTTTTCTTTTTTTATTTTTTCTTTTTTATTATTTTATTCTTGTTACATCTCAATGTTTATCCCATCCCTTGTATCCTCCCATTCCTCCCCCCCTCCCATTTTCCCATTATTCCCCTCCCCTATGACTGTTCCTGAGGGGGATTACCTCCCCCTATATATTCTCATTGGGTATCAAGCCTCTTCTTGGTAACCTGCTGTCCTTCCTCTGAGTGCCACCAGGTCTCCCCCTCCAGGGGACATGGTCAAATGTGAGGCACCAGAGTACGTGAGGAAGTCATATCACACTCTCCACTCAACTGTGGAGAATATTCTGACCATCGGCTAGATCTGGGAAGGGGTTTAAAGTTTACCTCCTGTATTGTCCTTGGCTGGTGCCTTAGTTTGAGCGGGACCCCTGGGCCCAAATCTGTCTATCATATTGTTCTACTTGTAGATTTCTAGGACCCTCTGTATCCTTTTATTTTGCTATTCTCCCATGCGTCTCTCATTTAGAGTCCCAATAGGATGCCTTCCCCTCTGTCCCAGTTTCCTGGTAAGTGAAGGCTTTCGTGGGACATGCCCCTTGGGCTAGTATGCAGATATAAGTGAGTGTATACCATTTGATTCTTTCTGCTTCTGGGTTAACTCACTCATTATGATCATTTCTAGTTCCATCCATTTATCCACAAATTTCTGGAATTCCTTGTTTTTAATAGCTGAGTAGTATTCCATAGTGTATATGTACCACAGTTTCCTTATCCACTCTTCTACTGAGGGACACTTAGGCTGTTTCCATGTTCTGGCTATTATGAATAAGGCTCCTATGAACATGGTTGAGTAAATTTTCTTGTGTGCTGGAGCATCTTCTGGGTATATTCCAAGGAGTGGAATAGCTGGGTCTTGAGGAAGCCCTATTCCCATTTTTCTGAGATAGCACCAGATAGATTTCCAAAGTGGCTGTACTAGTTTGCATTCCCACCAGCAATGAAGGAGTGTTCCTCTCTCCCCACATCCTCGCCAGCATGTGGTGTCACTTGAGTTTTTGATCTTAGCCATTCTGATGGGTGTAAGATGGAATCTCAGAGTTGTTTTGATTTGCATTTCCCTGATGACTAAGGAGGTTGAGCATTTCTTTAAGTGTTTCTCAGCCGTTTGATACTCCTCTGTTGAGAATTCTCTGTTTAGTTCCAAGCCCCATTTCTCAATTGGGTTATTCGGTTTGGTGGTGTTTAATTTCTTGAGTTCTTTATATATTTTGGATATTAGACCCTTGTCAGATGTAGGGTTGGTGAAGATTTTTTCCCAGTCTGTAGGCTGTCGATTTGTTCTCTTGACAGTGTCTCCTGCCTTACAGAAGCTTCTCAGCCTCATGAGGTCCCATTTATTAATGGTTGACATTAAGGCCTGGGCCGTTGGTGTTCTGTTCAGGAAGTTGTCTCCTGTGCCAATATGTTCCAGGCTCTTTCCCACTTTTTCTTCTAAGTGAGTTAGTGTCTCTGGTTTTATGTTGAGGTCTTTAATCCACTTGGATTTGAGTTTTGTGCAAGGTGACAAATATGGGGCCAGTTTCATTTTTTTACACATAGACCTCCAGTTAGACCAGCACCATTTGTTGAAGATGCTATCCTTTTTCCATTGAATGGATTTGGCTTCTTTGTCAAAAATCAAGTGACCATATGTGTGTGGATTCATATCTTGGTCTTCGATTCGATTCCACTGATCAACCAGCCTGTTGCTGTGCCAGTACCATGCTGTTTTAATTACTATTGCTTTATAGTACAGTTTGAGATCAGGTATGGAGATTCCTCCGGAGCACCTTTTATTGTACAAGATTGTTTTAGCTATTCTGGGTTTTTTGTTTTTCCATATGAAGTTCAGAATTGAACTTTCAATGTCTTTAAAAAATTGTGTAGGTATTTTGATAGGGATTGCATTGAATCTGTAGATTGCTTTTGGTAGGATGGCCATTTTTTCTATGTTAATTCTCCCGATCCATGAGCAAGGAAGATCATTCCATCTTCTCAGGTCATCTTCAATCTCTTTCTTCAGAGTTTTGAAATTTTTTTCATACAAGTCCTTCACTTGCTTAGTTAGGGTAACTCCTAGATATTTTATATTGCTTGTGGCTAATGTGAAGGGTGTGGTTTTCCTAATTTCTTCCTCTGCAAGCTTGTCATTTGTGTATAGGAAGGCTACAGACTTTTTTGAGTTAATTTTGTATCCAGCCAATTTGCTGAAGGTGTTTATCAGCTTTAGGAGTTCTCTGGTGGAGTTTTGAGGGTCACTTATGTACACTATCATATCATCTGCAAAGAGGGATAACTTGACTTCCTCCTTTCCCATTTGGATACCCTTGATCTCCTTTTGTTGTCTTATTGCTCTGGCTAGAACTTCGAGTACTCTATTGAAGAGATATGGAGAGAGTGGGCAGCCTTGCCTTGTTCCCGATTTTAGAGGAATTTCCTTGAGTATCTCACCATTTACTTTGATTTTGGCTATTGGCTTGCTGTATATAGCCTTTATTATGTTGAGGAAAGTGCCTTGTATCCCCGATCTCTCTAAAACTTTAAACATGAATGGGTGTTGAATTTTATCAAATGCTTTCTCTGCATCCAAGGAGATGATCATGTGGTTTTTTATTTTCAGTTTGTTTATATGGTGGATTACATTGATGGATTTCCGTATATTAAACAATCCCTGCATGCCTGGAATGAAGCCTACTTGGTCATGATGAATGATATCTTTGATGTGCTCCTGTATTCGTTTTGCAAGTATTTTATTTAGTATTTTTGCATCTATGTTCATAAGAGAAATTGGTCTGAAATTCTCTTGCTTTGTTGAGTCTTTGTGAGGTTTAGGTATCAATGAGACTATGGCCTCATAGAATGAATTTGGTAATTTTCCATCCATTTCTATCTTTTGGAGTAGCTTGAAGAGTATCGGTATTAGCTCGCCCTTAAAGGTCTGGTAGAATTCTGCACTGAAACCATCTGGCCCTGGCTTTTTTTGGTTGGGAGACCATTGATGATTGCTTCTATTTCTGTAGGGGAAATGGGACTATTTAGCTTGTTTATCTGTTCTTCATTCAACTTTGGCAAGTGAAATTGTTCAAGAAAATCGTCCATTTTCCTTAGATTTTCAAATTTTGTGGCATATATGCCTTCAAAGTAGGATCTTATGATTCTTTGAATTTCTTCAGTGTCTGTTGTTATGTCTCCCTTTTCATTTCTGATTTTGTTGATTTCAGTACTGTCTCTCTGCCTTTTAGTTAGTTTGGCTAATGGTCTGTCTAGCTTGTTGATTTTCTCAAAGAACCAGCTTTTGGTTTTGTGATTCTTTGGACTGTTTTCTTAGTTTCTAATTTGTTAATTTCATCCCTGAGTTTGATAATTTCCAGGCGTCTACTCCTCTTGGGTGTTTCTGCTTCTTTTTTTTCTAGGGTTTCCAGTTGTGTCGTTAAGATGCTTATGTGTGATGTTTCCAATTTCTTTTTTTTTTTTTTCTTTTTCCTTTTTTTTTTTATTAATTTATTCTTGTTACATCTCAATGTTTATCCCATCCCTTGTATCCTCCCATTCCCCCCCCCCCATTTACCCATTATTCCCCTCCCCTATGACTGTTCCTTAGGGGGATTATGTCCCCCTATATATTCTCATAGGGTATCAAGTCTCTTCTTGGCTACTTGCTGTCCTTCCTCTGAGTGCCACCAGGTCTCCCCCTCCAGGGGACATGGTCAAATGTGAGGCACCAGAGTACGTGAGAAAGTCGTATCACACTCTCCACTCAACTGTGGAGAATATTCTGACCATTGGCTAGATCTGGGAAGGGGTTTAAAGTTTACCTCCTGTATTGTCCTTGGCTGGTGCCTTAGTTTGAGCGGGACCCCTGGGCCCAAATCTGCCTATCATATTGTTCTACTTGTAGATTTCTAGGACCCTCTGGATCCTTTTATTTTGCTGTTCTCCCATGCGTCTCTCATTTAGAGTCCCAATAGGATGCCTTCCCCTCTGTCCCAGTTTCCTGGTAAGTGAATGCTTTCGTGGGACATGCCCCTTGGGCTAGTATGCAGATATAAGTGAGTATATACTATTTGATTCTTTCTGCTTCTGGGTTAACTCACTCATTATGATCATTTCTAGCTCAATCCATTTATCCACAAATTTCGGGAATTCCTTGTTTTTAATAGCTGAGTAATATTCCATAGTGTATATGTACCACAGTTTCTTTATCCACTCTTTCTACTGAGGGACACTTAGGCTGTTTCCATGTTCTGGCTATTATGAATAAGGCTGCTATGAACATGGTTGAGCAAATTTTCTTGTTGTGTGCTGGAGCATCTTCTGGGTATATTCCAAGGAGTGGAATAGCTGGGTCTTGAGGAAGCCCTATTCCCATTTTTCTGAGATAGCACCAGATAGATTTCCAAAGTGGCTGTACTAGTTTGCATTCCCACCAGCAATGAAGGAGTGTTCCTCTCTCCCCACATCCTCGCCAGCATGTGGTGTCGCTTGAATTTTTGATCTTAGCCATTCTGATGGGTGTAAGATGGAATCTCAGAGTTGTTTTGATTTGCATTTCCCTGATGACTAAGGAGGTTGAGCATTTCTTTAAGTGTTTCTCAGCCATTTGATACTCCTCTGTTGAGAATTCTCTGTTTAGTTCCAAGCCCCATTTCTCAATTGGGTTATTCGGTTTGGTGGTGTTTAATTTCTTGAGTTCTTTATATATTTTGGATATTAGACCTTTGTCAGATGTAGGGTTGGTGAAGATTTTTCCCAGTCTGTAGGCTGTCGCTTTGTTCTCTTGACAGTGTCTCCTGCCTTACAGAAGCTTCTCAGCCTCATGAGGTCCCATTTATTAATGGTTGACATTAAGGCCTGGGCCGTTGGTGTTCTGTTCAGGAAGTTGTCTCCTGTGCCAATATGTTCCAGGCTCTTTCCCACTTTTTCTTCTAAGTGGCTTAGTGTCTCTGGTTTTATGTTGAGGTCTTTAATCCACTTGGATTTGAGTTTTGTGCAAGGTGACAAATATGGGTCCAGTTTCATTTTTTACACATAGACCTCCAGTTAGACCAGCACCATTTGTTGAAGATGCTATCCTTTTTCCATTGAATGGATTTGGCTTCTTTGTCAAAAATCAAGTGACCATATGTGTGTGGATTCATATCTGGGTCTTCGATTCGATTCCACTGATCAACCAGCCTGTTGCTGTGCCAGTACCATGCTGTTTTAAGTACTATTGCTTTATAGTACAGTTTGAGATCAGGTATGGAGATTCCTCCGGAGCATCTTTTATTGTACAAGATTGTTTTTAGCTATTCTGGGTTTTTTGTTTTTCCATATGAAGTTCAGAATTGAACTTTCAATGTCTTTAAAAATTGTGTAGTTATTTTGATAGGGATTGCATTGAATCTGTAGATTGCTTTTGGTAGGATGGCCATTTTTACTATGTTAATTCTCCCGATCCATGAGCAAGGAAGATCACGCCATCTTCTCAGGTCATCTTCAATCTCTTTCTTCAGAGTTTTGAAATTTTTTTCATACAAGTCCTTCACTTGCTTAGTTAGGGTAACTCCTAGATATTTTATATTGCTTGTGGCTAATGTGAAGGGTGTGGTTTTTCCTAATTTCTTCCTCTGTAAGCTTGTCATTTGTGTATAGGAAGGCTACAGACTTTTTTGAGTTAATTTTGTATCCAGCCAATTTGCTGAAGGTGTTTATCAGCTTTAGGAGTTCTCTGGTGGAGTTTTGAGGGTCACTTATGTACACTATCATATCATCTGCAAAGAGGGATAATTTGACTTCCTCCTTTCCCATTTGGATACCCTTGATCTCCTTTTGTTGTCTTATTGCTCTGGCTAGAACTTCGAGTACTATATTGAAGAGATATGGAGAGAGTGGGCAGCCTTGCCTTGTTCCCGATTTGAGAGGAATTTCCTTGAGTATCTCACCATTTACTTTGATTTTGGCTATTGGCTTGCTGTATATAGCCTTTATTATGTTGAGGAAAGTGCCTTGTATCCCCGATCTCTCTAAAACTTTAAACATGAATGTGTGTTGAATTTTATCAAATGCTTTCTCTGCATCCAAGGAGATAATCATGTGGTTTTTTTATTTTCAGTTTGTTTATATGATGGATTACATTGATGGATTTCCGTATATTAAACCATCCCTGCATGCCTGGAATGAAGCCTACTTGGTCATGATGAATGATATCTTTGATGTGCTCCTGTATTCGTTTTGCAAGTATTTTATTTAGTATTTTTGCATCTATGTTCATAAGAGAAATTGGTCTGAAATTCTCTTTCTTTGTTGAGTCTTTGTGAGGTTTAGGTATCAATGAGACTATGGCCTCATAGAATGAATTTGGTAATTTTCCATCCATTTCTATCTTTTGGAGTAGCTTGAAGAGTATCGGTATTAGCTCGCCCTTAAAGGTCTGGTAGAATTCTGCACTGAAACCATCTGGCCCTGGGCTTTTTTTGGTTGGGAGACCATCGATGATTGCTTCTATTTCTGTAGGGGAATGGGACTATTTAACTTGTTTATCTGTTCTTCACTCAACTTTGGCAAGTGAACTTGATCAAGAAAATCGTCCATTTCCCTTAGATTTTCAAATTTTGTGGCATATATGCCTTCAAAGTAGGATCTTATGATTCTTTGAATTTCTTCAGTGTCTGTTGTTATGTCTCCCTTTTCATTTCTGATTTTGTTGATTTCAATACTGTCTCTCTGCCTTTTAGTTAGTTTGGCTAATGGTCTGTCTATCTTGTTGATTTTCTCAAAGAACCAGCTTTTGGTTTTGTTGATTCTTTGGACTGTTTTCTTAGTTTCTAATTTGTTAATTTCAGCCCTGAGTTTGATAATTTCCAGGCGTCTACTCCTCTTGGGTGTTTCTGCTTCTTTTTTTTCTAGGGCTTCCAGTGTGTTGTTAAGATGCTTATGTGCGATGTTTCCAATTTCTTTTTAAAGGCACTTAGTGCTATGAATTTTCCTCTTAGCACTGCTTTCAATGTATCCCACAAATTTGGGTATGTTGTTTCTTCATTTTCATTGAATTTCAGAAACTCCTTGATTTCTTTCTTTATTTCTTCCCTGACCCAGGTGTCATTTAGCAGAGAGTTGTTTAGTTTCCACGTACGTGTAGGCTTTTTGTTATTTCTGTTGTTGTTGAATTGCAGCCTAAGAGCATGGTGATCTGATAGGATACAAGGTATTATTTCAATCCTCTTGTATCTGTTGAGGCTTGCTTTGTGACCTACGATGTGATCAATTTTGGAGAAGGTTCCATGGGGTGCAGAGAAGAAGGTGTATTCTTTCTTGTTTGGGTGAAAGGTTCTATAGATATCTGTTAGATCCATTTGACCCATGGCATTGGTTATGATGTTATTTCTCGGCTTAGTTCTGTTTCAATGACTTATCCTTCAGTGAGAGTGGGGTGTTGAAGTCTCCCACTATTATTGTGTGGGGATCGATGTGTGGTTAAGCTTTTTTAGGAGATCTTTTACATATGTGGGTGCCCTTGTATTGGGAGCATAGATGTTCAGAATTGTGATGTCATCTTGGTTGACTTTACCTTTGATGAGTATGAAGTGTCCTTCCTCATCCCTTTTGATTAATTTTGGTTGAAAGTCTATTTTGTTCGATACTAAAATGGCTACCCCTGCTTGCTTCTTGTGACCATTTGCTTGGAATATTTTTTTCCAACCTTTTACCCTGAGGTAATGCCTTTCATTATGGGTGAGATGTGTTTCTTGGATGCAGAAGAATGTTGGGTCTTGTTTATGTACCCATTCGGTTAGTCTGTGTCTTTTTATTGGAGAATTGAGGCCATTGATGTTGAGAGTTATTAATGACCAGTGACTGTTAAGAGTCTTAATTTTGATGTTGTTTCCAGTCGAGCGTTTGTGTAGTTGTGTTTTTGCCATGGGATAGTTATCTATTTCCTGGGTAGTTTTGGTTGTAGCTTGACCCTTTGGGATGGAGTTTTCCTTCTAGTACCTTCTGTAAAGCTGGATTTGTGGATAAGTACTGTTTGAATTTGTTTTTGTCATGGAATATTTTGTTTTCTCCATCAATGGTTATTGATAATTTTGCTGGGTAAAGTAGTCTGGCCTGGCATCTGTGTTCTCTTAGGGTTTGCAGGATCTCTGTCCAGGCCCTTCTGGCTTTTATGGTCTCTGCTGAGAAGTCAGGTGTAATTCTGATAGGTTTACCATTAAATGTTATTTGGCCCTTTTCCCTTGCAGCTTTTAATATTTTTTCTTTGTTCTGCATGTTTTGTGTTTTGATTATTATGTGGCGGGCAGTTTTTCTTTTCTGGTCAATTCTATTTGGTGTTCTGTAGGCCTCTTGTATGTTTATAGGCATCTCTTTCTTTAGATTGGGGAAATTTTCTTCTATGATTTTGTTGAGAATAGTTTCTGGGCCCTGGAGTCTGATGTCTTCTCTTTCTTCAATGCCTATTATCCGCAAATTTCTTCTTTTCATGGTGTCCTTAATTTCTTGGATGTTTTGTGTCAGGAGTTTTCCAGATTTGGCATTTTCTTTAATGGTTGATTCAATATCTGTGATTGTATCTTCTAGCCCTGAGATTCGTTCTTCCATCTCTTGGATTCTGTTAGAAAAGCTCACCTCTGTGTTGCTCGCCTTCTTCTCTGAGGTCTCACGTTCTCGTTTTTCTTCTGTCTGTGTGTTTATCATTGAATCCATTTTCATTTTCAGATCTTGAACTGATTTTTTTATTTCTTTCATCTGATTTTTTGTATATTCCTGAGTTTCTTCCATTGCCTCTTTATAGGTCTTCAGAGCTTGAACCGTTTTAGTTATTTCTTTCATCTGGTTGTTTGCATTTTCCTGCAATTTTTCCAGTTCCACTCTATGTGCTTCTTTTATGTCTCTCACCTGTTTGTCTGCGTCTTCCTGCATTTGATTATGAATTTTATTTGTTTCCTCCATTATCATCCTCATTACTAAGGATTTGAGGTCATTTTCTTGTATTTCCGTTGTATTTGAGTTCTCTGGGTGGTTTTCTTTGGGATAGCTGGAAACTGGAGACGCCATGTTGTTTTGGGGTTTTTTGCGTATGCTTTTTCGTTGTCCTTTAGACATCTTGCCGTCTTTGTTTTTGTTGGGTAGCTTCCAGAGTTGAATGGAGGGTGTCTGATGATAGGTTCACTTGTTTTCTTACGATTTCCCTAGGCTGCGAGCTCAAAGCTTCACTGGTGTGGATGTTAGGATGTTAGCCCTGTTGTTCTGGTCTCTCACAGCCAGTGATCCTCAGTCCCTCTCTGCTGTGGATCCTGCAATTGTTCTGGGTCTCTGAATGAGCGTTGGGTCAGGCCAAGGTATCCACAGCCTTCTGTGTTCCCTGCCAAGTCCAGCCAGGAGCACTGGGACCGAACCACGGGCAGAACTCAGCTAGATTCTCAGGGCCAGAACCGTCTGCCAAGCTCAGCTAGGGATTTTGGGCCCAAAATGCACACAGGGCCCAGCCAGAATTTTTGGGCTGGGACTACGCACCAAGCTCCACTAGGGCCTTTTGGCCCAAAGTGCGTGCTGTGGTCAGTTATTGACTCAGGGCCCGAACTGACCACCAATCTCAGCCAGGAATTCTGGATTCAAACTGTACACTGTGTCCAACCAGAGTCTTAGAGCTGGTGGAACCGAGAGCTCTGTCCAGCCTGTGCCACAGCAGGAGAACTGAGGCTGCTCTGAGTTAGCGCCAGTGGTGGAACAAGTGCTCCGCCCGCACTGTGTCCCCGCAGGGGAGCTGCCGCTGAGCTGAGGTGGTGCCTAGGATGGAACCGAGCACGTCACCAAGCCTGCGCCACAGCAGGAGAACTGCGGCTGCTCTGAGTTAGCGCCAGTGGTGGAACAAGTGCTCCGCCCGGACTGTGTCCCCGCAGGGGAGCTGCCTCTGAGCTGAGGTGGTGCCTAGGATGGAACCGAGCACGTCACCAAGCCTGCGCCACAGCAGGAGAACTGCGGCTGCTCTGAGTTAGCGCCTGTGGTGAAACCAAGTGCTCCGCCCAGACTGTGTCACCGCAGGGGAGCTGCCGCTGAGCTGAGGTAGTGCCTAGTGTGGAGCAGCGTGCTCAACTAAGCCTGCGCCACAGCAGGGGAGCTATGGCCACGCTGAGTTAGTGCCTCAGGCAGAATTGTTTGCTGGGCCGGGCCAATACCCGGGACTCTGGGGCCGAACTGTCCGCCGAGTCCAATCTGGGTCCAAAGGCTCCACGCGACCCAAATCCTGCCCCGAGTCCCCTCTCCCGCAGCAATTCCCACCAGCCACCACACCAATCGCCTCCACCGGAAGGCTATGAGCTGCAAACCTCAGCCGCCGCTGCTGGTGCCGCTGGTGCTGCCGCCTCTACCGCTGCCGCTCCGATCAGAGAAAAACCACGCTCCTCCCGTGTGCAGGGGCACGCAGGTCCTCCGCACCCTGGTCCCTCCGAACCGTGGAGCACTCCCGCTGCCGTGATGTTCGGACCTCGGTGTTCCTGGCTCAGAAATCTGTGCAATTCCCTGAATTGTTCACTGGAGCCTCCAAACGCGGTCCACACTGCTCGCCGCCATCTTGGATCTCCAATTTCTTTTTAAAGGCACTTAGTGCTATGAATTTTCCTCTTAGCACTGCTTTCAATGTATCCCACAAATTTGGATATGTTGTTTCTTCATTTTCATTGAATTTCAGAAACTCCTTGATTTCTTTCTTTATTTCTTCCCTGACCCAGGTGTCATTTAGCAGAGAGTTGTTTAGTTTCCACATACGTGTAGGCTTTTTGTTATTTCTGTTGTTGTTGAATTGCAGCCTAAGAGCATGGTGATCTGATAGGATACAATGTATTATTTCAATCCTCTTGTATCTATTGAGGCTTGCTTTGTGACCTACGATGTGATCAATTTTGGAGAAGGTTCCATGGGGTGCAGAGAAGAAGGTGTATTCTTTCTTGTTTGGGTGAAAGGTTCTATAGATATCTGTTAGATCCATTTGACCCATGGCATTGGTTAATGATGTTATTTCTCTGCTTAGTTTCTGTTTCAATGACTTATCCTTCAGTGAGAGTGGGGTGTTGAAGTCTCCCCCTATTATTGTGTGGGGATCAATGTGTGGTTTAAGCTTTTTTAGGAGACTTTTACAAATGTGGGTGCCCTTGTATTGGGAGCATAGATGTTCAGAATTGTGATGTCATCTTGGTTGACTTTACATTTAATGAGTATGAAGTGACCTTCCTCATCCCTTTTGATTAATTTTGGTTGAAAGTCTATTTTGTCCGATACTAAAATGGCTCACCTGCTTGCTTCTTGTGACCATTTGCTTGGAATATTTTTTTCCAACCTTTTACCCTGAGGTAATGCCTTTCATTATGGGTGAGATGTGTTTCTTGGATGCAGAAGAATGTTGGATCTTGTTTATGTACCCATTCAGTTAGTCTGTGTCTTTTTATTGGAGAATTGAGGCCATTGATGTTGAGTGATATTAATGGCCATTGACTGTTAAGAGTATTAATTTTGATGTTTTTTCCAGTCGAGCGTTTGTGTAGTTGTGTTTTTGCCATGGGATAGTTATCTATTTCCTGGGTAGTTTTGGTTGTAGCTTGACCCTTTGGGATGGAGTTTTCCTTCTAGTACCTTCTGTAAAGCTGGGTTTGTGGATAATTACTGTTTGATTTTGTTTTTGTCGTGGAATATTTTGTTTTCTCCATCAATGGTTATTGATAATTTTGCTGGGTAAAGTAGTCTGGCCTGGCATCTGTGGTCTCTTAGGGTTTGCAGGATCTCTGTCCAGGCCCTTCTGGCTGTTATGGTCTCTGTTGAGAAGTCGGGTGTAATTCTGATAGGTTTGCCATTAAATGTTATTTGGCCCTTTTCCCTTGCAGCTTTTAATATTTTTTTTTTTTTTTTGTTCTGCATGTTTTCTGTTTTGATTATTATGTGGCGGGCAGTTTTTCTTTTCTGGTCAATTCTATTTGGTGTTCTATAGGCCTCTTGTATGTTTATAGGCATTACTTTCTTTAGATTGGGGAAGTTTTCTTCTATGATTTTGTTGAGAATAGTTTCTGGGCCCTGGAGTCTGATGTCTTCTCTTTCTTCAATGCCTATTATCCTCAGATTTCTTCTTTTCATGGTGTCCTTAATTTCTTGGATGTTTTGTGTCAGGAGTTTTCCAGATTTGGCATTTTCTTTAATGGTTGATTCAATATCTGTGATTGTATCTTCTAGCCCTGAGATTCGTTCTTCCATCTCTTGGATTCTGTTAGAAAAGCTCACCTCTGTGTTGCTCGCCTTCTTCTCTGAGGTCTCACATTCTCGTTTTTCTTCTGTCTGTGTGTTTATCATTGAATCCATTTTCATTTTCAGATCTTGAACTGATTTTTTTATTTCTTTCATCTGATTTTTTGTATATTCCTGAGTTTCTTCCATTGCCTCTTTATAGGTCTTCAGAGCTTGAACCGTTTTAGTTATTTCTTTCATCTGGTTGTTTGCATTTTCCTGCAATTTTTCCAGTTCCACTCTATGTGCTTCTTTTATGTCTCTCACCTGTTTGTCTGCGTCTTCCTGCATTTGGTTACGAATTTTATTTGTTTCCTCCATTATCATCCTCATTACTAAGGATTTGAGGTCATTTTCTTGTATTTCCGTTGTATTTGAGTTCTCTGGGTTGTTTTCTTTGGGATAGCTGGAAACTGGAGACGCCATGTTGTTTTGGGGTTTTTTGCGTATGCTTTTTCATTGTCCTTTAGACATCTTGCCGTCTTTGTTTTTGTTGGGTAGCTTCCAGAGTTGAATGGAGGGTGTCTGACGATAGATTCACTTGTTTTCTCATGATTTCCCTAGGCTGCGAGCTCAAAGCTTCACTGGGGTGGATGTTAGGAGGTTAGCCCTGTTGCTCTGGTCTCTCACAGCCAGTGATCCTCAGCCCCCCTCTGCTGTGGATCCTGCAATTGTTCTGGGTCTCTGAATAAGCGTTGGGTCAGGCCAAGGTATCCACAGCCTTCTGTGTTCCCTGCCAAGTCCAGCCAGGAGCACTGGGACCGAACCACGGGCATAACTCAGCTAGATTCTCAGGGCCTGAACCATCTGCCAAGCTCAGCTAGCGATTTTGGGCCCAAAATGCACACAGGGTCCAGCCAGAATTTTTGGGCTGGGACTACGCACCAAGCTCCTCTAGGGCCTTTTGGCCCAAAGTGTGTGCTGTGGTCAGTTATTGACTCAGGGCCCGAACTGACCACCAATCTCAGCCAGGAATTCTGGATTCAAACTGCACACTGTGTCCAACCAGAGTCTTAGAGCTGGTGGAACTGAGAGCTCTGCGGCTGCTCTGAGTTAGCGCCAGTGGTGGAACAAGTGCTCCGCCCAGACTGTGTCACTGCAGGGGAGCTGCTGCTGAGCTGAGGTGGTGCCTAGGATGGAACTGAGCACATCACCAAGCCTGCGCCACAGCAGGAGAACTGCGGCTGCTCTGAGTTAGCGCCAGTGGTGGAACCAAGTGGTCTGCCCAGACTGTGTCACTGCAGGGGAGCTGCCACTGAGCTGAGGTGGCGCCTAGGGTGGAACTGAGTGCTCGGCCAAGCCTGTGCCACAGCAGGAGAACTGCAGCTGCTCTGAGTTAGCGCCTGTGGTGAAACCAAGTGCTCCACCCAGACTGTGTCACCGCAGGGGAGCTGCCGCTGAGCTGAGGTGCTGCCTAGTGTGGAGCAGCGTGCTCAACTAAGCCTGCACCACAGCAGGGGAGCCGTGGCCACGCTGAGTTAGTGCCTCAGGCAGAATTGCCTGCTGGGCCGGGCCAGTACCCGGGACTCTGGGGCCGAACCATCCGCCGAGTCCAGTCTGGGTCCAAAGGCTCCACGCGACCCAAATCCTGCCCCGAGTCCCCTCTCCCGCAGCAACTCCCACCAGCCACCACACCAATCGCCTCCACTGGAAGGCTATGAGCTGCAAACCTCAGCCGCCGCTGCTGGTGCCGCTGGTGCTGCTGCCTCTGCCGCTGCCGCTTCGATCAGAGAAAAACCACGCTCCTCCCGTGTGCAGGGGCATGCAGGTCCTCCGCACGCCGGTCCCTCCGAACCGCGGAGCACTCCTGCTGCCGTGATGTTCGGACCTCGGTGTTCCTGGCTCAGAAATCTGTGCAATTCCCTGAATTGTTCACCGGAGCCTCCAAACGCGGTCCACACTGCTCGCCGCCATCTTGGATCCTCCTTCTGATCAATTTCTAAATGCTTGTTTTTTTTAGTTGCTAAGAGATCACATCCCTATGACACAGTATATACATTAAAGCAGGAGACAGAGCAGTTCCTGCTGAATTCATGGGAAAAAACTATTACATTCTTCTGTTAAAATGTTAATCATTTTCTATTTTTAATGCTTTCTAAGACTAACCATGATTGCAAAGGGCATGAATAATTTGAAACTTATCTAGTTTTATGAATCATTTAAATCAGGAATCATAAAATTAAGGCTTCACCTTGAGATAAACACACTGTGGAGAACTTGATATTTAATTTACTCCATAATGTCTTCATGTTAAAGTTGATACATATGGAATGGAGATTAGACATTTTATAAATAATTTATTTAATTTTCCTTTTTAGTATGGGCAATTTTCTTGAGTGGAATATAGTCAAGGGTAAATAACAAGTGTGTTTCTGGTATACCAGTATTGAGATGGAAGTCCTACTGTGAACTGTTTACATTACAGACTAGAGCCCCAACCCTGGCTACATTAATGATGCCTTATCAAATTGAGCTGTCTGTCACTCTTAAGGGGCTGGTCCAGATGCTGTGAGATATTTTACCTTTAGAAAGCAAGCCATACATGTCCTTTCCTTCTTACCCCAAATAAGACACTTCTCTGCCCCCTGATTCTTGCTCTCCTCTCCTCTTCCATGCATGGATCATCACAATGCCTTCACCGAGATTCAAGAACATAGCAGCTCTGTGCTCCTGAACTTCTACAAAATCACTTCAGTTAATTCCTCAAATTTTTGTTTATTCATTTACTTTTAATCTTTGTCAGTGCAGGATATTGAATCCAGAGCTTGATGGGTAGGCAATCATTCTACCAAAGATTTACATCTACAATGTTAATGGTTAGTCCTCTCTCTCTTTTTTCTTTTTTTTTTTTTTTCTGTTTCTGACCTTCATGGACATTGCATACATGTGGTGCTCAGACATGGTTACAAGAAAAATGTCTACACATAAAAGTAAAGTAAAATTTAAAATTTACATTTTTATATCAGAACTTTCATTTCACACTTAAAAACACTTTTGTTACATTTAAAATTTTTATTTCATGTGTGTGCTCACCTGTGTGTAGTTTTTATTTAGGGGCCATAAAATGATTTATGGGAACTGGTTCTCTCTTTTCACTATGTCAGTAGCAAGGATCAAACTCAATTTGCGAGGCTTAGCAGCAGGTCTCTTTAATCCTTGAATAATCTTGGTGGAACATTTGGCTTTCTAACAATCATAATTTTTAAATAATAATTACTTTATGTTTATTATAAATTCTTCTTAGTATTAATATGGTATTTTGATAGAGAGAAATAAAAGCTCAATAATTATAGCATGATCTGCCTAATGAAATTATTAGAATGAAATGATGGTTCAGATATCCAAGGGCAACACACAGCAAACACTAGAAGAACCTGATCATAAGGACTCAGTCAGTCTTTTTATATCTCTTTTCATATTTCTCAGAAAAAAAGTCTTGCAATCTTGTTGATAAAGTGGCATTTTAACACGTTCAAAAATTTCAAAAGAAACTTGTATGAGAACATAAAATGTAAATAGAAATATTCCCCAGTTTTCCATTTGATTTTATAAACTTTTTTACTTTTGAAATTGTAGCAGACTTGGGAATCTGGGGAAGAATTTGTTGCTATTAACATTTTTGGAAGAGTATGAAGGTTTATACAAAATGTAAATGAAATTATTAGCCAATGAAGAGTTTGGTTCACAAGAAGCAAAGCTATTGATTAAATTAGTACTGTATCAAAATGGTATTCATGCCACATTATCAGGGGCTCCATTAGCAAAAGTTATTAGTGTGTCTTTGCAAAACATGCCTCTTATTCTAGCACGTAAAGCCCTATATGTTGGTTTGTTTGTATTGTATTTAATTGCAAGAATTCTATACATACCATTTTAATAGTTCTTTGAGAATTTTGTACATGTTTTAAACATAATCATCACCCAGTCCCAATCATCACCCAGATACACACCACCTCCATACCTACACAGTTTTTTTGTAATCTGTCAAGTCTAATATGTGCTGCCCATATATTTTTAGATGTGTGGCCTTCGCTTATGGTTTACTGACTAGAGCCTATACTCTTGGGGATATCTGACTTTCTACTTTCCAGAAGCTACTAGCTGCACCTCAACTAGGGCTATGACTTCTTTCCCACCTTCTTTCTCCATGCTAGAATTTGGTCTAGTTTGTGCTTGCACAAGTCTTGTACATATTGTCATAAGTACAGTGTGTTTATATGTGTATATGCTCTGTTGTGTTTTAAAGCTAGTTTCCGTATAGCCATGCATTATGGTTTTATCACAGTTTCTTATTCTTTGTACCTTTGCCAGTTTTGAGTTTCTGTATTAATCACCATTTGCAGCAAATAGAAGGTTCTTTAATGAGTATTGAGAGTTATACTGTCTCTGAGTGTTATTGGGAGTCTGTTTAATACTATGGCCATTTATCAACATAATAGCACCCTGCTCTCCCTTATGGTCTATTTATGGCCACAGGTTCCTTTTTTTTCCCCCCTTTGGTTTTTCGAGACAGGGTCTCTCTGTTAGCCTTGGCTGCCCTGGATTCACTTTGTAGACCAGGCTGGCCTTGAACTTGCAGCGATCCACCTGCCTCTGCCTCCTGAGTGCTGGGATTAAAAGCATCACCACCACACCCATCTGGCCATAGATTCTTAATCAATAATGATGGTAGGTATGGGTTTCATCTTATGTAGCAGGACTTAAATCCAATTAGAAAGTGGCTGGTTATACCTACTACATTTTTTCTTCTCTCAAGATATTTAAGTGGGCATGTGTTGCCAGACGAATCAGTATTGTAACTCATAGGTTTCACATTCATGATTACTTGTCTCCTCTATTATTTCTAACATCTTCTAGCACTAAAAAGATAGTGAAAAGGAATAAAGCTTCCAGGTAAGTATCAACTTGATTTTTCTATGTTTTGTGTCTCCAATATCTGATGTCTTCAGCAATAGAGTCTTACCATCAAGTTCTGCAGGGTAACTGAGAATACTAGAAAGACTGTAATTTGGGGGCTTCTCTGGGACCTCATTGGCTAATAACTCTAAAACAGTTATTCTGTTCTTGGCACTGAGTTTTATATGTGTTATCCTATGATGTCTAGTGGGGACATTGTCAATGCATATATATCCTTCTCTGAATTCTCTTTACCATGATCTCCCTTCCTTTACATCAATTTAACCTTTTGTTCCACTGGTAAAATGCAAATTAAAACTGCTTTGTGATTTTATCTTCTAATCAGAATGAAAAAAAAAAAAGCTCTCAAATCTGAGAGCCTGTAAAGATTTCTCAAAATACATGAAAGTAGATCTACCACATGTTCCATATATACCAGTCTTGGTGACATACCCCAACATAGAGTTCACAGCGTTCACATCTGGGTAATGCACATCAATGTTCACTGTTCACTGATTGATTCTTCCATAATTCAGGATTGTGATCATTTGCTGCTTTAGCAGAAAATGGAGAAGCTAATTAATTTAAATTAAGTAAATATTTGTTATTTGCCACAATATTATCAACTTTGTTTCTCCAAACAAAATGCACCACTATATTTTTCTTGATTACTTGCCATATGTGTGTACATGTGTGTGTTTAGAGATTTAATTAAAGACTTCATTTTAACTACATTCCTGCTTTAATATTAATCAAGATTACATTCCTAACATATTCACTTCTTATTTTCATCTATTACTACTAATCTGTGAGTTTTTTGGAAGAGGGAAATGTGTACTTTTGCACAGATTCATTTGTAATATTTTTTCTATACTAAGAATACTTGTAAAAGACTTTGATATATAGTGAGTTCTTTACATACAATTGTTGAATGAAGAATATCATCATCATCAATGACATCAATGACTCTATCCTAATAAGATAGCTTTACAAGTGCTATATATGAGATTTCAGTAGCTCAGTATTTTTTTAAATGTTGGTAGTATATAAGAAATATTCTCTAGAGAAAGAGGTATCAGTGTCTCTACACACACCATAATTTGAGATTAGATGCATAGTGAGACAGACATATGAATGTGGTAGAAAGATTTTTTTATTTTTTACTTTTTATTCCACTTATTTTACTATATTTTAATTTTTATTTTAAATAGCTGTATATTCACAGGGAATTGCTGTGGCAGAACACAGATGACCTGTATACTCATAATGCAGGTTTCCCCCAAAGATTATTATGTAAGCAGCACTCTACTACAATATCAAAACTACGCAATTGACAATGATGTTTTCTTCCTTATATTCTCATATCATATTGTCTTATATGTAGGTTTGAATAACATACACACACACACACACACACACACACATATATATATATATATATATATATATATATATATATATATATCAGTATCTTTCTTTCCTTGCAGTTATTTGTTGCAACGATTTGGAAGAAAGGCAATGCATAATTATTTCTGTCCCATAACAGAATTTTTAAGGAGAGTATAATCACCTTTCCCTTAATTAACTACTTCTAATGCTACAGGATTTTTATGGGCTTTTGGAAATGGGCTATTTCCCTGAATCAGACAAGTGGTGGTCTAAATCATTTACACAATATTCAAAATAGAGTAATAATTCAGAAAGTCATCCTCCAGTTTTTCTTCCCTAAATTCAGTAGGGTCTTTCTCTACAACAAAATCAGATGAAAATTAAGTCCTCACTGTGTAAAAGAAATAGATTTTTATAAATCCTTATCTAGAGTGTGCTAAAAGCACTGTTCCATTTAGAGTAATAGTGTCTGCCTTCACACATCCTGGATTTCTCTGTGTGTTTTAAATATTTTTCTCCTTTTTTTATAATGGTCTCATTTGGGGACTAAAATGAAATATAGTTTGGGTAAACCTGGTGTGTACTTATTACTATTTTGGGCACATATAATTTTACTAAGGTTTGAAATTTTAGACATCCCCCCATCCCTGTATGCACACAAAATTGTTATTTACCTGAAAATGCTTGTGGATTTTCACCCCAAGTAGCTTATGTGTCCCTAAAGAAAATGTGAGCCAAATTTATCCTGCACAATGTTTACGGAGCTCTGGACAGCTGCTCTCTTTCAGAGACTAAAAACACCATGAAATTATGTCACCAAAAGGAGTTCAATTGCCAGTGGACCAGCTGCCGTTTTGTGTAGACAGATTTATCAAAGAGTTGAATGCTGAGAATAAACCTAAGTATAGGGACATTGTAATTATGAATTCCAAATGGAAGAATTCACATCCAAAGATATTATCACAAAAGAATGCATCTGAATCTGTATCCTCTGATCCCCTAAGATTAAATGTCCCTATAATCCAGATAGGCAATTTATCTGTAGTGTCAGCATTAAAAATATGTTGAGCATCCCTCGTTGTTTTTAAACCTAAATTGTGTAAGAGCACACACACACACACACACACACACACACACACACATACACACACACATATAAACACAAACATCTACATACATACAAACACATATCACATAACAAGGCACACATGCAAACACACACACACACACACAGAGAGAGAGAGAGAGAGAGAGAGAGAGAGAGAGAGAGAGAGAGAGAGAGAGAGAGAGAGAGAGAGAGAGAGAGAGATCCCATACAAATGCAAACTGGTAACCATAATATATAAGTGAAGGGTATGTAAAGTTAGAGATGGCTCAGAGATTAAGACCATTGACTGCACTTCCAGAGGTCATGAGTTCAATTCCCAGCAATCACATGGTAGTACTCAACCATCTACATAAGGTGATCTGATGGCCCTCTTCTGGCCTGAAGGTGTACATGCAGGCAGAGTAAAATGTTAAAAATATAAAACCCTGAGACCTGAGACGAAGAACCTCCAGTGACGACACTTAATTCAGTTTGTGTTGGCCATCTACTTATTGGCCTAGCTGGAAAAATAGTTTATATACCCAGTTAGACTCCATTAAAGAAAGCTAATTTTTCATTTATGAGCAATTATCAACTGAGGATAGCTTCTGGGTTAGGGATGGGGCTTACACCCACTTCCACTCTCAGCACTTGGACCCCAACAGGCTCAGACCTGTACAAGTCCTGTGCATATTGTCACAGTCTCTCAGACTCCATATGTGTACAGTTCTGTTGTTTTTAGAAAGTTTTTTTTTTCTTGGCATCCTCCATCCCATCTGGCTCTTACAGTCTTTCTGCCACCTCTTCCACAGGGGTTGCTAATCCCTGAAGGAAAGGAGATATCCCATTTATGATACAGTTTTCCAAGGTCTATCACTCTCACTCTGCACATTATCCAGCTGTGTATCTCTGTATTTTATCCCCTTTACTATAGTATAAGGCTTCTCTGAAGATTACTGAGAAAAACATTGATATATGTGTACAGAAGAATGTCATTAGGAGTCATTTTATTGCTATGTTCTTTTAGCAGAACAGTAATATTTCATTTTACCCCATTTCTATGGACAATATAGTCTCATATTTTTGACAACTCAATGTCAAGGATGGGTTCCATCACATGGAGTGGACCTTATAAATCCAATCAGATATTGGTCAGTTGTCACCACAAAATTTGTGCTACTATTGTACTTGCACACCTTGCAGGTAGACAACTATAAAAATAGAAGGGTTTATAGCATGATTAACATTTATCTTTTCCCTTTGGTTGCATACTTAATACATTATAATACCATAAACATTATTACTCCATAGGGTAGAAGACTCTAGGTAGGCACCAGTTCAATTTCTTTAAATTCAGTGAGCTGTGTAGGTATTTTCTTCATCAATAGAACCTTATCATTAGTTTGTGGGAAGTAAGAAATAGCCTTGGAAATAACCTGGATTGTGTGGGGAGTCCCATGGGGCTCCTTTGGCCAACAACTTCATTAGATGTAGCCCATTCCTGGAACTGAAGGCTTCATTTGATGATGAAAGATTTTCAATTGGATCTTGGTCTCCTCTGTTACTTGGGGATTCCATTTTGATCACCTTCATATATGTATATGATTTAGGAAGAATCTTTGACAGTATATCTCCATACAACTCCTCAACTTGCCCTTAGTTTTAACTGTCTGTCCCAGCACTCCTTCCCTCAACCCCTCTCTCACTTATTTCTCTCAGTACAGTTAACTCCCCAACCCATAACTATCTATTCTGTTTCTTCATCCTAAAAAGATCCATCCCTTCCCTCTGGCCCTTTATTCTGTACTGGATGGCATGTTTATATGGACTATAACATGCTTTTAAACATCCTAACATTTAACCTCTCTATATAAGCTAATGCATACTATATTTGCCTTTTGGAGTTAGTTGCCTCAATCAGGATGGCTCTTTCTAATTTCTCCCATTTACCTGTAATTTTCATGATTTCAGCTTTTTAACAGCTTAGTAACAACACAACTGTGTAGATGTAACCCTTTTTAAAACCCGTGTATTCATTTTCAAACATCTAAGCTATTCCTAATTTCTGAATATTATGGATAGCAGCTTTGAACATAACTGAGCAAGGGTTTCGATAGTAGGATACAGAGTCTTTTAGGTATTTCCTAGGAGTGGTATAGCAGGATTGTAAGGTATACCTATTCTATGGTTTCTGAGAACCTGATACCGATTTCTATAGTTCTGTATAAGTTTGCATTTCCATTAGCAATACATGAGTGTTGCCTTTATTCTACATCCTTGCAAACATGAATTGTCATTTGTTTTATTGATCTTTGCCATTCAGACTTGTGTAAGATGTAATCTCAAAGTAGGTTTGATTTGCATTTTCCTAATGACCAAGGATGTTCAGTGTTTGAGTGTTTCCCAGTCATTTGAGGTTCCACATTTGAGAATTCTGTTATGAGCTGGAGAGATGCCTCCGGTGTTAAAGGTTAAGCTCACAACAAAAAATGTAAGAGAATTCTGTTAGACCTGCACTCGTTTTTTAGCTTGTTTTTTATGCCTAGTTATTTTTCAGTACTTTATAAATTTTAGATAGTATGCTCTAGTGGATGCATAGCCTGTTATTTTGTCCAAATGAATTTGCTCTGCTGTACTCAGTTTTAATGTTTCATGAGGTCCCATGTATTAATTGTTAATCTTAGTGCTTGTGCTATCTGCATTTTGCTCATAAAGTCTTTTCCTGTGAAAATGAGTTCAATACATTTCACCGCTTTCTCTTCTCTCAGATTCAGTGTATCTGGCATTGTGCTGAAGTCTTTGATTCATTTGCAGATGGTATTTGTGCAGGATGGTAAGTATGGATCTATTTTCATTCTTTCATAATGGAGTTTTTCTTGTTTCCATTGATATTTTCTTGATTTTGTACAAGATATCCACATTTTATTTATACTATTTATCATATTTACATAAATATTTCAAAATTCTTGTCTAGCAACTACATCTGTTTATTCTTTATTATGTTTATTCATTTGCTATTCAGAAAGAAGTTATTTTGCTTATTTAGTTTGTATTGCAAAAATTCACAATAGATAGGGGAAACCAGGAAAAATAAATTTTGTGTCTGACAAAAGGTATATGGTTTTTTAAAAGGTTCATATGACTAATCTAGTCATAAAGAAGACTAAGGTTTTGTACATTGGATATCTTCTGGCATTATTTTATTTTGAGATTGAGGCTCTGGATTTTTTTATTTGTATACTTTTTCTCAAAGCCAGTGCACCTTCCCTAGCTTTGAGATGTCCCATATCTCTTCTCTGAGCAAGATTTTTTCTTCATAACTTTGTCATTTTCAAAGATAAGAAATGTGTTTATGCCCTGATGATTTTGCCAAACCCTGCTGCAGATCCAACTTTCATCCTTCCTGTGGACCCTTTCAGTACCCCCACCATCTAGCACATTTCAGGTCCTGCTTGTCAACTGCTAAAACATAGAAACCATTCTCTAATTGAAACTCAGTGTCCAGAGCCTCCTGAACATCAGCCCATCTCTTTTCCTCTCTGTTACCTACTCCATACAAGGCATCCAGGATCCTCCAGGATTCCCTGAGACTAATAGTGTCCAGCAAAAATTAGAGAACAGAAGACCCTCCCAACAAAGCCAAGACCAGATATTAAAACTTAGAATCATGCACATTCCAAGCCCAAATACATAAATATCAATTGCTGAATGAATATTAATACTTAATATGGAATTATAATTTAAGTATAATCTGTAGTCACTTCTGAACCAGCTATATACCCAAATAACCAGACAGAGAGACATGGATATATTTAATTAGCCTAGAGCCCAATAATTACTCCATCCTTATCCTCCAAACTAGTATAGTTTCTTCCCATTCAGATTTTCCCCATTATACTTGTCTTTTTACCCATATCCTAGGTCTGGTTCATTTCTTCCTGGTGTTTTCCTGTCCTCTCCATGTGAATCCCTCTTGTCCAGTGAGAGGAGAAGAAAGACTAGGAAGGACAAGAGGGATCCACATGGAGAGGACAGGAAAACACCAGGAAGAAATGAGTGAATTCATAGAATAAGAAATTTCACCTACCCTAAATAAAAGGGTACCTATCAGGGTAAAAGAAGCACATATAACACAAAATAGACTGGAGCAGAAAAGGAAGTCCACAGAACACATAATAATCAAAATGTTAAATGTACAGAGCAGAGAAATAGTACTAAAATCTGCAAGGAAAAAAGTACCAGTAACATATGAATGCAGAGCTATTACAAAAAAATAACCTTATGTTTCAATGGATATTATAAAAGCTAAAGTGTCTGTACAGATGATATGAAATATTTAAATCAAGTTAAATATATATATATCCTCACACACATCTCAATTATTCTTGATAAAATTCCTTTCAAGTGCACTCTTCAGTAATTATCCATAGTCTCTCTGCTATATAATAGCACATTAGCACTTCTTGATGTTACTTGACTACAATTTAGTAATCAACCTTTATCCATATCCTATATGCCTACCCTCCCTATCTTCTGTTAAACTTTATGTTTAGTATAATTTCTCTGGGAATCAACATTGTTACAGAATTGCTGTTTTTCTTGTGCCTGAGTAGTGTTTATTATATGTAGATATATATTATTCATTCGTTTGTAATCTGGATATTGAGAACAATACCATATATTGGTCTTTATGAATATTACTGTAGTCAACATAGGGAAGTAGATGTCTCTTTAGCATACTTACATTTTTCCTCTGGATATATATCTTACGATGGAACTGCTTAATCATATGGTAATTTTATTTATATTTTTGAGGTATTTCAAGCTATTTCCCACAACCATTATGCTAATCTTCAACAGTGTGCAAAATGAGTCCCTAACAGCAATTTTTGAGATTAAAATCTAAATAAAAAATGTGGTTTGAAAATCCAAATACTGTGAAGTATACATGACACATTTCAGCAAGCGATTTACTGTTCTTGTAGTTTTCTTCAAATTTGTCTGTGTTTTTGAAATTCTTTGAAAATAAAATAGAAAATAAAACTAAAATTTATCAAAAATGTTTCAATTTATTGCTATTCTTTTTAGGAGCATATCTAAATATGATTGTTAGCTTGATTCTGGTAATGATTCCACAATGTATACTTTATATAAAAACATGTTTTTCCCTTAAATATGTGTATATATATTACTTTTCTACTATTACCTCAATAAATTTAGGAAAAATAAGTACATAGAAAGGACCCTGGTTATATCAAAATTGAATTAATTACTAGATAAGTAAAACAAGTTTGTCTGACTTTGTAGAGTAATCCATATAATAGCTATGTAAAGTTTATCTTTAATAAATCTACTTAATTTTCAAAAGGAATTAGCATGCTCAAATTTATTAAATTAGAATTATAACAATATTAAATGACTAATGAACATCCTAAGTCTTTAAAATGTTATTATGACTAATGAACATCCTA
The DNA here is from genome assembly GCF_903995435.1 of Acomys russatus. Lineage (NCBI taxonomy): Eukaryota > Metazoa > Chordata > Mammalia > Rodentia > Muridae > Acomys > Acomys russatus. The sequence goes on along the minus strand of NC_067169.1, from coordinate 116,860,535 downwards.
AGTCTTTAAAATGTTATTGTTTACTAGCTGTTTTGTTCATCCTTTATTTTTTCCAGAATTTCATGCACATATATGTTCAGACCCTATAGAGCTACTCTTCAGAGAGGAGACCTCTAGGTCAATTCTTAATGGATCCCTCAAGTCCTATATCCAGATCATGTGGTACCTTCAGAAATAGTCTTGCCTTCAATTTATGTGAGGGCACAAATGTTAATGGCAATAGCCTGCAATGCTTAGGAAGTATCTAGGACTCAGTTGACTAATAACTTAAAGAAACTGTCCCATGAATAACACTGCAGTTCTTGTCACATAGTGCATGGCTCTTAGGGAAACATTATCACCTCAGGATGTACAACTTCATTTAAACTGAAAATATGTATACACATAAAATGATATTAATATTATATATTTGTTTTAAGAAAACAGTGCATAGATTATCTGTGGCTTTATGCAAACACTCTTCATGTTATTTATCCCTTCTTTCTATCCTTGGAGCATCTAATATTCAGGCTACCATACCAGAATATCTGACAAACTTTACTGTGAAGCAGGAATTTTGAAGAATTGGCCTACCTAGTCTCTGCAAAGGTAGACAGTCAATTTCCCAGTGTCATGCATATTCACAGTTTGGATAGTCAGTCTCCTACTAGCAATAGAGATGAGAACAAATTTTTTTTTTGTCCAGTGGCTATTTTACCACATTTGTTTCTTCTATGCCCATCTTCTTCATTGAGGTAGATTCGAGGTGCTGCCAGGAGCAGATGTGTCTCTCTGTAAGAAAAGCTCTGTATTATTAAATGTCATATTCTGTAGATCTCTGAAGTGTTTGAAGACCATCTATCTATTTACTATAGTGCATAATTATATCTATCTATCTATTTAAGTATATCTAAATAGACAAACACTGCTTGTTCTACCTATTTATTATCCGTTCAACCTTGAGAACATATACAAGAGGCTAAATAAAGCTTAATTCTGTAATTAACTAAACTATTATCTAACAAGACTACAAGTAAGATTTATAGGCGACTAACTACTCACTTGCATCTCCAACCATCCTAAACAGTTTTCAATAGTTAGTTTTCATACAATTAGAATTTTACATCACATTTTCAAATGAGTTGCATATGTACAAAATATTAAGCAAAAGTTGAACAAAATAATCTTAAATTTCTATCAATATACAATACCAATGTAAAACATTTGAGGCTAATAGATTCCATAATCTACCTTTCATCCTATAATTCTATATCCTCTCTTTTATTATTCCATTTTCCCTCCTTTCCTCTAACACTAGATAATATAGAAAAAATCAGAGGGAAAGAAGGATAGAGAGGAGATGGAAAGAAATACCTAAATCTAACCTTTACTAACTTGTAACCAACCCCTTATACAATAGCTAACATTGGTAATCCACTCAAAACAGCCACTCCATCTATTGGGGATGGGGGATCCTGTTATTAAAATTACTTCTTGCTTTTTGTGGGTAAAAACATCTTTTGAGTACCCTTAAAAATTAGGATACTGGCCAAGTGCTGGAAAAGCTAGCTGTATCTTTTTCTGTCCAGTCTTTGTGGGATCAATCACTTGGGCTAGTCCTTTTGAAATTGCTCTGCTTGCAGATTGTTGAGGAAGCAGTAGCTGATGCAGTCTGCTAGGCTGAATCACTTAAGCTACTTGCTTTGTCTTCATTATTATCTGGTCTTTTTCTCTGAATATGAGTAATATAATGGATAGTTTCTACTTCTGATCACCTGTTACAATGCATAAATAACAAAAAATCTGAGATATGAGTAAATTCATCAATTTCAATAAGAAAAACAATTCTTTCTGCATACTGCAAGTCAATAATTATGTTAAGGGATTCTAGAAAATCTAATAGTACCATAAGGATTGCATAAAATTGTGATTTTTGAACTGAGGTCTATGTGCTTTGGATCAGCTTGGTTATTTTATCTGACTTATAATCTGCTATTCCCATCCTGCATCAGTATGAAATGTTGGTGCTTCTGGAATTGGTGTTCTCTTTACCATATGTGGAAGAATCCAATTAGTTCTTTTTATAAACTGTATATGTTTGCTTTCTGGATATTTGTTATTAATTTCTCCCAAGTAGTTACTACAAACTCTTTGCCCATCTTCACTGATTACCCACAATGACATAATCTGTGCATTAATAAGAGGCACTACAATTTAAGCCAGGTCTGTTCCTAACAGTTGACACAGTTTTATTCTAGCTAGTATAATTAATGTAGATTTTTTCTATGTATGCCTTCAACTTTTTACTTTATGTGCTAAAAAAAATCCATTCTATAATACTATCTTCCCTTTGTATAATGAGCCCAGTTGGATAATTAGATGAAGGCAAAATAACCAAAATATAACCAAGTTTAGCATCAATTATATCCACTTATGCATCTTATAGTCAGTGTTCTGCCAAAACTGACTCTTTTCTTTAAAGATTTATTTATTATTTATACAGTATTCTGTCCATACATGTGCCTGCCCACCACAAGAATACATCAGATCTCATTACAGGTGGTTGTAAGCCACCATGTGGGTGCTGGGAATTGAACTCGGGACCTTCGGAAAAACAGATAGTGCTCCTAACCTCTGAGCCATCTCTCCAGCCCCAAAACTGACTCTTTTTTTCTGATTTAGCTGTTAGACATCTTTGACTGTTTCAATCTGAATCTCCTTATAATGTTTGAAACAAATCACTTAACTCATAAGTAGCTAATCAAGTTGTAGGCCTCAGCCATTTAATATCTCCCATTAATTTCTGAAAATCATTAAGAGTTTGCAACTGGTCTCTATGGATGTTTACCTTTTATGGTTGAATTTTTTCTTGAGTTATTTCATAGCCCAAATAGGTCATTAAATCTCCTCTTTGTATTTTTTCTGAAGCAATCTATAACCCCACAGTATGGCAGATTTATTTGTGTTTCCTTAAACATTTTCTCTAAAGTATCTTCATGATAATCAGCCAACAAAATATCATCCATGTAATGTAAATGATAGATTGAAGAAATTGTCTATGAATTATTTCTAGTAGTTGTCACATAAAGTATTGGCACAAAGTTAGACTACTTTACACTCATTGTGGAAGTACCTTCCAATGGTATCTCTTTATTGGACTATTGTTCAGAGTAGATATTGAAAAAGCAAAACTTTCCCTATCCTGCACATGGAAGGGTATTGTAAAAAAAAAACAAACAAACAAACAAAAAAAACACAATCTTTTAAGTCAATTACTATTATTGGCCATGACCTAGGTAACAAAAAAGTAAAGGAATTCCAGACTGTAAAGGTCCCACTGGTTTAATTACTCTAATCACTCTTCTTAAATCCATTACCATTCTCCATTTTCCTTATTTCTTTTTCTACAACAAACACAGGGGAATTCCATGGTATGGTAGACTCTTCTATATGTTGAGCCTGTAGCTGCTCTTGGACCAGTTGCTCAAGTGCCTGCAATTTTTGTTTTGTCATGGACCAGTGCTTTGCCACACAGGTCTGATAACCATTTTAGGGGTAAGGCTCTTGGTATGTCAGCAATGGCCCCTTTATACAATTGAAGCTTAATCGCTGTGATATCCTGTGTTTGGACAATGGTCATAGCTTGTGATTTTTCTTGATTACATGTATCACTACCTTCTGTGGGAACATGCACCATTAACTCCTAATTTCATCATTTTCTGTGCCTGGAACTGCAGGAATAATAATTTGAGTACCTCATTGTTATAAAAGATCCCCTCTTCATAAATTTGTAGGTATGTCAACCACACAGGGTCTCAACATCCCCATTTGCCCTTCTGGTACCACACATTTAATCCATCACACACTTTTTCTTTTTTGACATAATTACCAATTCCAATAAAATGTGTATAAATCTTTTGAGGTGGTGAATCCGGATTCCAAGACTTTTCAGAAAGGATAATGACATCTGTTTTTGTATCTACCAAGCCTTCTATTTCAACATCAATTATTTTACCCAAAATTCACCCCACCTACAAGATGTACAGGGATAAATGTATAACAGATATAACTGAGATTGAGGGAAAATCCAACCAATTCCTGGCCCAACCCAAAACCCACCCCAAGGGAGAGAAACAATCCTTGACATTACTAGTGATACTCTGCTATGCTTGCAGACAGTCAAGCAGAGTTGTCCTCTGAGAGGCTCCACCCAACAGTGCTCTGAAACAGATGCTCAGACTCACAACCAAACATTGGGTGATATGTGCAGAACCTTGTAGAAAAGTGAGGGGAAGGAGAATAGTACCTGGATGTGACAGGAGCCTCACAAGAGGACCAACAGAACCAACTAGCCAGGGCCCAGATTGACCTGCTGAGACTGAAGCAGCAACCAAGGACCTTGCATGTATTGGACCTAGGTTGCCTATACAGATATAGCAGAAGGCCAGCTCAGGATTCCTGTGGGTCTACTAGTAAAGGGAGAGGGGTCTCTCTCTGATATTGACACTTTTGCAAGCTTTTCAGTCACTTCCCCCTGGCAGGATTGCCTTACCAGACCACAGGAGAGGAGAACACACTCAGGCCTGATATGACTTGATGAGCCTGAACAGAGGGTATGAGACGGAGGGGTTTCCCTTTTTCTAAGGAATACTAGAGGGGATTGTGGGAGAGGGAGGGAGGGTGAGAATGGGAGGTGAGGAGGGATGGGACTAAGACCAGGATGCAAAGAAAATAAACAAATAATATTTTTAAAAATAATAAGTAAAGAAAGCAATAAATATGAACTTCCAGGGAACTTCCCTCCGTGTATTACTCCATGTTATCATCAGGTGGAAGACACAAAATATTCTGGACCCACTCCCAGGTTTCACTAGAAGCCATCTCCATGATCGCACTGTAGCCAGCTAATGAACAGATTCATATGGCATAGTTCTGCCTCCTCAATGATTTAGAAATTTGTACTCACAGCCTAAATAATATCTCCTGTTGCTCAGCTTTAGCAGACCAACATGAAAATAGACATATACCCCCAGAGCAACTCTCATTGCTCTGTTCCACATAACCCTCTGGTTGAAAGACTCAACATATCCATTACCACCTCCATCTCTAGAAGCTCTTCTGAATGCTCTGGAACTTTGTTCACTGTACTACTCTGTGGAGATATTTGGACTGTTATTGATGGAGCTAAAAGTGTATTAAACATAATATTCAACAGCCTAGCAACAGATGTGAAGGTCCTACCAAAGCAAACAAATAAACAAATAGATAAAAACATGCTGTACAAAACCCAAGACAATATGTCACTTCTAATATCAGGAATTCCATATAAATTGATACTTAGAACAATAATTCAGATGATATTCAAGTTGTAGAATTCAAAAGAATAGTTATAAATGTATTCCAATAATTCATAGAATTTTAATATACATGGATAAGAACCATGATAAACTTTGAAAATACAAAAATAAATGGTTCAAAATAAATAAAACATTAAAAAAGCTGAATGAAATGAAAAACAATTTAGAATACAAAGGTAGTTCAATAAGAGAAACAATAAATAAAAGCCCAAACTAAAATGAAGCTGAGGATGAAGACATTAATTAATAGAAGAAGAAAACAAGCTGGTTTAGCTATTCTAGTTTATAAAAAAAATTCTTCAAACGAAAACTAGTCAGAAGAAAATTTAAAAGTCACTTCATAGTCATTATGAGAACAAGCCATTAAAATACTATACAGCCAAGTTTACACAGAGAAACTCTGTCTTGAAAACCCAAAAAAGAAGAATATTATAATTCTAAATACCTGCACACCAAGTATAGATACACTCAAATTCATAATTCAAACAATAATACATAGAAAACCACAGAGATAATCCAACACAGTGATTGTGGGTTACTATAGCACTCCACTCTTATCTATGGAAAGGTCACTTAAGGAAAAATAATTTTTAAAATATTGAAGTTAAATTATATCATGAATCAAGTAGGTCATCAACACAATATTCTGCCTAAACACTAGGGAAGGTACATTTTTTTCTGAAACCTTGAAATTTTGTTCAAAATTGATTATATATGCTAATAAGAACACAAAAGTAGGCAGACAGTGGTGGCACATGCCTTTAATCCCAACACTCGTTAAGCAGAGGTAAGTGGATCGCTGTGAGTTTGAGGCTAGCCTAGTCTACAAAGAAGTCCAGGATAGCCAAGGCTACACAGAGAAACTCTGTCTCAAAAAAAAAATCAAAAAAAAAAATACAAAGTGTAGAAATTTCCTAAAGTATACACATGCACACATGTTAAAAGAGTTAAAATTGAGTCACCCCATAAATGGACAAAAATGCCATTACTATATAGCAAAATCTAAAATAAAAATAAAAATAAAAAGCTCAGTACTAAAAGGTGGTTAATTCTTTCTGAATTGCTTTCCAGTTAGATCCCCAAACATTAATAATTATCACCAATGCTCTTAGTTGCCCTTCAGAACATGACATTAAAACCATTTTGATGAAGACACCATATACTTCATATACTTGAGTAATAAAAAGTGGAGAAATCAAGATAGCACTTAGCAGTTTTATTTCTATTACACAGCTTTCATAGTGCTGGAAGGTGCTATACTTACTACCACAGAAGAAAAATAATCATCAATCTTATTTCTTCATAATAACAACTGGCATGGAAAGACATGTCCACTGATGCAATTTTGGCGTGGATACCATATACACATGGACATAACAAACACCTTTCTTATAGAATTTAAATCTTGATCCAGAAATGACACCGATACCTAACACTGTTAATGGTGCCAAAAACTTGTGTCTAAACATATTATAGATCCTAAAAGAAAATCTACCATGGTCTCTCTGTTAAATGTAGTATTAAATGCCCTCTTATATTCTTACTGTTTTACCCACAGATTAATAAATTTTGCAATCTTCTACAGAAAATGGTTTGTTTGTTTGTTTTGTTTTGTTTTTCTGTAGATGGCAATTGACATGGAGATTAAAAAAAAAACTGGTCAAAGTTAAAAAAATAAGAGACTGGAATGCTCAAACCTAAATTGGACAACTATAACATACACTTGCCTCTCAAGATACAGAGATCATTGTGGAAAGTGAGGTTATGAACGTCAGAAATAATAGATGAGTACAGAGAAAGAGTGTTTTCTGGACCCATTAAGCCTGCTGTATATAAAAATTCTCAGAAGCTGTGTAACATTGTGCACAAGCCCTGCATAAGATCAATATAGACATACTACCAGAACTGAGAAAAGAGATGGACATGGAGTTCCACCTCCAGATGAGAAAGTATTGGCAATTAACAGCTTCTGGGAGGAAGAGATCCACACTTTCTTGTGAAGTTTTTTGCAAGTATATGTGGGTGTTATGAATTGTACTTTATGGGGGGTGGAACCAAAACAATGGGACACAAAGTAGGGTGGATAATGAGGGGATAAATGTGGAAGAAGGATAAATATGATCAAAATACACTGTTTAAATTACCAAAGAACTAAAAAAAAAAGAAAAAAATTAAAATATGGAAAGTACACGCTCAAGATTTAAGAACACACTACTGATTATGGTCACTAAAGAGATCAAGAAGGAAATGTCTAAATTTTCTAGAATTTAATGAAAACTGAAACATAACATATGGCAGTCTATGGAATACACTAAAGGTAGTACTAAGAATAAAGTTAACCATACGATGTATTTACATAAAAATTGAGGGTTAAAATGAACAATTTCATGATGAGCCTGGGGTTTTGGAAAAACAAGAACATGCCAAATCACAAAATAGCAAATAAATATTAAAAAAATTAAAGCAAAATTAATGAGGCAGAAAGATAAATACAAAGAAAATTATAGGGGATCCAAGATGGCAGCAAGAAGTGTGGACCGTGTTTGGAGGCTCCAGTAAACAATTCAAGGAATTTCACAGATTTCTGAGCCAGGGAACACCGAGGTCCCCACACCACGGCAGCGGGAGTGTACCACGGTTCGGAGGGACCAGGGTGCGGAGGACCTGTGTGCCCCTGCACACGGGAGGAGCATGGATTTTCTCGGATCGGAGCAGCAGTGGCAGAGGCAGCAGCAGCAGCTGCACCAGTGGCACCAGCAGCACCAGTGGCAGTGGCTAAGGTTTACAGCTCATAGCCTTCCGGTGGTGGCTGGTGGCTGATCACCATGCTCTTAGGCTGCAATTCAATAACAACAGAAATAACAAAAAGCCTACACGGACGTGGAAACTAAACAACTCTCTGCTAAATGACACCTGGGTCAGGGAAGAAATAAAGAAATAAATCAAGGAGTTTCTGAAATTCAATGAAAATGAAGGAACAACATACCCAAATTTGTGGGATACATTGAAAGCAGTGCTAAGAGGAAAATTCATAGCACTAAGTGCCTTTAAAAAGAAATTGGAAACATCGCACATAAGCGACACAACTAGAAACCCTAGAAAAAAAAGAAGCAGAAACACCCAAGAGGAGTAGACGTCTGGAAATAATCAAACTCAGGGCTGAAATTACCAAATTAGAAACTAAGAATAACAGTCCAAAGAATCAACAAAACCAAGAGCTGGTTCTTTGAGAAAATCAACAAGATAGACAGACCGTTAGCCAAACTAACTAAAAGGCAGAGAGACAGTATTGAAATCAACAAAATCAGAAATGAAAAGAGAGACATAACAACAGACACTGAAGAAATTCAAAGAATCATAAGATCCTACTTTGAAGGCATATACGCCACAAAATTTGAAAATCTAAGGGAAATGGACGATTTTCTTGAACAATTTCACTTGCCAAAGTTGAATGAAGAACAGATAAACAAGCTAAATAGTCCCATTTCCCCTACAGAAATAGAAGCAATCATTGATGGTATCCCAACCAAAAAAAGCCCAGGGCCAGATGGTTTCAGTGCAGAATTCTACCAGACCTTTAAGGGCGAGCTAATACCGATACTCTTCAAGCTACTCCAAAAGATAGAAATGGATGGAAAATTACCAAATTCATTCTATGAGGCCATAGTCTCATTGATACCTAAACCTCACAAAGACTCAACAAAGAAAGAGAATTTCAGACCAATTTCTCTTATGAACATAGATGCAAAAATACTAAATAAAATACTTGCAAAACGAATACAGGAACACATCAAAGATATCATTCATCATGACCAAGTAGGCTTCATTCCAGGCATGCAGGGATGGTTTAATATACGGAAATCCATCAATGTAATCCACCATATAAACAAACTGAAAATAAAAAACCACATGATCATCTCCTTGGATGCAGAGAAAGCATTTGATAAAATTCAACACCCATTCATGTTTAAAGTTTTAGAGAGATCGGGGATACAAGGCACTTTCCTCAACATAATAAAGGCTATATACAGCAAGCCAATAGCCAAAATCAAAGTAAATGGTGAGATACTCAAGGAAATTCCTCTCAAATCGGGAACAAGGCAAGGCTGCCCACTCTCTCCATATCTCTTCAATAGAGTACTCGAAGTTCTAGCCAGAGCAATAAGACAACAAAAGGAGATCAAGGGTATCCAAATGGGAAAGGAGGAAGTCAAATTATCCCTATTTGCAGATGATATGATAGTGTACATAAGTGACCGTCAAAATTCCACCAGAGAACTCCTACAGCTGATAAACACCTTCAGCAAATTGGCTGGATACAAAATTAACTCAAAAAGTCTGTAGCCTTCCTATACACAAATGACAAGCTTGCAAAGAAAGAAATTAGGAAAACCACACCCTTCATATTAGCCACAAGCAATATAAAATATCTAGGAGTTGCTCTAATTAAGCAAGTAAGGACTTGTATGAAAAAAATTTCAAAACTCTGAAGAAAGAGATTGAAGATAACCTGAGAAGATGGAATGATCTTCCTTGCTCATGGATCGGGAGAATTATCATAGTAAAAATGGCCATCCTGCCAAAAGCAATCTACAGATTCAATGCAATCCTTATCAAAATAACTACACAATTTTTTAAAGACATTGAAAGTTCAATTCTGAACTTCATATGGAAAAACAAAAAACACAGAATAGCTAAAACAATCTTGTACAATAAAAGGTGCTCTGGAGGAATCTCCGTACCTGATCTCAAACTGTACTATAAAGCAATAGTAATTAAAACAGCATGGTACTGGCATAGCAACAGGCTGGTTGATCAGTGGAATTGAATCAAAGACTCAGATATGAATCCACACACATGGTCAATTGATTTTTGACAAAGAAGCCAAATCCATTCAATGGAAAAAGGATAGCATCTTCAACAAATGGTGCTGGTCTAAATGGAGGTCTATGTGTAAAAAAATGCAACTGGACACATATTTGTCACCTTGCACAAAACTCAAATCCAAGTGGATTAAAGAGCTCAACATAAAACCAGAGACACTAAGTCACTTAGAAGAAAAAGTGGGGAAGAGCCTGGAACATATTGGCACAGGAGACAACTTCCTGAACAGAACACCAATGGCCCAGGCCTTAATGTCAACCATTAATAAATGGGACCTCATGAGGCTGAGAAGCTTCTGTAAGGCAGGAGACACTGTCAAGAGAAGAAAGCGACAACCTACAGACTGGAAAACGATCTTCACCAACCCTACATCTGACAAAGGTCTAGTATCCAAAATATATAAAGAACTCAAGAAATTAAACACCACCAAACCAAATAACCCAATTGAGAAATGGGTTTTGGAACTAAACAGAGAATTCTCAACAGAGGAATATCAAATGGCTGAGAAGCACTTAAAGAAATGCTCAACCTCCTTAGTCATCAGGGAAATGCAAATCAAAACAACTCTGAGATTCCATCTTACACCCATCAGAATTGCTAAGATCAAAAATTCAAGTGGGACAGAGGGGAGGACGTGTTATTGGGACTCTAGATGAAAGAAGCATGGGAGAATAACAATGTAGAATGATCCAGAGCGTCCTAGAAACCTACAAGTAGCACATTATGATAGGCAGATTTGGGCCCAGCGATCCCACTCAAACTAAGGCACCAGCCAAGGACAATACAGGCGGTAAACTTTAAACCCCTACCGAGATCTAGCCAATGGTCAGAATATTCTCCACAGTTGAGTGGAGAGTGGGATGTGACTTTCTCACGTACTCTGGTGCCTCACATTTGACCATGTCCCCTGGAGGGGGAGACCTGGTGGCACTCAGAGGAAGGACAGCAGGTTGCCAAGAAGAGACTTGATACCCTATGAGCATATACAGGGGGAGGTAATCCCCCTCAGGAATAGTCATAGGGGAGGGGAATAATGGGAAAATGGGAGGGAGGGAAGAATGGGAGGATACAAGGGATGGGATAACCATTGAGATATAACAAGAATAAATTAATAAAAAAATTTAAAAAAAAAGAAAATTATAAAACAAAGGTCTATTGCTATGAAAAGATAAACAAGATTGACAAGCCGTAGGCAAATTAATGAAAAGAAGGGAGAAAATGTCAAAATTAATAAAATTAAAGATTAAAATGCATCTATTATTATCATACAAATGAAATACAGAATCATGAATATAATAAACCTACATTCTGGTAAATTGAAAAAATGTTAGAAATGGATGAATTTTTGGATGCACACAATCTTCCAAAATTAGGTCAATGTGAAATAGCTATTTTTACCGTATCTGTAAGTAGTAAAGAAATTAAAGCAGTAATAAAACATTTCTGAACTTAAAAAAAATTCAGGTTGGGCGTGGTGGCGCATGCCTTTAATCCCAGCACTTGGGAGGCAGAGGCAGGCGGATCGCTGTAATTTCGAGGCCAGCCTGGTCTACAAAGTGAGTCCAGGATGGCCAAGGCTACACAGAGAAACCCTGTCTCGAAAAACCAGAAAAAAAATATTCAGGACTTTATAGATTCACTGAAGACTTCTCCTAGACTTCCAAATATCAACTATGTCCTATGATAATCAGAATATTTCATAAAAGTATAAAAAGAAGGCATGTTCTCAAACTTTTTCTATGAAACTAGTATCATCTTGGTACCCAAATCAAGCAAAGACACACAAAAAATGAGAAAAGGAGATGGCAGACAGACAGACAGACAGACACACAGAGAGAAATAAAAGAAAAAGCAAGGAAGGAACACCTACTCACATAATTAGCATGCATGTAAAAATTCTCAATAAAATACAAATTTAATTCAAGATCATATCCAAAGGATCAGTAATCATGACAAAGTTGACATGGTCTTGATATTAACAATGCAGGATTTGTTCAACATACATAAATAAGAGAATGAAGGTCCTCACATATATATACTCAAAGACAGAAATCACAGTAGAGAAAAGATAGTATATTCAACAAACAGTGCAGAGGAAACTAGGAACCAACATGTAGAATAAAGAAACTAGATCCTCATCACTCACCTTCCACAAAATTTAACTCTAAATTGATCAAGGACTTCAGTGTAAAATCTATACCCTGAAACTTCCAGAGGCACTGTTGAGGACATTTGGTTAATACTATACTCATTTTGGAAATAATATCAACAACTGACAAATAGGATCTCATGAATCTAAATAATTTCTGAACAACAACAACAACAAAACCTGTCAATTGAAAAGAAGTATTGCATAGAATGGAAGAAAATATTTTTAGACATATTTATGATAGAAGATTAATGATTAGAGGATATAAGGAACTTGAAAACCCTAAACATCAAGAAAACAAAACCTAATTTTAAATGTCCAATTGTATTAAATAGAAATCTCAAAAGAAGAAATACAAATGAATAGTAAACACTTTAAAATTGTTTAATGTCCTTGGCTATCATGATAATGAGGATTAAAGCTACCTTAAGGCTGTATCTCATCCCCCAAAAAATGATCATCATTAAAAATCCAAATAATAACTATAAATATTGCATCGATATTGAGAAAAATACATTTTTCCTGTGTTGGTGGCTGTATAAGTGAGTCCAATTTTGGAACTAGTCTGGAATCTTCTCAAAACAGTAAATTAGAACTACTATATGATACAGCTACACAAATCTTGGGCATATTCTCAAAGAGCTCTGTATCCTTCAGGAGATATTTGCTCATCCATGTTCATTGCTACTATATTCACAATAGCCAGAAAATAGAATCAATCTAGATGTCTATAAACTGATGACTTGGTGATGAAAATATAGTACACATACATAATATAATTTAATTCAGCTGTAAAGTAAAATGAACTTTCCAAGTGAATAGTGAAAAACATTTTAAAATATGCTGAAAGAGGCAGCCCAAACTTTGAAAGACAGATATCTCATGTTCTATAGCCATGTATATCCTAGTGTCAACTGGACTCTTTGGTTTTGTGTGTTTACCTTAGAATGGCCTATATGATGCAGGAAACTAGAACGTAAACATCTGAGAGCAGGGACCTTTTAATTGGTGGAAGGTATAAAACATAATTAAAATGAAAGGATGGAGGCAAAGTACCAGGGGCAGAAAGAGTTAAACAGGAAAGAGATTTGGGGAAACACCAGTCATGGGTCTGGTATTTGTGAGAAGGATGCCTGACCAATGAAGCAGTTTATGGGCAAGTCATATGGAAACCTATTACATTCTAGTTCAGTTAAAATATAAGAATAATCGGGAAAATAAAATCCTCATAAATTTAGAGGATTAACAGCAAAATTGGATTACATTTCCTCTGTACTGCAAGTTCAAAAAGTTATATTTGACTGATAAGTTTGGTAGGAGTGTCACATTCCATCTGCATTCAGTTCTGTAGCCAATTTCCAGCTTCAGGAAGTCATAAAATATGAAACATGAAGTAGTTAGTATGCTCAATTGTCCATTTGAGTCTTCTGCTAGTAGAAAAAGATTTGGTGTGTGATGAAAATGCAATCTGTCCTGCACAATTACAAGCTGCTTTTGAATTTCCTTATTCAGCTATTTTAAATTTTACATGGGTTATGGTCTAAATCTTTTTTTTTTTTTTTTACATTTTTACTAAGAAAACATTTGTATGACCATTGCTCACAGTGTGAAATAGAAGTTTCTTTTTTGTATTTGGTTTATATTTCTTTTAGGGTATCTCTTACCCTAACAATTTGATTAATTTGTAGATTTTAGTGATGAATACCTGCTAATTTTTCCTAGCTAAAGCAATCACTGCTTCATGGTTTTATTTTGGACTCCTAAAACTAAATATCTCAGATGATATCTAGTCAGGCCACAATTTCTACCTATTCATGCAGCATATAATATGCAGGTAGTTTGTCATTTGGGAAACATTAAATTCCTCTTCATATTTAGTATCTAAATTCCCTAATTTTATACAATTTAATAGATTAGCATCAAACATTCATTTTCATATATATTAAATATGCCTTTATATAGATCCAGATGAAGTGACTGAGGAACACTTCAAGACTACCCTAAGGTATATGGGTACTCGGGGTACAAACATGAATCAATACAATTCCTGCCTTCAAATAGTTTCCATCCAATTGTGGTGATACTGACATATAGGCATATCATGATAAATGCATGGTCCACTGTCTGTGATCAAAATTTCTTGACCATGTCCCTTGGGGATAAACTGTGATTATTCAGTACTTTCTGATGATAAGATCTTATCTGATAAAAACATACTAAGCATTCTAATCTAATAACAGGAATGAGAATGATACACTAATGAGAAACAAAGCAGTACTCCATTTTATGAAAATTAGGGTTAATAAAGTAATATTTGGAGATTTCTTTCTTTAAATGAATTTTTGTTAGCATCGAAAGTGTTGTAGAAACTTCCTAAATATTTTGCTTGTATATTGTGGATACTGATTTTGTGTTTTTTATTGTGTGTGTGTGTTTCTTAAGTATTTGTTTCTTTGTTTATTCTAGTTTGAGAGGTTTTATTGTGTGCTTATTTGTTTTCTAAAGAGAAAGAGAATAAAAAGATATGCAGTTTGGTAGATGGAATGGTGGGGGAGGGGAAATTGTGATCAGAATACGGCATATAATTTTATTTTTTCAATAAGAACATCTCCTAAAGATATTTCTAGCTTAACACAAACCTGAATCAAGGTCTACATGGGATGCCAGAGTAAAGGAGAAGTGCAACACTGGCTTGGGAACTTGCTACTTCATTAAATTTTATAGATACTTTATATTTGAATTTTGTACTTGAACTATCCATGTGTTGGATCTCTCGATATGAGAACTACCTTGGAACACAATTTTATCTTTATATGGTAAATTCTAAGTTTAGTCTAGTAGTGAGTTCCTTTGTGTTAGTCTTTCTATCCATCCACATATCTACCCACCTGTTCATTAATTTATTATTTCCCTGGGTTCTATTTAGTTAATTCCTAATGCAGCTCAGGAACAAAAAGGCTTAGTCTCGTAAATATACAAATATTTTTAAAAGATGTTGGATATATTCTTAACAGAACTTCTACGAATGAGACAGAATGGAATAGCAAAATTCACCATTGTCATACTTAATTGTAATAGAGACAGCATACAGGTAAGCAATTATACTTTCATGTGGTAAGTCCTTGGTAAGCATAGTGCATAACATTAGAGAGGCAGATTATCTACCTAAGGCTTTTTAGCAAAAAGATGAATAGAAGTTATAAGTTATCCATAGAGGCATAAATAATTTAAGAAATAGGAGAAATTTACAAATACATAGCATTAAAAGACAATGACATATTAGAGACATAAAAGTTGACCACCGGAAAAAAGGTTGATATCTTATACCTTTTAGAGTTTGAGATTAACTAAGCAGATGCCATGAGTTTTTATCTACGTTAATAACCTTAGACAGTAGATGTTCTTGTACTCAATTACTTAAATCTGTTTAAACAGGTACTATTTTTACATTAACTTATATTTGGGGTTTATCAAATATCTGTAGTCAACTAATGCTGACAATTGTCACTTTGTCCTAAGTGAAAATTAATGATAGAAGAATAACCACTTTAATTTGAAATTGATAACTATTACAAAATAAACCTAATCCATATCTGGGGCATGTTTTCATTCTTTGTCAAAATGTTACTAATATTTGCAGATTATTAGTTGTTGATAAGCCCACTGAAGATTGCACAGCTTTATTCCTAGTCTAAACTACTGACTCAAAGCAGACCTATCTTCAAACATTCTTCAAAAATGATATTTTTTTCTTAAAAGAATAAACATATTTTAAATTTCCTAAAGGAACTTCGTGGCTGATCGATGTATAAATTATGAAATAGGAGTCATGGGTATTCAAAAATCTCATGAATGGCAAAGTACAAGCAGAGTTCTTATCCTAGAAACTCATTCAACAGTAAAAAGAATCTCCAAAAATAACCCAGGTCTATGAAATACACATATCAAAGGCAAGTAAATTCATATAAACAATTAGATAGTTGTTGGCATTGATATTTCTAACTTGGCAGAAAATTTGACATTCAGAGCATAAAACTGTAGTCAATAGACCTCAAATATTGAGTTGAGCACAGGCCAAGATCCTAACTAAAGAGTAAGACCCAAACAAACAGAATTATAAAGAGTGAGATAAAGTTTGGAATAAAATGGTTGCTAAGAACAGTGGTGTCTTAAGTATGTATGTTCAGCATGGGCAACAAGAAAAGTGGATTCAAACTTTACTTCTCATTAAAGTACACTAAAGAAGATATTCAGAAGTAGAAAATAAGCATGAAGTAACTTTTTCCAAGAATTCCTAATTTATGATTCTTATTTAGTGTGTTCATAAATTATTTTTATTTTTAAAAATATAATTTTCATTTCTCTACTTTCTTTCCTTCTTACACATCTTCCTATATACACTTTATTGCTCTCTTTCAAATTCATGGCCAATTTTTTTATTAATTGCTGATATATATACATATATGTGGATACACATATATGAAACACATGTATATATACATATATATGATACTGCACACATACATGTACATATATACATATATATGTGTGTATATATATATATATATATATATATATCAGAGAAAAAGAATCACACACTGTAGGTATGTACAGAGCTTTTAATATATGCTTTCACAAACTAAGATGGATACAACATCATAAAGTTATATAATCTCATGGGACTAATGCTATATACAACAGATTCACATGAGCATCTACAAATAAAAAGAAAGTTTTATTTTAAGAAATTGATTTTTTCTAGACACATTGACCACTGTGTAAAAAGTTGTTCAGTTTTTATAAGTTTGTAGGATTTTTTTCTGTTTCTGTTGTTGTGAAGTCCACAGTTGTTTGGTAAGATACAGGTGGTTGTATCATTATCTGCTGTGAATTGCTTTATGAATGAGTATATGATCAGTGTTGAAGAAGTTTCCATGAGGTGCTAAGAATAAGTTATATATTGCTGTGTTTGCGTAAAAGGTTCTGTAAATATCTGTTAGTTCCATTTGAGTAATAACGTCTGTTAGTTGATTATTTCTCTGTTTAGTGTCTATCTGCATGACAGGCCTAGATTAGATTGTTAGAAGGCTAGAAGCTTCCAGGACTAAGACTACATTAATAGACAGAGAAAGCAAGCCTCAGAGATGACAGTTATATCAGGAGAATAAAAGTTAACATTTACAATAAGTAAAAAAAAAAAAAAAGTGTATTTCAAAAATAATTGATAAAGGGAAATAACAGCATATTTTCCAAGTGTTTTTTTGGGGGGTGGAGTATGAGGAATGGATATTAACATCTCAAATCCAGTGCCTATTATCCTATATCTCATATTAATTTAAAATGACTCTTCAGCAAGCAAAGAATTAGTCTAAGTTTATATGTAAAATGTGAAGCAGAAGAAATCATTTGAGCATATACCAAAAAGGGAGCAAAACACACTAACTTATTTTAAATCCGTATTAATATTCTTTATAAAAACCATTCATTGCAGCTGTCAAGTAAAAATAAAAGCTGAAGAAAGTTGCAAGGCTTATATTTATATTTGTATATAGTCACATTTACATATCTTAACTATTTTATGATTAAGCTAGGAAATAGATACAATTAATATGCATAAATTAATTTTGCAACCAACCTATTATACACTACTATTTCTATGTATAGTAAGCACACACCTATAAGAGAATTGATGAAAATAAATAAAAATTTACCAAAAGCAGAAAATTCAGCTCTGTTTTTGAATTTGTCTTTCAAATATATCCAGAGTACAATCAGTTGTCATGGATTTTTCATGATGCTATAACCATCTGTTATACTCTGCATTTCCAGAGCAAAACATCAGCTCATGTTTGCCTATTTTAATTATTGCATTCATTGTCCACGCATCTAGGCTCTCATTATTCTTAATCTACTGGCTATAGTCTTTCCAGTTTTATATTTAAGATTCACTGATGATGACACTCCTAAATATGAAAGCACATTTCTTGCTATTTTGCCCAAATTTTCTCACTGACACTACTCAGAAGCCTCCTTTACTGATTTCTGGCATTCTCTAGTTTTTAACATTAATTATTCTTTCTAATTGATCTTTTCCTTATTTGTTATTATGGATGATAATCAAAATACTGCTTATCCTTCAAGGCTACTTCCAAAATAATCACATTTGTCTTTTACAAGGAGCTTTATAACGAAATTGACCTTGTACTAATTATAAAAATGATGTTTGGACCTGTTTAGTATAAGCACATGAACATATTCCCTTGGCTATAAGCAGATTTTAAACTTAGGGCAAGTTTGCGCAAATTATATAGACCATAAATTGTATTAACACAGAATAGTGATGTAATAGCTATCAAGAGAAAAGTCATCCATAATCTCCCTTGTACTATTAGAGATTATTCTTTCTATTTCTGTCCAATTTCAAACTTCCAGAGAGCCTAGATCACTGCATAGCCCTTGTTGTTTCTTTAAGAGCATAAAATATGACATTTTTCTTTGAACATGCTATGTTGGGCCCAGGTAACTATAATAGTCAGACACAAGTAGGTCACATAGTGCTAAGACTAACATAGCTATTCCTTTTGGATAGAAACATTTTTGTAATGATTTGTTTCGGTTGCTACTCAATATTCCTGAGCTATATTATTGTGGTCACAGACATACTGAGGATAATATTATAATTATAATTGTTAAAGGTCACTAATGGGGACATTTTCACTTAATTTTTTTACAATTATCTAGTAAAGTGAGACCCCTATATACAGCATGAAACAGGCAGGAACACTGACTACCATCCAGAACAATATATTGAAAAAAGTCACAGCAGGGATGTGTTGATTAATTTATTTTGTCCTGATTTGGCTCCAACTAATGATTTACAGTCCCACAATGTCTAGAGGAATAGAGATGTATGCATTTGTTTATTAACTTATTACTCTTCTCTTGAGATCAGAACTAAAACATAACTGAAAATATTAAACAGGAACGATGAGATTTAGTTAAGTAGAAATGTAGTACATAGAAGCATCTTGTATCACTGTAACTTATTTACTGTGTTTTTTCTTTTTCTTCCTTCCTCCTTCTTTCCTTTATTTCTTCTTACTTTCTTTGGCAAAAAGCACATTGATAAAATTACTTTAGGCATCCTCAATTTTATGCTGTTGTAGCTTTCCTTTTCAAATGGGTAAGCATCTGTAAGGTTTATATTGACAATTTGAAAACCTATAAAAAGCTATTTTAACCTGGTGATAGTAAGATAACAATAATGACCAAATACATAGAGTGAAGATATCCGTCCACATCAGAGAAGATTTCTACATTTGAATTTTTATCTCTGCTGCCTTATGCAACACAGAAATTTCTTAGCTTTATTCAGGAATGAACCTTATCATCCTGTATAAAATTATTTATTTTGTTGTAATAGCCTTCATAAAATCACACTGGATAGATTTAGGACTCCTGAGAAGACATGAGACTTAGATTTTCAAAGCTAGAAGAAACCCAGGTATAATTTTACCAATTTCTATTTCACATTTCATGAGTGTAAGAAGCTCAGAGTGGTAAAAAAAAAAGATTATGCTGATTTGCCTGAGTATATTGCAAACAGAATCAAAGATCAAGTTGATGACATTAAGGCCAGCACTGACTCTAATTAAGCATTCTGCAGAGAACAAACTTTATACCTAAAGGATTTAGAGATCATTATTTAAATAAACAAAATAAAATAAAGGGTAATCTATTTGATAGTTTTTCTAAGGGGCTTCATTTTTCTCCATGAATATATCATTTTCTTCAGCTTGGCCTCTAATATTCTTATAATAAATCTAAGAGTTGATGTTGCTTGTGAAGGTAAACACCTTAAAGGCAACAACAACAACAACAAAAGAAATCAGCACATATTAAGTCTATAATGCGTACTTTGAGAATGAACTTTTAAATCATCTTATAAGCCCTTTACAGGCCAAATAAACTCTAGTATAACTGCAGAAAAACCTCTGCGACATATAGAAAAATAGTTTCTAATTCTAGTAAGATCTTTTATCTTGTAAATTTTGTTTTAAAAAGTTCTGTAAACTATACTCCATTTTCCTGATACTATAATTTAAATCAAACAACTTTTATACTTGCAAGCAATTGCCTCATAAAACGCATATACCAAGCTTCCCTCCCTATCCCAACACAAATACCTCTCTGACATATATCACTGAGGGATGTTTCTGAGTGTCAAAGCAGTTTCCCAGATGATAGTGGACCTCTCTAGTGAAAATGAGAATAGGTGTTTTTCTTGAGAAATCCTGGCACCTAAAGGATAGATAAGCCTCAATAATGCTTACATTTTACCAGGATTTTTAATATATGCATAGATATTTCCAGACTGTATGATACATACATACCCTGGGTAGGTATCTTAGAGTCAAATATATATTATAATAATAATGTCATGCTTCTTCAGACTTTTGCCATAATAGTAGTTTATTATAAGCATATTATCTTTCAAGACCTTAAGACATATTTTCACACCAATTTATATGATCAAATCACCCTAAGTTAAAGTAAGAAAAGCTTGTCTGATTCTTTCTGCTTTTATATAAAGAACTTAGGTTTGGAGATATATAACAGATTTCCAGGGGCAAGAAAAGAAATGAAACTAAAATTGTGTTCTAAGACTATGATCTTTTTTGAAAATTATGAATGAGTACAGTCTTAGAAGATAAACATATTTGATAAATTATGATATCAGATTAATAAAAACACATATTTATTATTTATATTAATTATTCTCCTAATGGTGTTTCCATACCACTGCGTCGTGTCCAATATTATCACAGTTAGGTCACAGAGAGCTTTCCCATTGTATATAATGTTGATACTGTTATTCATATTTTCTTTACCATAGCCCATGTCAACTTGAACATCATCTTTTCTCAGCTTGTCTCCTAATAGATAGCTATGAGTAACTCTTTCTTCTTCCTTTGTTGTACTCAACCATTCAAAATGCCGGGCTGGAGAGATGGCTCAGCAGTTAAGAGAGGCTGTTCTTCCAGAGGTCCTGAGTTCAATTCCCAGCAACCACATGGTGGCTCACAACCATCTATAATGAAATCTAATGCCCTTTTCTGTCATCCAGGTGTATATTTAGAACATAAATAAATAAATAAATAAATCTTGAAAAAAGTCTTGAAGATTCTGGTTTTTCAATATAAAATTATTCAGTTTATTTCATTCATCCTAATATGTATTGATGTAATTCATCTCTTAATCATCTTTCATAAAACACAGTAAATAGATCCTCAGCTGGTGTTTGGGTCTTCTCATTGCCACCTCACCAACTGGCTTTTAATTGGCTGGTAGAGTATATGTACTGCACTGAGACTTGCAAGCATATTTATACACACACACACACATACACACACACCCCACTCAAGTATTTTAGATTACTGTTCTGGTTTGAAAGTGTCCTCCCAAGACACATTAGTTAAACAGTTAGGTAGTTGCAAAGACAAAAGAAAGTTAGGTTATTAGATAGATGCTTTTGAAGGGGAAACTGGGACATGGGCTTTTTTCTTTCTTCCTCTGTTTTCAAAACAACATGGTCTGAACACCTTTGCATTACCTGTATTTTCTGCCACATTGGCCTCATCTAGCCTCAAAACAACAGAGCCAACTGATCACGAGATAAAACCTCAGAAATCATGAACCAACATACACCTTTCATCCCTTAAATTTTATTTATCTCATGTTTGATGTAGTCATAGAAAACTTAGACATCCCAGGGACAAATCACAAATTCCTTGACATAAACAAAACAAGCTTTTCACATTTTGAGCTAGTATAGCTTTCAGTAATTTCCTATGTAAATTTATTCACATTCTGGCAGAACATAGGGATAAGAATATGAATTTTAAGATTTCTGTTCAGTTCTGACATTCCATGCTTCTGTAATTTGCTAAAGAAAATGGTGCTTAAGATACATGGCAAAACAAAACAACCTCTTTTTTAGCTTTCAGAAATATGTGTGTGTCATGGTAGAGAGAATTTTAAGTACAAATGGAAGAAATACTACCAGTAAAGAGAGAAGGCAAGCTATGCATCTACAGAGAACAAACTGTTTCAAGCCAAACTTTTTGTACTCTAAGCTGTAAGCTCCAAATCAGCAATAATATGATTTCTTATTGAGGAGGACAGCACATTCAAAGCCATTAAGCTGGGTGATCTAAAGGGATGTATTGAGAGGAGAAGCTATTACTGCATTAAAAATTAATTAGTTGTGGTAGGAAAGAAAAAGACTTAGTCACAGTACATATGCAGAAAAAAGTTTGGGAAAGCTATTAACTAACTGATGGGCTTTAGTGGAAGAGACAGGAGCCTCCCATATTCTTCTGTCCTTGCCATTCTTGTCACAGCAGCTCCCAGAAGCTCTTTTCAAATGACATTTTCCTAAGGATAGCTTTCAGTGGGTCTGAATTAGATGTCTTTGAAATAATGATTGAATGAGATCTATTTTGTGGCTAATGTGATTGGATTGGCCAGATAAAAACTGATGACTACTTCAGATTATTCAGCTTTTCAGTAGATTCTGTGACCACATGTAGACACAGTAGGCCAGTGTAACTGATCAAACTGGAAGCTTTTCTAAATTACAGTCTAATTCTTCTAGTCTTTGGTTTCTCTGGGCCTTTTCTTTCAAAGGCATCCTTGAGCCTTCAACTCTTTGGGCACACTGCCAGACTGAAGTAGGCATTGTAACCAAGCTCTGAGAACTCTGGGAATCTCTTGTGTTTTATGCACAGAGAAATCCACAAACATTTTCCCAAGCTTATGTATCATTCACAGAGAAACAACAAAAGCTAGAACACAATTAAAGATCTAAAAAAAAAAAAAGCTCATTCAAAATAGCAAAACATTTGGTGGGTGGGAAATCTATGTGCAACAAGAAGGGAAATGTAGATGTTTTGAAACAAACATTTTAGTGAAGAAAATTTTAAACATTTTGATTTTTTGGAGTAGAGCATTTACAGCTCTACTCAACAAAGGTTCAATTGCAGTTTTTAGGTTTAGGGTTTTCTTCTACTGCAGGAATTTACCAATGTTGACAGTTTGTGAAAATTACTTGCTCTTAGTTGTATTTTAAAATGATTTCCCAAAGGTAATTTTATAAACACAAATTTTAAGTACAATTTGACATTCCAATTAAGAAACTGCTTCAGAATATGATTTAATAACAATTAAAGAAACGAGATTCAACAAGTTAACTCACAAGTCACTATTTTCTGATTCTTATTGCTCAAATATTAGCCTGAGTTAAATACTTATCATTTTACCCATAGATCAGTAAATATTTTAACCTGCATCAGAAAGTCTTGTTTCTGAAATACACGTGAATCAACACAGAGACCCACAATTGGTCAAGGTGAAGAAAATTAAAGATTTTGTAGTGCTCACCCTTAAATGGGATATCTATGACAGACAGCCTCCTCCCTCTAAAGCTCAGGGATAATTCTAGACGAGAATATGGAAAGGTTTTATGAATAAGAAGTAGTGGAAGACAATAGTGTAACACTGTTTTCAAGACCTGTCAGGATTTGCACACATATACTTCCAAGGGTTATGGCTACATACATAAGACCAGTACAAGTTCAACCCAGAATATTTCCAGCATAGATGGACGAGATAGTCCTAACGTTCCGAAGTCCCCATCATAGCTAAAGAGATATTTTTAGTGATGACTGCTGTTGGAGGAAGAGTCTGTTTTTTTCAGTGGTACAGTTCTTCAGAGGCTGCTCATGCTCCTGGAGATTGTGCTGTATTAACACACATTATTTGGGCAGGATTATTTGGGCAGGCTGACTGGGATTAAAAACAAACATATGAAATTGAGAGGAAAAAGTGTTGGTAAAGCTGTGTGTGAAACTGAAAGGGATGATAGGAATGGATCGATCAAAACACATTACATGTGTTTGACAAATTTATAAAAATGTAAAAATTAGTCATGTATTGTTCGCTACCAATAGAGACAGATATTAGGCCTTCAGGAAGCAACACACACACACACACACACACACACACACACACACACAAACATGGTTTTTTAAATGAATAATCTGTCCAGAGGGAGCATGATCAATAAAGAATGTATTCATATGTACAAAGTAATAGTAAAAAGCATTATTTTACAAATTGCTATATGTTAATGAAAATGTGACCAATATAAAAAGATA
Organism: Acomys russatus; assembly: GCF_903995435.1. Lineage (NCBI taxonomy): Eukaryota > Metazoa > Chordata > Mammalia > Rodentia > Muridae > Acomys > Acomys russatus. Next base: position 116,835,948 of record NC_067169.1, on the reverse strand, counting down.
TAGTAGTTTTCCTTATTAATAAACTTTTCCCAAATATTTTACAAAACAAATCAAATGAAAAAAAACTGCATTTAATATTGTTACAGATACTTTTAGAAATTCCTGTCATGGTAGCTGGTATGATGGCTCAAGAAGTAAAGTACTGGGACATGTGTTACAGTTCCCATCACTTATGTAAATGTGAAGCACAGCAGGTGTGTCTTTAATACAGGTGCAGGGCAGGGGGCAAACACAGGCAGATCTGAGGAACTTGGTAGCCAGTCTCATAAAAATGATAAGCTTTGAATTTATGGAGATAACATGTCTCAAAAAACAAGTTGGAAAAATGATTGAGGAAGATGTCCTAAAGCTAACCTTCACCCTCCACATGAGCCCACATAGTCAATCAAGCCTATGCACACACAATAAAACCCCAGTACACATCCACAAAAACGAAAACCCCTGTCAGTGTGGTAGCATAAAAACCCCTCATGCATTGCCAACACAATGGAAAAAGAACCAATCACAAAGTAATCACGCTTATTATATTGAGTTGAAAAGGAAGGCAAGATTACTGAATACAGTTTAACAAGAAGAGGTGTTATTTCACACAGATGAACAAGGAGGCAGTGTTATTGCATAGACTGAACACCAAAGTAGATTTAGCTAATCTTTGTAGAAATAGTCTCTGAAGCAGAGTGGTCTCCAGGTCATAGGTAATATGGACAGAAAGCTATAGTAAACTTTTTCTGCACAAACTCAATATTCATATCAGAGGAAGGCTTTGTTATATCTATGAACTGCAGCTGGAGAAGGATTTGCCACTTTCATGGATCTGAGGCACTAGGGTCTTTGACTTGGCTTTGTTCGTGCCAACAACACACATTCATTCAGGAATTCACTTGCTCCCAAATTCTTTTAATTGAGAGCATAACTCGGTGGTAGGGAACTTAATGACTTGCATGAGGTTCTCAGTTCTATTCAAAGAATACACACACAGACACACACACACATAACACGTGCACAGATAGAAATTACAGCAGGTTGCCTAACATAGCTTCTATCTTCTGGACATTGTGTGTATTTCTAATTACAGCATTCAGAAAATGAAACAGGAACATTGAGTAAAATGCCCTATTATCCTGAAACCCTGTTTTAATTAATACAGAAAACAGAAAGAATAAATGGTGTGATCACAAAAAGGGTATATATCAAAGTGGCAACCATTAAACAAAATTTCCTCCAATTTATAATTTGTGTGATTCAATAGATGCTCATAGAAACCCTTCTATGTGTTTAGGTTTGTATCTCACAGGCCAATCTAATAGGGGCATTATTCATTTGAGGTTCCCTTTGAGGTATGTCAAGGTGACAACCAAGATTAGTCATTGCAAGTATTACGGCACTTGCTAGAAAAAAATTAGCAAAACCAATCAAGTCACTAATCATATGGTAAATCTAGGTTCAAGAGATGGGTAAATAGAAAACAAATCAGCAAGCACAAAGATAACAAAAGTTTGTTTTGATGCTACAAAAATAAATGAAATTTCTCAGAATGGTGTCATGAATTGTAAACTGATCACTCAAATAATTTTTTTCTCCAAGACTTTTAGTGAATACAATGTTGTACCTACTTCTGGATAGTGAGAAATTGTTTCCTTTGTGATATAAGTGCCTACATAAGGTAACATTTTAGAACATTATTGATGTACATCTAATCATAGAAATAGCCCAAGAATATGATGACTACAAGTATATTTATAGTTTGCAGGACACATGATGAGCAGAACTCTCATATTTGACAAAATGACTAACCTGTAATCTTTATGAGTTTCAAAGTTCTAAAATATGAAACAATTGAGGAATAAACTCTATGAGATGAAAAAATAGAAGTTACATATGAATATAACATTAGATCCTGGATCTCCTTTGTTATAATGAATAACATTATAAATGTTGACAATTTAATGAGGTCTCTGAAGAACTGATATTCATATGTTCAAATTAAAAGTTAGCTAACAAATGAAAATAAAATAGCTTAAAGATAGCTGCAGTAGCTTACACTTACAAGCCCATCATTTTCAAGGCATAGGCTAGACAGCACAAGTTTGAGGCAACCTGGTCTACAGAATGAGAAACTCTTAGAAAGCTATGTATAAACAGCCAAACAAACAAAAACTCATTGTACTAGTTTTACAACTCTTCTACAAATTTAATAATTTTTCAAAGGAAAAGTAAAATAAACAGTGACAACAACAACTAGTTTTCACAGTTTCCAGAGGATAGTTCTAAAACAGAACTTCTGACTTTGCTGAAAAAAAATTTAAGGTGCTGAGGGCAGAGGCAGATGAAGGGAGTGAGAACTCCTGTTGTAAGCTTTCAGGTAAGTAGTAGTAATTACATTTTATGAAGAAGACAGTTGTAAAGGTTATAACTAGGGTATTAATTATTTATTGAACAGATTTATTCAATGTATTCAACAAAAGCTTGCAGGAACTATTGGCTTTGCTTTCACTTTAATATAGCATACTAATGTATCTCAACTGAGAAATAATTGAATCCACTTATAGAGCATGACTGAACATAATAATAGTAAAGTGTTTTGTAATCAGTTAATTAAAAGTTTGTGACTGGAGTGTGACATTTGTGCCATGTTGTAACTGAAATTGGATTTTATTTTTTACCCCAAATAACAAAACTATTTCTGAAAGAGAGCTAAGAATGTGAACACAGAGAGGACACAACAAAGACCATGGCTCTATGTCTGAGAAATATTTCTCAATCAGAATTCATGAAAGTTTGGCTCAAGTAATGCATAATAATCCTACTGAAATGAAAAAGCAAACATTAAAACTTGCACCCTTTCAAAGAGCTAAAAATCTGTGGGACAGGTTTAGCAAGAAATCAACTTCTCAGAGGGGAAGCTATTGAAATCATGGGAAAACTTGTCTTTTACTATAATTAACTGAAGGTTGAGTGGACATGTATGGCCATGACATACTAAGGCAACAGATTTCAGTTTCATGAAGGCTAAAGATGATGGTTTATAGACATTATAAATTAATAATTTTTTTTGAAAACCTGAAGAAGTGCCAGGCGTTGTGGCACATGTCTTTAATCCCAACACTTGGGAGGCAGAGGCAGGCAGATCACTGGGAGTTTGAGGCCAGCCTGGTCTACAAAGTGAGTCTAGGACAGCCATGACTAGACAGAGAAACCCTGTTTCAACTTCCCCCCAAAAAAACCTGAACAAATATTTGTCCACCAACAGTGCTAGCAGCATGAGCCAGGATGTCCAAATACATGAAATCAATCAACCAAGGTAAAAAGCTAATAAATAAATAAATATATAGAGTATAATATATTTATACAATAAAATTTTATTCATCTTGTAAAATGATTCTGATGAATGATCAACATGAATTGACATTCAAATCTTATCAAAGGGCAAATATTACAAGACTTTTATTTTTTTACCAGATATTTGAAGTACTCTAGTTCATAAAGACCAAGTACAGTAGTGCATACCTGGGTTAGAAAGTGAGACAAATAACAGTATCACTTGATATACCCAGACTTTCAGAACAGAAACATAAAGAGAGTTCTAAAAATGAACTGTAGTCATGGTTCAACAATTAAATATATGAATTATATACTGTAAAACAATAAAATTAAAAAGTATTTCCTTTTAATGATGAACACATTACATCAAAGCACTTAAGGTATGACTGAAAAACTACTCAAAGGAAAATTTATAGCTGACATCAGAATAAAAGAAGGTACAAAATCAGTGAGCTAAGTTTTCCCCTTTTGAAGCAAGAAAAATTTACATTAAACCTCAAGCAGAAAGAATTAAAAACTTAGGATCAAGTACTTATGAAATATAAAATTGGCAAACAATGGGAAATGTCACCACTACATGTACTGGTTCTCTAAAAGTATTAATAAATTATTCTAAATCCTAGTAACCATACCAAAAATAAAGAGAATAAACAAAGAATGTCTGTCAGTAATAAAAGAAGCCCTATAGACATCAAAAGCACAATAGCATTGTAGTGTACAAAGAATGAAACTCTTCCAATGAATACAGAATAGAAATTGACTAAACCTATTCCAACAACTGCATTACTTATTTTTAAAGATACACTGAGCTAAAGTCAGACCCATTGGTACATGAATGTAAACTATGTTTTCTTTCACAATTCATCAAAAGAAATGAGTGCTTAATAATTATCTTCATATGTCCCACAGACTAAATTATTTCCTGTTATATGAAAAGTTCACCATAATCCTTACTTATAAAAATTTATACTTTATAGCTGATATACTATGTGGTGGTATATTGAAATGAGTACTCACAAAAAGATATATTTCATTAATTCTTTCTTTGTTTATTTGGTTGGTTGGTTTGGTTTTTTGTTGTTTTGTTTGTTTGTTTGTTTTGAGTCAGAGATTCTGTGTATAGCCTTGGCTCTCCTGGAACTTTCTCTTTAGACCAGGCTAGCCTCGAACTCATAAAGATCCATCTACTTCTGTCTCCCAAGTGCTAGGATTAAAGATGTGCACCACCACCACCCAGGATGTTTCATTAATTCTAAATATGGTAGTATTTGTGGCTGGGCGTGGTGGCACATGCCTTTAATCCAAGCACTCAGGAGGCAGAGGCAGGTGGATTGCTATGAGTTCGAGGCCAGCCTGGTCTACAAAGCAAGTCTATGACAGCCAAGGCTACACAGAGAAACTCAGTCTCAAAAAACCAAAAGGAGGAATAAAACAGTATTTGTGGAAGTAATATCTCCTAAGAAAACAAGAGAAAATAATGCCCTCCATGTGATTAAAAGGAAATTATTAGAATATATACTTGATTCAAATGTAATTAATGTCAGAAGTTGATAACCAGAATGAATTGAGAAAACTGTCAATGTACAGAGATTTCTTTTAGTATCATAGTCCGGGGATAGTACATGTAATCCATTGGAAAAAAGCTTGCCTAGAATATGTGTGACTGGGAGTTCTATCCATAACACCAAAAGAAAAGCTCAAAGCACAATAGAAAATAAAAAGTCAAAATTATATCATTTGAAATATTATAAAAACCTTGAGCAGAAAGAGAGCTACAGGCACCAATATCTTTGCTGGTTTTTTCTTCTCCTAAGCTTGCCTGAAGATGTCACATGCCAGACAGGTCATTTATGACAAGAACTACTTTGAGGATGAGTTCAATGAGGAAAGTGTGATTTTAACGTTGGTCCCAGTTACAGAGAAGCCCGATATAGAACAGTCTATGGAATCTTTGAATGTTTCTTCAAGCCTCATATCACAAGTCCCACCTCTAACAACTTCTGAGCAAATTGAACCTCCAAGAAAATCCAGACCAGGAAATCCTCTTCCAGCCACACTGCCTCTTATTAATGATGCACCCAGAAACACTCTTCGAGAGTGGTGTTGTTGTCATAACTTGAGTACAGATGGCAAGAAAGTTGTGGTTTGTTTGAGAATCCAGAAACATGCCTATTCTAAATAAAAATGTCATATTCCTAACACATCTCTTGAGGCTAGAATGGAGATGGCTCCCAAGAAACCCAAGATAGCAGCCACCAGAGCTCCCAGGCCTCAAGCAAACCTCAACAGCCAGAGGCAAAATGAGAGTGGTATAATGAAGTTGCAATTTCAGCTCAGGAGTCCATGTTTGCAGCCTAGGGAAGAATTGCCATGAAAGCACTTCAATCTAAGCCTGTGACTCACTGTCCCGTTCCTGATTCTGTAGGAGCCTTTCTGTCAGAAGAAAATGGATGCAGATGGAGTGTTGTCCATGGCAAACATAGCCCTGCTAACAAGAAAGGCTGGTCAGACCTGGGTCCCAGATACTCCTCAAAGGATGGTCTTTCTCTTTGGCTGGTGCCTTAGTGTGCCAAATTTACTCCTAATAACTCAAAATTAACTACAATAGAGGCAGTAAACTTTAAGCCCCTACCCAGATCTAGCCAATGGACAGAACATTCTCCACAGTTGAGTGGGGAGTGGGCTATGCCTTTCTCACGTACTCTGGTGCCTCATATTTGACCATGTCCCCTGGAGAGGGAGACCTGGTGGCACGCAGAGGAAGGATAGCAGGTTACCAAGAAGAGACTTAATACCCTATGAGCATATACAGGGGGAGGAAGTCCCCCTCAGGAACAGTCATAGGGGAGGGGAATAATGGGAAAATGGGAGGGAGGGAAGAATGGGAGGATACAAGGGATGGGATAACCATTGAGATGTAACAAGAATAAATTAATTTAAAAAAATTTTAAAGGAGTAAATTTGGTAGTTTTTATATGTAAAACAACTCTTTTAGCATATTGAGAGTCAATAATTATATTAAGAGATTTAGGATAATCTAACAATACCATAAGGATTGTATACATTTTTGATTTTTGAACTGATATAAATGGGCATTTAATCACCTTAGTAATTTCATCTGACTTATAACCAGCCATACCCAATTTATTTGTATCAGTGAAGAAGTTGGGTGTCCCTGAGATTGGTGACCTTTTTACAATACTTGGAATGATCCGATTAGTTTTGTTTATAAACTGTATACATTTGATTTTGGGGTATCTATTGTTAATGTCTCTCAAATAATCACTACAAGTTCTTTGTCAATCTTTATTAATTACCCATAACAACATAATCTTAGAATCAGTAAGAAGCACTACTATTTTTGCTAGGTCCTTTTTGACAGTTGGCACAACCTTATTTCTTTTTTCTTTTTTCTTTCTTTTTTTTTTTTTTTTTTTTTGTAATCAATTTAGAAAATTTTTAACGTATATTTTTAATTTTTTGTTTTATTTGTTAGTCAGGAATATTCATTTTATGATTTTTGTCTTTTCTTTGTATAAGAAGCCCAGTAGGAGAATATTTTGAAGACAAAATAACCAGAATGTAACCAAGTTCAGGATCAATTTTGTCCACATATGTCTTTTGAAGTTTTTGTTCTACCAGAATTAACTCCTTTTTTGTTTTTAGCAGTTAGACACCTTGGACTGCTTAAATCTGAATCCCCTTGTAACTTTTGAAACAAGTTACTTAACTCATAGGTAGTTAATCCGATTGTAGACTTTAACCAGTTAATATTTCTCAATAATATTTGAAAGTTATTAGAAGTTTGTAATTGATCTCTACAGATCTCTACCTTTTGTGGTCAAACTTTTTGTTTAGTTATTTTATAGCCTAAATAGGTAATTGAATCTCCTCTTTCTATTTTGTTTACAGCGATTTGTAATTTCTAGCATGGCAGAATTTTTTGTGTTTCTCAAACATTTTTTTTTAAAACATTAGGATCAGAATCATGTAACAGAATATCATCCATGTAATGGTAAATGGTAGACTGAGGAAACTGTTTACGAATTATTTTTAAAGGTCGTTGTACAAAATCCTGGCATAAAGTTGGGCTATTTAATGTTTCTTATGGAAGTAACTTTTTATGATATCTCTTTATTGGAAAATTACTGTTTAGAGTAGGTACTGAGAAAGCAAACCTTTCCCTGTCCTTTTCTTTTAGAAGTATTGTGAAAAAAACAATTTTTTAAATCAATTGTAATTTTATGTCAAGACCTAGGTAACAAGGCAGAGTAACTCCAGGTTGAAGCAAACTCACGCATTGAATGACCTTGCTTATGGCCTTTAAATCTGTTATCATTTTTTATTCACCTGATTTTTTTTTATCACAAACACAGGGGAATTACAGGGACTAGAATATTTTTTGATGTGTTGAGTGTTGAACCTCTAGCTGTTCTTTCACTAAAGAGTGAAGCACTTGTAACTTTTTTTTTTTTTTTTTTTTTTGGTAAGGGCCATTGTTCTTGTCACACAGGTTTGTTTGAAATCCATTTTAGGGGCAGGGCTGTTGTTATCTTAGCAGTGGCCTCTCTTATAAATTCGGATACTTTAAACCTGAGGAGTTTTGAGGTTGGACAGTGGGCATGGCTTGTGGATACTGTTGATCACTTACATTAATCTTTTTTTTTTTTAGAAGCATGTACCATTTTACCCCTAGTTTTAACATTGTTTATCTCTGTAATTGTAGGAATATTAATCTGAGTACCCCATTGTTGTAAGAGATCTCTTCCCCGTAGATTTATGGGAATGTCAGCCATATAGGGCTTTAGTCTTTCTGTTTGTCTTTTTGGTTTTATACACTCAAGCTACCGCACACTCTGTTATATTTGAGATAATTTACCAATTCCTATAATTTCTGTATAAACCTTCTGAAGTGGCCAATTTGGGTTTCAAGACTTTTGACACATGATTGAGACATCAACTCTTGTGTCCACCAAGCCTTTTATTTTAACATCATTTATTTGTATAATTAATTTAGGTCTCTGATCATTAACTATTGTTTGTCAGAACACATGCATCCCTGTGCTTTTAAATGTACCAGTCCTTTCCACTAGAGTGGCTTTTTCCTTAATTTAAGGAAACAATAAGAGTTGAGTAATTTTATCTCTGATCTTATTTTTTATCTCCTTTTTTTACACATGTCATGATTTTTTATTTCCTCTTTAGAATCTCTATCTATAATACCAGGGTGTACAATAAAACCATGAAAACTCAGTCCACTTTTTTTTTAAGAACCATTTCTAATGTGCGTGAAGGCAAAGGACCGAAAACACCAGTATTTAATTAATAGCACTTAACCTGTGGAGATAGGATAAGAGTCATATTTGAAGCCAGATCCAAGGCTGTACTATCTTTAGTAGTATGTATTAAATCACTAATACTCCTGTTTGTTTGTTTGTTTGTTTGTTTTTGTAACTTTTCACTTCTGGACTGGCCAAGGGAATTTGATTGGCATTGTTTATGAGAGCCCGAGCTGATGGGCCCCTCCTCCCCTTTTCCATCGGCAAGATATTGTCTTCTACATCTGTTTTTGATTGATAATCTCTAGATCAATGTTTACTTTTTCCACAGTGACTAAAATACCATAGAAGTCTTGGTACCTCATTATTATTATGGTCAGAACCTCCTTGTTCTCTCTTACAAATTATGTTTTTTGTTTGTTTGTTTGTTTGGGGGGGTTATTGTGCTTTTTATCTCTACAATTTTTTTTGTACATGACCAATTTTACCACAATTAAAGCATCAAGTATTATGATTTCTGGGCTCTCTGGTTAAAGCTTGTCCCACAATATTGTTTTGATACTCTTGAGAGTTAATATTAACTGTCTCCTTTACCCAGTAATCTAGTGGAGTGCCTTTTTTTTAATGGTCTAAGTACCTTCTTACATTTAGTATTTGTATTCTCATAAGCCATGATAAGTTTTAATGTCTGTTTGGTGTCAGAATCTGGTAACACCCTATCCATAGTAGATCTTAATCTCTGTAAAAATTTCATGAAGAGTTCCCTAGGGTCTTGGAATACTTTAGTAAATGAAATAGTGTTTTTTGTTTGTTTGTTTGTTTTTAGTTTTTTTTTTTTTAACCAGATCCAAAGCTCTCAAGGCTGTAATACAACATTGTTTAATCACTCTATCTTTAGATTGAATTTGTTTTCTTAAGTTAGTATATTGTCCTTTACCAAGCAATTGATCTCTATTAATACATTAAGCTTTTTAGTTTATTTGTCCTCTTAGAAATGTGCACATCACAGCTGATCAAGTTACCGCAGATCTAGTCTTTTGGTTGTGTCCAATTTCTAATATTTATTTTTGTGCTGTATTTTTTTTTTGTTCTATTTTTACAGCCTCTGTTCACCACCATGATAACCACTGTAACTGTTGTGTTGTTTCTAATACCACTGAAACTAAATTTTTTCAATCTTGGGGAACAAGTCTATTCTGTGTGGCCCAGTTTTTTAACATTTGTTTAACAAATGTAGAGTGCATACCATATTTGATGATGGATTCCTTAAAATGTTTTAAATCCATTATGTCTATAGAATACCAGGCCATTTCGTTATAACCCTAAGTACCATTTTGTGTGGGCACATGTCTTAAAGTGACTGGAAAAGGAGAAGGTGTCTGGGCGACTCCGGAGGTGTCCTTCACCTGGATATTTTCCTCCGAAGACCTTTTGGTCTGTCTGTCTTCCTTTTCCTCTTGTTTCTGACCTTCTCCACCCTTTTTGATCAAAGGTGTTTTTTGTTTTTTTAGGCCTTTCAGTTTTCGTTTTTTGTTTTTATTTTCTTTTTGTATGTTGTCTATTTGTTCAGTTAAGTCAGTAATTTTTTTTAAAGGATAGAGCTTATTGACTCTTTGGGTTTTTTTTTTTGGCTTTTTGGTCTTTTTAGTTTTTGTCTTTTATCACTTTTATTTACCAAAAATGTTATTTTTTTATCTGTTTAGTCAAATCTGCAATTTTTTTAAAGGATAGAATTTTCTGGCCCTTTTGGCTTTTTATTTTATTAGCCTTTCTTTTAATACTTTTAAGAATGAAATTAAATAAAAGAACAATGAGAAAACAAAAAATTTTTTCTAAGTATAAAGCAGAAAAGAGTTTTGTAATGGTAGTTGTGATTTTGTTGATACCCTGAAACAACATTTTTGTATCTTCGAATTTTGAATCTTTTCTCATATCATTAGAAGTTACAAAACACATTGGGTTCCATGTTGGGTGCCACTTGTTGGCTCTGTTTCTTAACAATTAGACTTTATTATACAATCCAACAAGCCTATACAAGAGGGAAAAAGGGTTAAATGGAAACAAGAGTAAACCTTCCAGTATCTGTTCCACCAGACAGATCCCCAGGTATCTCAGTCATGCAAACAGGTCCAGGCAGTAAACTGGTCCTTTCCCTGATCCACATATGATCCTGCTCTAAAAACTGCAGCCTCCTCCTCTCCTCTCTGCCAGCTTCTCTCTTGGGCATGCAATGGCTGGTCTGGGTCAGGATCTGGGTCCCCATGGATGTTTGATTAGAAACACAATAGCCCAGCTAGAGTCCACCATCCTCTTCCTAAATTTCAGACCCAGGATGGCTCCATTCAGTCTATCACAATGTATCCATTGTGTTTCCAAAGGACAAAGCTGACCAAGACTGCTTTTACCTGGAACAAAGCTTACATTCCTTCCCACAGTTTTAATGAGAATGTCTCCCATAGGTTTGTAAGTTTAAATATTTGGTCCCTAGTTGACAGAACAGTTCCGGGAAGGATTAGTATATGTGGCCTTGTTGGAGGAGATATTTCACTGGGGGAGAGCTTTGAAGTTTCAAAACTGTAGACAATTTTATTTAGCCCTCTTTGTCACCTCTTCTGGATCAGATGTAAATTCTCAGCTACTGCTTCAGTGCCATGATCCCTGCCTGCTGTCATGCTTATTTCCATGATGGTCATGGACTCATCCTCTGAAACTGTAAGCAAGCCCTAGGTTAAATGATTTTTATGTTGTCTTGTTCATGACATTTTGTCACGGAAATAGAAAAGTAATCAAAACACTTCCCATTCATATAATATTTAAAAACATTTTGAAATGGACTACTTAACACAGTCTGTGTGTTTGATTTTGGTCAGGTTTGATTGTAGTACAAATAGACACTAATAGAGACCATTGCCCACAAATGACAATCTTCGCACATTTCATTTTTATAATCTTTCAAGTTAAGTTGACAGAGAATAGTTTCAAAATCACAAAATAAGATACATGAATAAAAATGGACAATTTTAATTCATTGTTACTGTCTTCTTTAAGAGAATTGGTATGGTTTCTTTAAACTTATTTTTTGTCTCAGAAGCCATGTTTTATGGCACTGATTATTTTTGCTGAGAATACCTACTAATCAAAGCAAATGTTTGCAGCAATTTGACTTATTGATTCTAAAATCTAAAAATATATCAGATAGAGTGACTAGACATATATATATAGTCTATTTTCCCAAACCAGGAGAAATTATTTTACCTATTTTTGATTTTCAAAACAAAGTTTCTCTGTGTGTAGCCCTGGCTGTCCTGGAATCACTATATAGTCCAGGCTGGCCTCAAACTCAGAGATCTGCCTGCCTCTGTTTGCCTAATGCTGAGATGAAAGCCATGCACCATCACCACCCCACAGGAGGAATTCTTAAAGGCTTTGACTATTTTTTAAAAACTATCTTGATGGTCTCCTTGTGAAGCTTCTGAACTCTCTTCCAGATGGTCCTTCCATCATACCATTCTTCCATACCACTCTCAGCACTCTACCTGGGGTCCAACATCGAGTTCTAGTATCTGTCCTGGTCCCCCCACTGGGTGGAGTCTCACAGAGGACATATATGTTGGCTTAATATCCACTTATAAGTGAGTATATACAGCCTATGGACCCAGGCAGAGTGGCTTCACAAACTGTTGCACCAACCAAGAACAGTGCATGAAGTAAACCTAGACTGCCTGTTCAGACATATCCAATGGACAGCTCATTCTCCATGGTTGTGGGAAGAGTGAGAACTGTCTCTGATATGAACTCTGGTTTTCCCAGTTTGATCAGTTCCTCTTGATGGGGAGGCTGGAGATGGTGGCACACAAAGGAAGGGTGAGCAGGCTATTAGAATAATACCTAATAGGTTGTGGTCATTTGATAGAGGAAGAGGTCCCCTTCTCTCAGAGGTTCAAGGAAGAGGAATAGGGTGGAAAAGGGAGGGAGGGTGAGAACGGGAAGATACAAGCCAAACAATAACAATGGGGACATAATCTGAATACATTATAATAAATTAAAATCTTTATGTGACTTTAGTTTCACATTTAAATAATAAATCAGACAGATATTCAATTATATCTTACAAAAGTTGTCTGTGCTACATGTAGGGATTTAAAACTTGACTGTAGGAAAAATTTCTCTAATTTAATTTCCATATCTTAGAAATTAGTGTAGGCTTTACATAAAAGTTGTCAGTTTGTGTGTCATAGTCACAACATCAGGAAAAGACCATCCCAAAATACCATATTAATGGCTGATTTTGTGCTTTGTTATTTCATTTACATAAATTATTTTATGAAATAGAATTTCTTTTCAACTTCAAAGTCACCTAAGACATCAGGGTTTTATTTTATATTTTATTATACTGTGAAGGAACCCAGAAAGGGAAAGATGTTTTGTGAACTAAAACAAAAATAATACTTTAAAAGTCATTTTATCCCTAGGAGATTTATTATAGTTTATTATATGTATCAGATACTGAGAACAAAGTGAACTGAGAACTGAATAGAATTTTTTTTATTTCTTATAGAACTAGAATTGTTGGTCCATTTCTAGCATTTAAGTAAAACCAAATTTTTATGCATAAGTATTATGATCTGTCATATATTCAGCCAAAATATCTATCAGGAGCATCTTTTTTCTGCCTGTCTTGACTTCAAAAAGTATGTCGTGACCATCCTATACAACACACTAAGCTACTGTACAGATTGTCATAATCTATTAGCAATACAAGTATTATTTCTCTTTTATTTTTCAGACTGTAATATATTCACACCATTTCTATTTTCCCTTTCCTTCCATCCACATACACATCCTTTCTTTTAAATTCATGACCTTTATTATCATTAATATATATTACTATACATATAAGTACAACCTGCACAGTCTGTATAATGCAACTAGTGTGTGTGTTTTTAAGGCTGACCATTTAGTATTGGATAACTAATTGATGTGCTCTTCCCTATAGAAGACTATTTCTCCTGTGCTTAGTATTTCTTAGGTACCTAGAGATCTTTGTGTAGGGTTGAGTCTTCTTGGGCTTTATTATTCCCTCTTTGGAATGTCTATTGCTGTTGTCTTTGTTCAGCTCATGTTTGGGCAGTCACATTGGTGAGACTTTATGGGTAGAGCTTCTGAAATGACTAGGAGACACACTATTTATATTTATTCATTTGTGTATGTATGCATGCACATACTCATGTAATACAGAGATCATAATATATCTTTCAGAAATCTGTTCTTTGCTTTTACCATGTGGGTTGTGGTAATCCAACTCAAGTTGTCATATTTGGTGGAAAGCACACTTGTTGGTCAATGCCTGTATTTCAGGTGAAATATTTTTATTTTATTTTGTCTGTTGTTTATTTCAGGGAAAGGCAAGCTGACAGTGTCAGCAATGTCTTTAGCCTATTTTTATTTCTGTGATAAGACACCATGACGTGACCAGAAGAGCTTACTATGTAGACCAGATTGGCCTCAAAAACAGAGAAATACCTGCCTTTGACAATTGTTAGGATTAAAGGAGTATACCATCATGCTCAACTACTATTAATTCATTTTTTGGTTATTAATGCTATTTGTGCTCTAGTCATTAAACTTTTGTCAGAATAAAGAAGGTAGAGAAATATGGATATACCTCCAGAAACTTGCTTACAATTTATATTCATATCCTGTTGGCAAGAATTTAATAAACATGTCTGCATCAAAATGCAAAGCATATATTGTCTGAGAAAACTGCATAACCAATCAATAATGGAACAGTCCACTACTAAATAAGGAAGTTGTAACAGAAAGTTAAGGATAAGTAGTGTTTTCTTTATGGCACTACAAATTTGTGATACATTTACCATGAAGATTAGAAAACTGAAGTCACAGATAAAATTTAACTTTATATTTGTTATGTCTATAAAAATTTAATCCACATACTTAATTTTTATGTTATATAAAACAGTTAGGCTACAATGGCAGAATGGAATACTTACAGAAAAGGACACCTGTCCTGAAAAATATTTCTGTCCTTTTACAGAAAAAAAAAGTTTCCTGATCCCTGGTGACAAAGTTTCTCTGTTCCTTCAAAATAATAGATGCCTGTTACTCTTCTGTGTGGGTTATCTATTAATCAAACAATGACGTTCCAAGACATTGGTCTTTGTTTTACATTTATTCTACACAATCTATCAAGAAAATATCATTTATCAAACAAGATAGGTATTCTTCCTAGGGATAATATTATTCTTCTCATGTAAGAGAAAAAGTACTAAACACTCCCAATCACTTTTTATTTTGAAAATATAGTCTAATAAAGTAAACATTACATGTCTTGGAAAAAAACAAAGAGGACAGGTAAAAGTAATGTAAATGTAAATAATATATGCCTCTTTTAGCCTATATTGTGACTGAAGAAACTGAAACCATATTTATTTGAGTCTACCTACTTTCAGTGATAATTGAGGAGTCAAGGAAACACATGAAAGAAAACTGCTCCAAAGCAGACTTGTATGATATTCTGTTTATAGAAAAAAGTAACATGAATACGTCCAAATTCAGCCTTGTCATGACACCAATTACTAACAAGATTGTTAAAAAATTATGAAAAAGAAAGAAAATGTACCCCCAAAACATTGGAATCATCTAGATTCAGTACATATTTTACTCTACTTTAACACTTGCTATAAATTAACATTGTACAATGTTCCTTATCATTAATGTAATTAATAGTAACAATATGAAATGATCTTTTTACAGAAGAGAAGTAAAAGAAAACTATTTTCTTTCTGAGAAGTTTTTTAAAAGGTATTTAATATAACTATTTGAAATAAGTTTAAGTGATATATTATTAATGAGAAATACTATTAAAATAATATTTTATTTAGTTTTGAAAATGTATACTTGGCTACAATATATCTTGACCATTTTAATACTGACTCCTATGTAACCTCTTAACACATCTTCCTTACTGTTTATCCATACCAAAATACAAAACAAAAGGTTTATTTTAGTAAAAAGAAATTGAAAAAATTAAATATTATGAAGCAAACACTATAACTCAAAGATAAAAGTCTATAAAAGTAAGTCAAATATGCATAAAATTTTAAGGCAGTATAATCAAATATGCTAAAATAATAATATATACTTTTTACTTATTTTCAAGTGATTTATTACTATGTTAAAAGAATAAAATAAATAGAGCCAGGGACTCCTCTGTGGACCAGCTGGATGGCCCGAGGCCAGACCCACTTGTATTCTACACACTGTGAGCCCCTCTCACCTAAGGCACTCCAACTCTGGTGCTCTGTAGCTCCCAGCCAGGTCCCTCAGCTCATACCTGCCTATCAGACACAGAGCATGATTGGTACCACCATCTTGGATCAGAGATTTCTCAACAGTACACTATCAAATGGCCTGAGAAACACTTAAAGAAATCTTCAAAGTCCTTAGCCATCAGGGGAATGCAAATCAAAATGACTCTGAGATTCCATTTTACATGTATCAAAATGGATCAAATCAAAAACTCAAGTGACAGTCAGCACATGATGGTGGGATGTGGAGAAACTCCATTGTTTGTGGGGGTGCAACTTGTACAACGTCTTTTAAAATCAATCTTGTGCTTTCTCAGATAATTTGGAATAATGCTACCTCAAAACCCAGCTATACCTCCCCTGAGCATATACCGGAAAGATGCTCTACCAGACAACAAGGACATTTGTATAGGCACAATTTTCTTAACAGTTATATTTCATTATGAACTTTTAAAATGAGCCTAGCTCCCTTACAACCCTACTAGTCTAAAAATAGGAAAAGGATATTAAAGAACACAATAATAAAACCTTAATGATATCAGTTCTGAGACATGATTCTCCTGGTGTAGTCAGCAGAACCTTAGCAAACCCACAATTCAACCGAGGTTGCTGCTAGAACAACAGCTGAAGCCCACAGCCTTGAAGCTTTCCATAGAGCAGTTCTTTCTAGGAGCCTTGAAGTGTTGATGAACGGCCAAAACACATTTGATCAACAATGTTCATAGCAGTTCTACTCATAATGGTCAGAATCAGGAAACAACCGAGATATCCCTCAGTGGAAGAATGGATAAAAAAATGGTATTACTTTTACACAATGGAACATTATTCATCTATTTAAAACCATAAAATCTTGAAATTGAAGGAAAATGGATGGAGCTAGAAATTATCATCCTGAGTGAGGTAACCCAAACTCAGAAAGACATACATGGTATATCCTCACTTCCTCTTGGTAGGGAGGCCAGGAGACATACAGAGGAAGGGGAAGCAGGCTATCCAGATGAGACCTGATTGGGCTGTGGTCATATGGTGGGGGAGGACGTCCCCTTCAGTCAGAGGTCTACAGGAGGGGAATAGGTGGAATAGAGAGGGAGGGTGGGAAGAAAAAGATACAAGTGCAGGAGTAACAATCAGGATATAATATTAATAAATTATAGCAATTCTTTAAAAAGTAAAATTTATATCACAAATTAACATATACATCATAGATAAATTTTATTTTCATGTATGAATTATAAAAATACAAAATTTAACATTTATCCTTCATGCCACTGAAAGTTCTTAGTAATGTCATAACATATGTCATTGATGTTTGCATTGTGGTGCATATAATTGACCATATTAAATATACAAAAATGCTGTATCTATAAAGTATATAAATATTATGATGATAATCATGAAAATAATTTTTTATATAAAACAGGGTATTTTTCTTCTTTAGGTTCTTCTTCAAGGAAAAATATACCCAGATGACATCTCAATCCTGAATATCTATGCCTCAAACACGGGAGCACTCACAATTGTAAAAGATACATTACTATAGCTTAAATCACACATTGATCCTCATAAATTAATAGTGGGATATTTCAACACCCAACTCTCACCAAGACAGATCATCGAGACAGAAACTAAATGGACAAATAATGAAACTAATAGATATCATGAATCAAATGGACCTAAAAGATATCTACAGAACATTTCACTAAAACACTAAAGTATATACCTTCTTCTCAGCACCACACAGAACCTTCTCCAAACTTGACCATATACTTGTCCACAAAGCAAACCTCCACAAAGACAAAAAGATCGAAACAATACCTTGCATCATATCAGACAACTAAAGATTAAAGCTGGAATTCAACAATGACAGAAATAATAGAAAGCCTACAAACTCATGGAACCTGAACAACTCCCTACTAAATGACCACTGACTCAGGGATGAAATAAAAAAAGAAATTAAAGACTTCATAAAGCTCAATGAAAATGAAGGTACAACATACCCAAACTTACAGGACACAATGAAAGCAATGCTAAGAGGAAAGTTCATAGCACTAAGTGCCTTCATAAGGAAGCTGCTCACCTTCACTCCGGGTTTACTCAGGTATTTAAGTTTTATCCCTTCTCAAATCTCTGATGGGTTTCAAAACCAGATTGTTTGTCTCTCAATTAAGCTTAGTAGGTTAAGGGTTAAGATGCTTTTAGATCAAGTTTTAAGTTAATAGAGATGAGATATGACTGATATTAATCTCCATTTATAAATTTAAACCCAACACAATAGTAAAGATGTTTACTTCATGTTTGCCAAATACAAATGGCCAAATCACTATGAATGTAACATTTATATAATTCCTAAAGTCTTGTGGTTCTTCCTGCTGTACATAGGTTATTTTACTCATGCGTAATAATATAAATGCGTATGTTAATAAAGAAAGATAAAATTCAAAAAAAAAAAAAAAAAAAAGGAAATTGTAGAGATTCCACACTACCGACTTAACAGCATACCTTAAAGCTCTAAAAAAAAATGCATGCATACCCAAGAGGTTTAGATGGCTGGAAATAATCAAACTCAGGGTTCCGATCAATAAATTAGAAACAAAGAAAAAATTCAAAGAATCAACAAAACTAACAGCTTGTTCATTGAGAAAACCAACAAGACAGAAAGATCCTTATGCAAAGTAACTAAAAGGCAAAAGGAAAGTATTCAAATTAACAAACTCAGAAATGAAAAGGGAGACATAATTATAGACACCAAGGAAATTCAAAGAATTATTATATCTTATTTCAAATGCCTATACATAGAAAAATTGAAATATCTAAACAAAATGAATGGTTTTCTTGACAGACATAACTTACCAAAGTAAAATCAAGATCAAGTGAAATTTTTAAATAGACCTATAAATCCTATGGAAATAGAAATAGTCATTAAATATCTCCCCCCCACACATGCATAAAACAAACAAACAAAAACAGGTCAGGACCAGATGGTTTCAGTGCATAATTCTATAAGATGTATACCAATACTCCTTAAGCTATTCTACAAAATAGAAACAGAAGGAACATTGTCAAACTCATTCTATGAGGCCACAGTTATCCTGATGCCTAAAAAATACAAAGACCCACACACAAAAAAGAGAGAATTTCAGACCAATTACCCTTATTAACATTTATGAAAAAATACTCAATAAAATACTAACAAACTGAATCCAAGAACACATTAAAAATATTATTCACCATGACCAAGTAGACTTTATCCCAGCCACGCACGGTTGGTTCAATATACAGAATTCCATCAATGTAATCTACCATGTAAACTAACTGAAAGAAAAAAAGCCACATATCATTTCCTTAGAAGATGAAAAAGCATTTGACAAAATCCAACACCCATTCAGGTCAAAAGTCTTGAAAAGATCAGGAATACAAGCCATGTACCTAAGCACAGTAAAGGCAATATACAGCAAGCCTATAAACAACATCAAACTAAATGGAGAGAAGCTTAAAACAATTCCACTGAAATCCAGGATACAATAAGACTGTCCATACTCTCCTTATCCCTTCAGTTAG